>NC_066364.1:54908057-55240140 GCF_013377495.2 Cygnus atratus | reverse complement strand
TTATCCTAAGAAATAAATCTATCCTCAATACTTGGACATGACATGCTTGACACTTGTAGAAAGATGAGAGCTAGAATAAGAAAAGAAAGGTAATTAAAGTTTGCCTTGTATTCCTTATCATGCAATATAAAATCTAAAATATTCATCAAACAAATCAGAAGGATTTTCTTCATCACATCTCAAACAATTTAATAAACACCAATGACAGAATTTTCACAGAGCTTGAGCTTGAGGACTGTAGCTTAGTTTCAATGAAGTATTCATTTAGTATCTAGTGCCTTATAGCTCCTAGTCAGCTTTGCAGCATTTTTTTTTTCCTTTCAGGCAGTGGAGGAAGCTACTCACATCTTAACATGACTTTCTTTTTTTTTTTTTTTTTCTGCGTGGCAAGCACATTCTAATGAGCTTAAAGTTAAAACCTTCCATTCTGCATCAGTTTCCATGAGTCGTAAAATGTTGTCAGATAGCTATAAACAATATCACACATGAAGGAGGTATCTGTAGCACAACTGCATGAATTAATTAGACATAGAAATCTAAAAGACAAATCATTCTTTTTAGCTTATCACATAGTGGAAAAATAAAGACTCCATGTGAAATGAGTAGTACACTACATGTGAAATGAGAAGTAATAAATATGCAGTCATTAAATTCCAAAGCTGTGATGTGGCTGCATTTTTTAAGCAGAGAAGTTGTATGTCCAGTAATAACAGTAGCAATCTGGATAATGACTTCTCATGATTCATGGACTATACTGGTTGTCCACCAAGATCATTAGAAATATCCTGACTTCCTTTCATTTACATTGTGGATATGTGTCCAGCTGGCCACTGCTGAAATCAAGATAGTAGACACCATTAACACTAATGGTCTGATCTACTGAGGCCAATCCCTTACTTCTATTTAAGAATTCTCTACATTGCAGAAAGCCACTTACGCTTTATAACTTAAGAGGAAAGAAAAAGGAAGAAAAAAAAGAAATTTGACTTAGGATATCCCCTTTAACATATTTCATCAAAAGAATTGATAAAATATTTATTTAGCTACTGTCCTTTGCATTCCCATCAAAGTGAATAGAGAGACATTTAATAACACATGGAAACATTAAAGAAGCTTTTTATCAGAGTGGATTGGAACCTGCTCAGAACAAACATTCTGGCCTAAGGGAAAGTTTTTGATCTGTGAAGCTTAAGCTTTTGGTGCTTAAAACACTCTCATATTAGATCATGTGGTCAATTTGCATGAAATAAATGATTTGTTTAAAACTTGTAAAACTATAAAATAGAACTTGACAAGTCATTAGCAATAAGTGGTATCGCACTGGCATTATACTAACTAACACTGGTGCAATCATTAGAAAAATGCTACTACAACAAAGAACAGGAAAATAATGGGGCCATCTTGTACTTTGACCTGAAGGTGCTAGATCATTGTCCCACACAGCAGACACCACACTGCAAGCTAAATTATTCTGTCCTTCTTTATCTACTCAACATTCTGAGCCACTGTCCTTTACTACCTTTAACACTAAACAATTGTTCCAAATTGTAAAATTTATCACTTTTTCCATCTAGGGATAGGTGATCTAGTTTAGGTAAAGGCAAAGAAAACAAGAAAAAAAAATTAAATATTTAGTTGTTTTTTTTTTTTTTTAACTTTAATCAAAACTAGGAGAAAGAGCAAGATTATTTACCCATTCTTCATTACATGTTACATTGTTTTGGTTTTCTTTCTGAAATAAGAACCCAATTAATGAAGCTTCTCATTGTTGACAGAACTTATGAGTATAACTTTCAGATTCTTGACGGAAACAAGTGGTATTCAGCATCTTGTTAGCTTAGTTTAGAATTGCAAGATGTTCATTTGAAATACAAAATGTTTGGAAAAATATGGCTAGATATCTGGATTTCTGAAGTTTGCCTACAGTTCATTTCAGTCACATGAGGCTAGAGTCATTCTGTGGTGAGATTGGTAAATATCCTGTTGTGGTTACCACCAAAACAGTAAATAGGTGTAAAACCTGAGATTTTTTTTTCATTTGTTGCACAGTGCCTTCAGTACATTTATTTTGTCAGTATGTCAACATTTTTCCAGTGGCTCAGACATGTGAGTCAGTTTGAGCAGTTCTATGTGTGAATTTTTTTTACAATTAACAGGTGAACTAAACTGTGTGCTTGCAAATTATTTGCCTGCGATCATACACATGCTGATGATGATATGAAATAACATTGAGACCATAGGGCTCAAATCCCACTACTGTCTTCAAGATGATGATTTTCTTATGCATTCCCCATGCGTATACATACCTTTGTAAAATGAGAGGGGTAAGTATGATAGTGCAATTTCCAAGGATCATTAAGATATTTATTTCTCTTCTGAGTCTATCACCAAGCGTGAGGCATGGCTTTCAGTTTTTGTTGTAGATCTGGAGCTGAAACCTAACAACTTCATTGCATGTGGGCTCAGTTGCAGTGAATATGTGCTAGTGCATATGACTGTATTTTTATTATATTTCACAAATTAATTTTATTTCACAGGATACCCAAGAAACTGTACTTTCCACGTGACCATGACAGGATAGCTAATAAGCATAAATGGCAGAGAAAGAAATTAGAAGGAAATAAGGAGACTGCAAATAGGCATTAAAAAAAAAAAAGAAAAAAAAAAGCTATGTAATATAAAAGTATAATACATCTGTTCGTGAATACTTGAGGAAATTAAGTGAAAATATTTTTCATAAAGCATTGTATCTGGACACGTGCTTAGCAGAGGAAGTCCTAGTTCAATTTTGTGAGAAAGTACAGTTCAATACTCTAAGAGAGTTGAGGTATTTCACTCAGCAGTTGGAATCAGAAGCTAGTCAGTGTTTACAGTGCATGACCTTCTTGGTATTGGTTAATTAAGAACAATCGTTGAGGATAAGAAACAAATGTTTTTTACCAGTCCTTCAAGAAGTTCATAATAAGTGGACTTGAGGGAACAACTGAAGATCATTTGCTTGACAGAAGAAAATATGCTTTTACTGTAGAAGAGGCATCATGAATATGTAACTTTATTATTACAATAGTATTCTTCTGAGGTTTTTAGTCTAATGAAGAAAAATAGATCTGTAAGCATTTCTGCACATGCTTGAGTCACTTGGTCTTTATAGATTTAAAATGTATCTCTTTAAAATAATTACGATATTTTTTGAGAAATACGTTTTCTTCCTATGATGTCTAGAAGATAATAGCTTTTATGCACAATATTAGATTTTAAACACAAACAATTCTGAAGGGAGCTCATCCTTCTACTGAATGTGCACAGCCTGTTATTAAATGCATTTTCCATGTTTCTTAACCTGTGTACTCATGCAGGACATAAGGAAATGGTATCACCTCGTCTTCTTCTAGAACATAGTCCAAGAAAGAAAACAGCAGCTATTGAAGGCAAGTTTGAGTCTTTTCCTCCTTTATTGTCTTCTACTTATTAACTTGACTCTCTGTTCTAATGGATTTTGTTTATAAATATAACCTGTATTACAAAACAGATGAAATGACTAGGGCTGGTTTTATGAATGGTGCAATCATATTTGCATTACAAATCTTTCTTTCAGTGGTCCCACAGATGGCTCAGTGGATTTCCTGCATGAAATAGATTGCAGAACTAAAACCCAATCTCTAAAATTCTTTGGATGGTGTAGCTTATATAGTAACTTAGCTATAAGTTGCCATCTAACTGTAAAGCATAATCAGCATTATCCTCTTAATTTACTTTGGATTACTATTTCAGCTATTGTAATTCAGATGTGGTTTTTTTTTCTGTGTATTATCTACAATAATGAAGATAATATTTCTGGCTGTATATTTATCTCTGTTGCAAAAACCACTGAAAGAAAAAATGAGAAGTCAGAGCTTACATTCAGAAGATTAAAACATAACCCTGCAATCAAATTATATTGTTTACAGTCTAATCGTATCAATAAACTGGTTGAAATATGCATTTCACTTTTAAAATGGACTATACCTGATGACTTAAAACCATTACTGCAACACACATTCTTGGTCTCTATACTACAATATTTAATATTATAAAATACATGAGTCTTTTTATTTAATCATTTATCATATTTCATATAATAAATTTGTTTAGTCACATCACAACACTTACTTGTAGAGGTCTTAGTTCTATGTTGTTCAGAAAGCAGTTGCGATCTAAAATAAAAGCAGATGGAGTGGCAGCAGCATAACTAACAAATGCTACAAGGTTTGCCTGCATTTGAAAATGGAAAATGAGAGATTTTGGCAGAACCTATGACTGAAACAAACATTTAAATTAATTTGATTTCTATAATGTGATTATTTTCAATCAGAATATTTAGATAAAAACAGGTAAGTGACTTACAATCTCTTTTCCCCTTTTACCTCAAATAAATATTTCTTGATAGATACATTCTTGGAAGGAATACAAATCTGTATTTACTTTTACACAACATAATATATAAATAGATTTGCCATCCTGCTTGTTTAAGGCAAATGTCTGAACCCTGCTTATCAGCAAAAACAAGTCCCTGAAATGTTAAACATTGTTATCCACCAATTAGCCATAATGAAAAAAAGGCATAATGGAAAAAGACGTCTGCATTTGTTGAGTGATAAACTTAATCTTTAAATATAACTGTTATACAATATGAACTAGAATCAAATTAACATTAAGTTCTTGATTTTCAAAATCATGTGGTGCATGCAATTACTGCAATTGCACACAGAAATGACCAGTTACACGTTTGTGGGTTTCATTAGCTCATTTATGCATGCAATTGAGGTAATTGTGAATGTAAATTAGGCCAACACCCATTTGGCAAACAAATTGTGGGACAGATTATGCACTCAGAAACATACAACTAAATACTTTTTAAGGCTCAAGACCAGTCACTAGGATGCAACACCACTCATGCAAGAGTTTTGAAGGAAAGGAAGAAGGAAGAATTATTGTGAAACTGCTGTTGTGAAAAGCTGTTATATTGCACTATTGTGTGGTTTCCAAATATGAAAAGCAAGCATATATATATTTACATATATAAAGGTTTTAGGAAACTTAAACTCTGGAGCTTTATTTCAGCCCTTGGGAAAATAATTAAGTAATTTATGAGAATAGCTGGCATAATATCAGAAGGGAGAAAGAGAAGTAGTCAGAGAAATTTAAATCCCTGGAATAGCTGAAGAGACATCTATCTGTGTCTTCATAATGTTTGCATACCTTTATGAGTAGTACATTGCTATTACTGAGCAGGAGAAGGGACAGGTTGAAACAAAATACTGGTTTTATTGTAAATACAAAGATAGCATTATAAATTCTAAGGATAGTGAACAGATACAAGCATTCATTGATTGAGAAATGGGCTTTATGGAAGAAAGTGGCCTGGCCTTTGATAAAAGTAACCAACCCTGAATAAAAGGTAAAACTTTAGGAAGTAACAGAATGGTTGTCACGGAGAAAAATCATGAAACCAATCTATTTAGACCTTAGGCATTCCAACTCAGTGGCATTCAGAGATTAGATACAAAACCATGCAGATGGTAAAAGCTGAAAATACTTTATTATTTTTTTAACTACTGCCCTGTTTTGCCACTGACTTCTTAGGTAAACTTGGACCGTTTTTTTTTTCTGATAATGTGAAAGTAGTGGCAGTAGCATACGTCTAATAATTTTAGGTGTTTTATACTTTCAGATAGAAAGCTTTTCCTGGATAATACCCAATACCCAGTAGAAATCATTCTCTGCTGAATTCATAAGGTCTTAGAAAATCAGCACATTGTTGTTATGTTTTAAATATCAACCTTTCTCTGCTTGTCACTGTCATTCTCTCTTCCTTTGCCTCCATTGTAGGTCTTTTGTAGACAGTGACTATGTAAGACAATCTTAACCTGTATCCTGTTTTGTGTAGTATGCAATAAAGTGCATTGAAATGCATGCATATGAACTGAACTTCTCAGATTTCTCCTGGTAGGAAATCAACATGCTTTGTGCTCGTTTAGTCAGAAGGGAAAAGACCAAATCATTTCTGTTCCATTTCATGGTGGTTTGGTCCTTTTCAAAAAAAAAAAAAAAAAAAAAAAAAAAACTTGCTGTTTTCAGATCTTCCACTCAAAGTTCAATGAAGAGTTTGAAGCTTTAGGCTATAAACAGAAAAGAATAACCAAACCAAACCCAAACAAATCTAACCAAAACAAATCAAACCAAAACAAAACAACCACAACAAAAAGATCCAGTAACAACAATCAAGGGAAATAAGGAAAGGAAATTTGTGAAGAGGAAGACACTGATTCATACTTCTACTTGTGTTCCAAGCAAAACCTTGTTTGCCCAACCATGAAGTAAAATAACTCATTTTACATCCTTTATTATATCTTCTGGAAGTAGCACTCTCATATTGGCTGACACTGTGACACTGCCATCTAGGTAGGATGCTGGTGCTGGCTGTAATTTGAACAGATCTGTTTTCCATGGCTCTGTGAATTTCTGTCTGCAATAGGCATCTTCCTTGATTGTTGTCTTCTTTTAACTCTTTTAACTCTTGCTTTTTTTTTTCTTTTTTTTTTTTTTTATATCCACTGACATCCTAGTGCTGCTCTGCAGAAAACATTGGTTTTCTGTGTGTCTGCTCTCTCAGGTCTTGACTGTTTTTCTCAATTCACACAGGTTTTAGCTTCCTCTATTTCCCCATTTGCCTGAGAAATAATTTCCCTTTCTGACAGTCCTCCCCTGCTGTGTTCTCAGGCATGGCTGGGCAATCTCTAAAGAAGATGCTGCAGTTAGACTAGAAATGTAAAAACTAAGCTCAGAAATGTAGTTAGTTATTGGTAAACCATCATATTAATTGTTACATAATAGCATTCCTTTGCTTTTCCATGAGATCAGAGTATCTTTGTGAGAAGCCTGTATCTAAATCCTTCTCTCAGTGGAAGGCATCTTAATGCATGTTATCTATGAACTCAGACAGCATGTTTTGTAACACAAAAGTACGTTGAAGAGCATTGTGTACCACCAAAAACAAAAATAAATAAGTAAATGAGTAAATAAATAAATAAAAAATAAATAAACAGCATTGTATCTGACTATGATCTTCCAGGTTGTATTGTGCTAAAAATCTGTGCTTGTATCTTTGAGTGGGAGAACATTTATCACAGAATAGTGATCAACATAATTGTTCTGATCTGCTAATGGATCATGATGGCTTTTGAAATATCTTCCTCCTTTGACTGCCTGTTCTTTTCCATATTGCTATTATTTGTGATATTAAATGAAGGAAAAAAGGGAAACATATCTGAAATATCTGTGGAGGTTTTGTTATGGAAAAAAAAAAAAAAAGAGAGAGAGAGAGAGAGAAAGATTTTCTCTAGATCACTGTTTGAATTCTCCAATTACAGTTTTGCAGAATGCAGTAAATTAAATTACTGTGGAATATGTATCTTTAACTTCCTCCACAATTCCTGTGGAGGCTAAATTCTCATTGAAATATAAATCTGCATCTAACTTTGATGCTGTATAGAATGTACACTATCTGACTATCTTAGGAAGAAATTCTAGTCTATATCTCAGCTCATGAATATAACATTAGGGGATATAACCAAGAGTATCTAAATTACTAAAGCCAATACACATTTTGTCAAAGCTTCCTTGATGTATAGAAGTGTATAAATCTTGTACAAATCAATCTGCCTCTGCCTCTGTATCGTCTGTCAATGACCTTCTCTTCTGTACACAGATTGTTCTATAAAATGTCTGGGTTTTTATGTTATAAAATCAATTACCCTTAAAAAAAATAAATAAATGAAAGATACTCTAGAAACCTTGAAAATATGTAGAATTTTGAATTCTTCTCCTGTCTAGAGCATTTTTAATAATGCTGACATTATTTTTGGATGACAATTCATTGTCTGATAAATTTTAATCCAAAGGTAAATAAATAAGAAAAATGTTTATGTGAGAAATATCATAATACAGGGGACTAGTTTTTAAACTAACCTGCTAAGAAAACAAACAAACAAACAAACCATTAGGATATCTTTAACAGGGTACTCTATACATAGCATGAAAGCAAGTTTGGTTGGGTTTTGTTTTTTGGTTGGTTGGTTTGGTTGATTTGTTTTTTGTTTATTTGGAGAAATGTGGGCCAGACATTTCCATGAGTCTGTACTGAATGCAGTAAAAGCTATGAAATCATCTACACAAGATTTCAAAGTGATTTATTTAATGATTTAGATTAGATATTTAAGAAGTAAACTCTAATGATTTAGCTATGATGAAAAAAGCCTAACTCCACACTGTTTCAGAAAGTGCTTGACATTTTACTTAATAACATGAGGCTCTTTTATTCCAGCATAAGACAGAAAAATTAAACAGTCACTAAAAAGTGCTTAGCAGACCGTTGAAAGTGAATTAAAGTATAAAGCTACATATATTTAGAATAGATATATTACTATACTCTCTCATTTTTATTATTATTTATCCACTTTACTATATTGGTTTATGAAGTTTAAAATAAGCATTTACCAAAATCTTCCCAATAAAACAAAACCAAATAACTTTGAATATAATTTAAGTTTGAGTTTTTTTGTTTGTTTGTTTTTATTTTTATTATGTACTACAGGTAAGCAATAACCTTTTGCATATGATGAACCTGCAAATGGAGAATACTTACATGGATTAAGATTATCTGCTCTTTCAAATGCTGAAATTCCATGAGGCAAATCCCTGAAGAAGAGGTCATATATTGCCTGGTCATCTCTTCTTCCTAAACCTCAGACATTCCTGCTCAAAAGCATGAACCATAAAAGGCATGATCAAAACCCTTCCCAGCACAGGTGACACAATTGGTGCTGCTGTCGATTCATGTTGCCTAGTAAGAATGTTAACAAGTACAGAGAAGGCTAACCCTGCTGCCTTACCTCCATTAGTTTGGATCTTGCAAAGGAAGGTAGTACCATAAGGTGTCAGTGTTCCCCTGGGAATTTAATTCTTCATCACAATCATATTTGCATCATATTTGCCATTAGCTGTTATGCAATGGATTTCCTACTGCCGGTCATGTCATGGAGGTTGGCATGCCAACTCTTTTTCCCATTGGCATGCATTTTCTGGCTTCATTTCCCTGGTATTTGTACTCCTTTGCTCCCTACTGTGTTGTTTAGTGAGGGCAACATATGGACCCCTGCTATTAGCAAACAGTTTTGGTGCTTAATTCAACAGAGCTATGAAAATGGAGCCTGTAATCATTCCAGAAAGAAATGAGAAATATTTATGAAGGTCACATGAAAGCACCATGAATCTCAAGCATGATATTGCTGTTGCATACTTTCTGCAGAACTTGGAAATATCTCCATGAAGGAATCTTCTAAGCTGCCAAATACTATTTCAGATTAGGTTTTAAAAACAGTGAAATGGTTTCAATAAGCAAAATCAGGCTTTAGAGACTGCCTAGGACATCATGGTGTGCTATATCTCCAATGACTTCTGTATCCAATTAGTCTTTCATTTGCTCAGTAAGACAATAAATTGTATTGCATTAATCTGCTGAAATGCAAAGTTTAAAACAGAACATTGCTGAAAATTGACAAAATTTTGACCTAAGTACACACCTATAATTTAGGAAGAATGTGCAAGTATGTGTATGTATGTGAGTTTGCGTGTGAGAAGAATTAATTCTAAGAAAGCTAGATTAATATGATTTAGGATTCTTTGCTCTTTATTGACTTTTCAGTAGTACGGATGAGACAAGACAAAATTGTTTCTCACAGAGAAAATAATTGGGCCAACAAGGACACTCTTACCCAAGTAAGGGATTTTTCAGAAATATCTGAAGTCAATTTTGACTAGAAATTTAGATGTAGTTGAAATTTTTTTTAGTTTCTTTGACATCCTGAACCAAGCAGAAATATTTCCTTGCATTCTTCTTTTAAGTATTATGGTTAATAAAAGGGTCTTGTGTGAAAATGAGTGACACTAATATCAAAAGTCAATGACCAGTCATTGATATTCTCCACCCAAAGCAAAATGCAGAGGGGAAAGAAACGTCATCAAAAGCGTAAATGTAATGAAATCAAGAATAAAGCTTTCACTGAGTTCAGCAGAGACAGGGTAACCGTCACCAATTAAAACAAAGGAAGAACAACTTTAATCTCCTGAAAACTAATAGGAAATAAAAATATAGCTTTTTTTTTTTTTTTTTGAACGGTGATTTGAAATTATGACAACTTAATGTTTGCAGAAAAATTGAATGAAGTTTTACCTGTTGCAATCAGTCTGAAACACAGTATCACTGAAGAAGGTAAATCAACTCACTTTGATCTGTTTTATATGTGTGTGAGTACACACATACCACTGCTATTCCTTGTTTCTGCCAGGACCAGAATTAGCAGTCAAGAAAAACTGTTGTATTTCACAAAGCCAGGCAATATCAAAAGCCTCTCACAAGAGCTTTTCTCCCAAGATTTCCTGACAACAGGATTTTAGATAAATACAGATAAACCTTGTATACATCTGAACTTTAGAAGGCTTATTTGAACAAAAACATCTCCAAATGTCTGGCATACAGCCCCACTAGTTAGTTTTTGTTATTCCCAAAGCTCTCCACAAGAAGGTATCTGTGGCTGCATTTTACTACCTTCCTTACCTCTTCTTCTGAGAGTGGGTGGGATGCGCTGACAAGTACTTCCAGAGTCAGTGTCCCTGTAAGTACATGGAGCATCTGGAATGATATGGAGAGGAAAATCTCACAGCACCATCATCTTCAAGTCCTTGGGCAGCATTCCCATGACACTATGCCTAGCAACTCACATGTATCCCTAAATTTAGCTTCCCCTCAGTGCTGCCACAGTAAGACACTGGTCTTGCCATGTCTGCTTTCAAGTGGTGCGTTGTTAGCGTGTTTTTGTTATCTCCCCTCCCGCTGTTGGCTAAGCATTAGTTGACGTCCCACGAGGCAAAAGACATTGACAAAACTGTTAAAGGTAATTTGGTTTGAAACACCTCTTTCCTGGGCTCTTTTGAATCTCACTTGGATTTTAACCATGTCCTCAGGCCCTCATCACTTACTGAGAAATAAATAATTTTATCTCACATGCTTCTTTGCTTTAGGGCTGGTCACTTTGCTCCAGTCATTTCTTAGGAAAACTATATGCATTTGTTTTTTTTACTCTTTTCCCAGTCAAAAAAAAAAACAAAACAAAACAAAAACAAACAAATAAAAAAAGAATTTCCCATTTTGTAGCACATCACTGCTTTAACTTAACCTTTTCATAGTCCTTAGTTTCCTCCTTGATCTAAAAAAAAACACTTTTGACAGTCTACAAAATAAGTTGACTAAATGCAACATCTATTGCTTGACTTACTGACTGAGTCTGTTACTTTATACTCCACCATCTGTTAATATCCCTATTTCATTCTTGTAAAGGTATTACAGGTTTTTGAAGGTGAAGTCTTTTTATTTGTATATCTCTTATATCCTGTGCATTAAGACATGGTTTTAGACTAGAGTTCCTGATGGGGGGGGAAAAAAAAAAAAAAGTATATATCATTACTTGCATTATCAACTAAAAGTAACAACAACTGCAACAATATTTTTTTCAATAGTCAATGGCATTTGAATTCCATCTTGTAGCTATCCCTGAATCATCAAAAACACCTTGTGTTTCCTTGTGTAACCTACTGTTCATGCATATTATGATCCCTCTTTATGCAGCTGATCCATGGAGATTTATAGTCCTGCTACTGCTCGTAGTTAAAAAAAAAAAAAAAAGTACCTTCAATTAACAGATGGGGTTCATAGTTTTACAGTGCAAAAGACCTGTCTAATCTCCTATTTATTTATTTGCTCTACCTCTTAATTTAGCTATGTACATATCAGAAGGAAAACCACTGCATTTACTGTTTCAGAAATGACAATTTTTCTGGTGTTAAATATACACTTAAATATGCCACAATCTAAATGTGAACTACTCAGGTTACAGGAAATAAATTTATTCAAGAAATGGAACTGCTTCCTTAAATCACAAATGACTCTTCCCATAATACCCATTTATCAAGTTTATCATCTCATTTACTTAAACTTCTTTCAGTAGTAGGTGTACTTCTGTACAGTAGGTGCATCAATGGGGCTAGATGCAACTGAGATTTGGATGGAAGCCTTGTGACTGCTTTTCCTGGGACTTGACCAAGATTGCATACATTGGATTGGGCAGCACTAACAGCAAATAGGGACCACAGTCCTTTTATACTTCTCTGTAATCATCCTCTAGAAATTTCATAACAAATACAGATGTCTCTAGGCCCCCCGGGAACTAAATATTTCAACTCAAGACTCCGATGTTAGAAAATTATGTCAGTGGAATTAATTGGTGGACAGACTTAGCAATAAAACCTCTGCAGCCAGGGATATATTATCTTTGTACTTTAAGTTAATTGCAGTAAAAATTCCTGCTACCTTCCACATGTCCTCCATGCAAAGCTCCACTACTCAAAGCACCATGTCTCAGTTCATGGCTCTCAGGACAGATATGTCTCTGAACCTTGCTGTGATATTTGGAGCATATTTTATGTGGCAAAGCTGGGCACCAGAAGCTTGTGACATGGTGCACAAAGGCCAAAATAGTTTCTGATTAAAAAGAATCTTTTTGTTTGTAAGGACCTTGGGCATACAATGATTCCTGTGCATCACCTGGCACCAGAAATGTATGGAAGCAAAAGCAATTAATCTAACTGGAAGAATGGAGTAGTCAACAGCTTTACCAGAACTGAGGCTCTCAAAATAAATAAATAGATAGATAGATAGATATAGATAGATAAAAAAAGAGAAATCACAGAAATACTAGCAGCACTTCAGTCTCTAGCTATTAGGAGTAAAAGTTAGTGGAAAGATGGAAGTATGTTGATTACATGTAGAAATGAAACACTGAAAAGTCATAAAAGTCATAGGTAGCACAGGAAAATGGAGCTGTGAAACAGTTTATGTGTAATCTAATGTTGAAGAGCCTTTGATCTTGAGGAGATGGCCATGTTCTCTAGCAAGAGTTTATGAACAGCTTCTCAAAAAGAGAAAGAGAGAGAGAGACTCTCACTAGGGAACCCAAGAGCTAATCAACAAGAATATTAAGATACACTTTTAATATATACAAAAGAATCTTCTGACACTACATGTGGTTAAGAATCTTGCATATCACAAAGCATGTTCATGGAAGGAAGGAATATGGAGCCTGAAGCCAAAAGCAAAATAACTTTTTTATGAAACCACCGTGGACAGACTGTGGAATTCATGTACTCTATAGAAATATGATTTTTTACATCAAGCATACACATATTTTGTTTTGGTATAGGAAGTATGTTGTGCAGCACTTTTTTTTTTTTTAATTCTCTGTATATATTTTTTCATGCAGAAGAGAAGTCTATTGTGGTAGCTAAGGAAGTGAAAAGTAAGTTTCTTCACTTTTCTTTTATATTCATGTTAATATATGCAAGGGATAATAGCATAATTACTTCTAGGATCTGCTGGCTTCTGGAAACATTCCTATACCTAAAATAATTTTCAAGCAATGAAAAGATTTTTGCTTGAAGGCTTATGCTCCTGTGTTTGTGACATTTTGTACACTAATAAAACCTGTTTGTTTTTGTTTTTGTTTATTTTTATCCACATAAATCCAGAATAAAACATCACCAAAAAAAAAAAATACTCTTATAGTTACATTACCTTCATCAACACCCAAAGCCATGCAGCACAATCTGAAGATGACAAATTTGCCTTTTTGTTGATGAGAAGTTTTTTTTTTTTTTTTTTTTAAAAAGAAGATTTGCTACTCTGGTACTTGTGTATTCTTCTCCATCAAAATGGGGATTAATTTCCAGAATGAAAAATCCTCTGCTGAACTCACATTTTTTTTTAATTAATAATATTCATAGAATAAATAATTAAATTGTTGTAGCTTTTTGTAAAAAAGAAAAAACATTATCTCTATTTCTACTTTTGTCCAACTAATTGACAAAATAGAGGCAGATTTGTTTTCTTTTGTAGATGACGGTTTAATGGCAATTCTCCATGAATAACAGAAGTCCTGTAATGACAGTTTCAAAGGTCCAATTCATTAAAAGAGTTATAAAGGTATATTATATACACAGACATTTCATAGCATTATGCACCTATTCCCTAGTATCACTTACAAGTTTTGCTGCTATTAAGGCATATTTTATATAGAAGCAGTCAGGCAGAACAGGTGCATGGACACTGAATCATCACAATAAACTTCTAGTTATACCATGTTAATGGGCATAATTTCTTGAATAGTACTTCCAACAGTAATTATATGGTGTAGGTACTGGTTCCAGTTCGAATCTTACCTCCACATTTACTCTTTGTGTATTAAGCTGTATTTCTGAGATACTGATATAAAACTCCTAAATAAGTGACTAATTTATCAGATCTCAAACTTATTACAGTTAGCCAAGAATTCCTATCTGAAATATATATCTACATATATATATATACAGACGTGCATACATATACGTGAAAATAGTTGAACTTCTCTTTCCTTCTTTAGAAAGAAAGGATGAAAAGAAAAGGACTGATATAAAGAGGTCTATTACTGAAACTAAGAAGAAAGGTACGGTTTGGGAACATTTCTTATTGGTCTTATTCCAATTTTTGGCTCAAAGCCTATTGTTGTTTGTTTGGTTTTGTTTGGTTTTGTTTGTCTGTTTTTAGTCCCATGCTTCTGTCTCTATATTGTCCTTCTCTTAGTTCCTTAATCATAATTTGCATGTTACTGTTTCTTCTGTACCTGATGTCTGATGTTTTTAGTGGCTGATATTTTCTGAACAATTTTTCTGACTAGTAACACAATACTGTCTGGTGGCCAGCTATCTGCTTGTCAGACAATTTAGTGAGGTCCCTATAAATAGCAGAATATGGTGATATTACCAAACACAAAACTCACGGGCATAGCAACATATCACTTGGTTCACTGCGTGCCACTTTCTAAGGGTCATTTTCTTGATGCCTTTTTATTTATTTATTTTTTTTTTTAAGAATCATAACCAAAACTTACAGTGATCAAACTGCAAAGCCTTGATATGCATCTAAATAACATTTTGGATCATTCATTCCCATGAAGCACCAAAAATCCACTCAGGGTTTGCTTTCATGGGAAAATATTTGTGTCATTTATTATTTATTAATGATTTCATTGCTACTAGAGCTAAAGCTAAAAGGTACCATGTTCATGCACTGATGATTTTTGCCTAGCTTTTGATGAATTATTTAGGGTCCAAATCATTCATAGTTGATGCATGCTGATTAATTTTCATTTTCAGCTGATTGCTCTGTGGCTAGTTGGGTGCGAGTGCTATAAGGGAATAATCTGAACTAAACTCCCAAATAAGTCACTTTTTTCAACATGTGCCCATCAGGGCTTGGCTGAATGCATATTTGAGTGTATGATTCAGAGTTATAGCATATCAAATGACTTTCTTTAATTAAATCTCAGAAAAAGAAGGAAAAAAAGAGAAAGCTCATGAGAAGACAGCTGTCCCTGAAATTAAAAAAGCAGGTAAGAAAATGAAGTCTGCCTTTCTCTGCAATAGATATCTGACTGTTTAGTGTAAGCACTTTCAGGCTTTAAGCATTTGAGATAGGGGTGCATAAAATTCATTATCAATTAAGAGTTCAAGCTGGAGATATATACATTTATATCACAGTCTGTTTTAAATACATATAAACTGTATTTACATTATATATAATATATACTGTATTTTATGTATATTCTATATATGTATATATAAATAATACACATAATTATCAGTTCTATGAGCTTAGGATTCTTACAAAAAACATTGCAAACTGCTTTCTGTCATGCAAAAAAAAACAATTAAAAGCATAAGCAGTTTCAAAGAGTGCATACATGGAAGACTGCATGGAGTACATAGAACTTTGCATGTTTTTTTCACAAATTCGGCTCACTTTAAAAAATAGTAACGTAGTAATAAATAACATCTACATATTAAATCCCTTATTGTGATAAAAAATAGGCGATTATTTTTCTAAGACTTTCTCCACACTCAGAATATATTTTTTTTAAATTAAAACTAAAATTAGTGATGTCCTTACACTAACCCATTGTGTTTTATGCTATTTAGCATTAAAATATGTGTTTTTCAATCAAACTAGAAATTAGCATTTGGTTCTTGTCTACATTAAGATTGTTGTAATTTTTCTTTCCTGATATTTCAATAAATTTACAAGTAGGTTTAATGTACAAATGCAAACATATCTCCTGTAAGTGTCACAGCCTGTGAAACTGTCTCATCAAAATCAAGTCTCATTAAAATCAAGGAGAAACAAAAGGGACAGTCTAGTGGTTTAGGTCATCGTTTTAATACCTAAATACACTGGTTCTACTTGCTGCTTTGTCAGAGACTTTCTATATAATCTTCTGCAGCTCATCAAGTACTCAAATAAGCCTTTCTGTAGGCTAGAGTAATGCCTAAAGCCCTGAAGTAAGGTTTAAATTAGAATTGAAAGATTCAGGGCTACCGTTACTATGTTCTCAAGGTAAGCCTTGTGCTCTGTTATCTAATTATTCAAATCTGTCAAATTTTATCAAATTCTATTCTAAAAGCCAAAATGATATATAACCTATTGTTTACTAACACTGTGGATTACATATGCAAATATGAATATGCATCTGCTTTCTTTGCCATTTAATAATACATGGTCTACATAAGCTTTCCTGTTTAAGTGTTTACAGGATGAGAAGAAAAAATTAATTTATGCTTGATACAATATAAAAATACACAGAATGACACAGAATACTTTGGGGTAATGTATTGGCAGCCACATATTTAAGTATGCTTCAATGGTAGGGAGTGGCACACTGGGGAGGGATAACAATGGAAAGGAATAGTCTTTCCCAAGTTGCATATTTAAATGTATAACACAGATTTTAAAAGAAAATAAGATGACAATTCAAATATGTCTTCTAACTTTATTCTGGTTCTAAGCTTGTATTTCTTTTGAGAATATGGAATTTTAAAAGATTACATTTTATGCCAGAGCTGCAGCATAAAGTTATTAATATGTTCATCTTCACAAGCTGTTGCTAAATCCAGTGAGTCATCCTACCAATGCTAGAAAGACACAAATTAGACAAACCGAGACATCCACACATTTCTGTCCCTTTTATTAGCCCCATAGGTTGCCGCATTTTGAAGAGTTTACTAGCCTTTGTGTAAGAGGATTGTAATCCATAATATATTCTTGCTACACATGTTGCTGTTATTCCTCATTCAGCTTGCTCTTTGAATGCATGTGTACTTTCTAGCTTTGATTGGCAGCACCTATTGTTATCCCTAAAAGGTTTTAAGCCTGAAATAATTGCCACATTTGATCAACAGAATAGTAGTGCATAGCCCAGTTTTGAAAGGAGGTGCCTCAGCATTTGATAGTATTTATGCACTTTGGGCAGACACAAGAAGTGAACCTCGGAGCATTTAATCAGCAGCATAGATAAGTATCCAAAAGCAAGAGTATAAGAACAGCTTCTCATATTCTTACTTTTTCCCATTAAAGGGCTATGCATTGGCTACTGCATTAAAAATAAACTCCTTGCCCTGGTTTTCAGATCCTTGTATTAGCTCTGAATGTCTCTGGTTTTGTGTCTTGTTTTGCTCCCCCCAGTCACTGAAATCCCCTAAGCTGAGGAGGATGCTGCCTCCTCGCCATCACCATACTTGTCCCTTGTACTAGCAGGCAGTTCCTGCTGCCAGGAGCTGCCCTCATGGTGCCCAGTCTCACTTCCGCTTCTCACCTTCATGTACAGCCTCTCAGAAGACTCACTTCTGACTGGGGGCCCATTAGGAAGGCTTTCCCTATGGTGGCGTGTACAGATTGTCAGGTGCAAATGGGAGAAAGGAGGACATGCTCCATAAGCAGTGAGTGGTACAAACATCTCCAAAATAATGCTCTCAGAGCAGCACTTCCGTCTATTCCTCTCCATCTCTCTTGCTGTAACAAGGAATGCTCCATCACTCCCCTGCAAATGCTGAATATTTTTGCTGATTAATGTTTTAGATTAGCCCTTTTGTCCAGGAGATGATTTTCTTTCTAGTGTTACCAGAGTGGATTTTTTTATTGCTCTCCACTAGCTGCATCTGTGTGATGTATTTGTTTATTTGCATGCCAGCTCACTTTTCTCAGTGCCTTTCTTCCTCCATTCCTCTCTCTCCATCTCTTTCTGCTGCTGCAGAGGAGCAAGAGTCATTTAATATGAAATGTTCTCAGTCTTTAGTACAGAATGCGCTGAACAATTCTTAATTACCTTTTAAAAATGCACTGTAGATAAAACCACATTAATCCTCTGACCTTCAGCTAGTACAAAAACATTGTGTTAATTGTCCTGAAAAATAGATAATTCCATTGTCACAAACTCAGAGGTCTTGCTTAAACAAACATAATTGTTAGACACAAAGGTCTGGCACAGTCACACTTCAAACCATTTTATGAAAATCTGTCCAGAGCTATTCAGGATAGAGAGGGAGATATGTCTCCAAATCCCCATGAAGGATCATGCTGAGCATAGGCATCAAGAAGCTTTCACCAGACTCTCCCAATGCTCCCCGTGGCTGGGATACATCAGATCAGAGGGTTCTAGCCTGCATACTGAGAGAGAAACAGGACCCCTCTCTTTTAAAGTTTTCATGCCCAGCCTCATGTAGAAATTGAGGCTTTTAGAAAGTTTTTTATCCCGGTGTGGAAATAAACAAGACCTCTAAATTTCTGTGAAAGCCTCAAATGTCACAGTATTATTATTGAGGTGATAATAGTGTCTCAAAAACTCAATTCATAAATTGCAGAGAGAAAATGAGTGAAAGAAGACATCTCCCTCTTTCATTCTTATGCTTTGCTTACAATGTGAGCTTATAAAAAGTAATTCTGATAGTATGGTCAGATCTGAGTTTATTTTTTAGTGGAAATAAAACCATATTATGCAGAACTTGATGTTTTCATGTACTCACAGTTTGTTTGTAGACTGTCTTCTAATGATCTTTTTCTCACAGTCCCAACAGTCTGGAGCTTCACTGCTTCTTCTTGTATCAACATTCTTAAAATTTCATGATGTTCATGAGCAGTCTTTTTCTTCAAGTTTGATTGCTGCAAACTCCTTTCCCACTTTGCTTTGGTTCTCACAAAAAATAGCATAGGTAATAAATGAGCTTATAAAGCACAGAAAGTGTCAGCCTGGATCTTCACACCATATCCTAACTAAAACTCTGGTTAGCTGTCATTGATGTTCTTGCCTTCAAGTTATTGCTGCGTTAATTCAAATAATAATGGTTAAAAAAAAAAAAAGGGCCTTGTGCCGCATTTTTGATAGTAAATCCTAGAACCCCTTTGCAAGGGTAGTCAGTGCCTTTTCCCCACCTTCCACATAGGGAAATTCAGATACAGATGTATCTCACTCAGGCCAGTTTCCCACACAGCCATTATACACACCTTTTGAACACCAAAATAGTGCTAGCTGGATTAAAGATCCCAAACTGTCAGACAACTTCATTATTTCCCTAATGAAAAACAAGGACACCAAAAAATGCAAATGACAGTTAGGAAGAATATGTTTTTTTTAACAATGTAAGGCCTGATCAGCTGGACACGTGTTCAAGAAATCCAAGGTTCTGCCCCTCTTTTACAGGTGCTTTATGAGTGTCAAACCCAGGTATGTACCTCCTTGATCTGTTCTCCTTAGCAAAGGTAAAACAAGTCAAGGTCTTGATGTGCAGACCCTTTCACCCCAGACCAAAAAGCATGATCTGACTTCTATTTTATTGTGCAGGTATGCTCGCAATAGAGCAATGATTTTCGTCTGAGCCCTTATTAAGGACCATTGCAATCTCTATCTAAATCGGTGAGCTAGGTTATGGTGGGTGCACATCCAATGGTGTAGATGTATCTGTGACAAATGATATTGTGTCACATGTTTCTTGACAGGCAATGTTAGCAGAGGAGGGAAGAGATGATGTCTTGCTAGCTACCAAATTAAATCTTTGCCTCCTGAATAGGAGAATTCTCAGTGGGGTTAAAGTTACAAACCTTGAGGTACATTGTAATGATGTCACAATAACAATCATGCAAACTCACATTACAATCACGAAAAAAATATAGTAAAACTTGATCTCAGTTGTAAAAGTTGAAAACATTATCTTGTGACTGCCACAGAACCAGGCTAACGAGATTATTCCTGCTATCTTGTCATCCAGTGAGATCATGTCTCAGGAAGAGGAGGGAGGAAAGTCTGTGTTTAATCACAGTTTTGAGGAAGGATTTTGTGGTACTACATAGGCAGAGGAGAATGGAGATAGTCAGGCAGGAGCAAACATGACTTTTGGGGCTCTCGGGGATTTTTTGCATAGGTTGACCACAGACTGGTTGTTATCAACTGTACTTTCCTTGTTTCAAAAGCTAGTCTTTTTAACTCGGGGGGGGGGGGGGGAGTAGCAGTGTTTTAGTAGAAACAGTAAATACTATTTTGTATGCCAACAGTGTGTTCTTTATTATTGCGCACTATCCAGACAGGAAGACAAATTCCTCTGATCATTTTTAAATTCCTGTTCTGAACAGGGTGGGGGTGGGAGGGTGGGAGGGGGAGGGAGGGGAAGAAAGCATTTCATTTTGTGACTTTCTTGGCTCAACTTTACCCTTGAAGACTTGTTAGTAATCCCTCCGTTATAAGAGAACAGCTAGTGACACCTGGTGGCCAATTATCTTTTTGTTTTGTTCTGTCTGCACGTTTTTTATTGTTTGCTTTCAAATGTGGCTAATTAAATAGTTTGTTGTATGATGATGTATTTATTTCATCTAACTCCTTATCTTATTGCTGACATGGCTAGAAAGGTATTATAGTGTTATCCAAATGCGATGCTATTTTCAGAAGAAACATTTTGGAGCAACACTACTTTCAACACTCCCAGAAAAGTAAAGATCAATTCAAATATACCTTATGACAATTTTATACCTGCCATGCACACCGATTGAGAGGAGCGTATGCACAGCAGACTGCCTGAAATACTTTGGGTGAATCCGTCTGCAGTGGATTGACTGCTTTCATCAGGGATCCAAACATTGATCCCATATTTGCTGTGCTGGCATACACATTTGTAGGAAGACTGCTGTGCCTCAAGAGCAGGGTTTGAAACTCCACTCCGCACTGCTCACTCCCAGTAGTATATTCAGCTGAAGTGCTGACAGCTTTCAGCATGCTGTTCCCAGCATGGGCTCTGCCATGTGTCTCATGTTCCCCAGTGTGAAAGATGTCACACAATAGATGTCAGCAGATGGGAGGGTGGTGTGTGCTTTCAGAGGAACCCCAGTGTCAGCTGTGCAAGGGCCAGTGGGATGTAAAGGTTGTCTCAATTGTCTCAATTTAGGATGCTTACAAAGGCAAAATGGAGGTGTGAAGTCAGGCCAAGAGAGCCCAAGATATTTTGAAAGTGACTGGTCATGTACAGGGAAAAGAAAAAAAAAAAAGGGGGAAAAAAAAAAAAGGTTTATAGACAACTTGTATTCTGGTTTATTATGAAAGTATGAGGAAAATGTAAAAAATGCAGTGGAGAGGAAATGGGGTGCATGTCTATGTGTTACTTGGATTGTCTGGGCCTATTTTTTGGAGCAGCTGTTATAGGATGTAGAAGGTAGTGTTTTGAAGGATAGAAGCCTGTTTGACTCAGTTCTTCCCTTCCCTTCCCTTCCCTTCCCTTCCCTTCCCTTCCCTTCCCTTCCCTTCCCTTCCCTTCCCTTCCCTTCCCTTCCCTTCCCTTCCCTTCCCTTCCCTTCCCTTCCCTTCCCTTCCCTTCCCTTCCCTTCCCTTCCCAATAAAAGGTAATAACTAATAAAAGGTGCGTTGACCTGGCCAGCAGCTAAGCTCCCATACAGTTGCTTGCTCACTCCTTAGTCCCACAATGGGACAGAGGAGAAAATTGGAAAAACTGAAGTGAGAAAATGCATGGGTCAAGTTAAAGACAGTTTAATAAGTGAAGGAAAGAGACAAATAAAATGAGTGATGCCACAGCAGTCACTCACCACCTCCTGCAAACAGACCAATGCCCAGCCAGTCTCTGACCAATGGACACTTGGCAAAAAAACTCCATGCCCTTTATTCCTTTACCCCAGGTTTTCTTGCTGAGCATGGCATTATATGGTACAGAATATCCCTTCAGCAAATTTGGGTAAGCTGTCCCAGCTGTGTCCCTCCTAGATTTTTCCCAACTTAATGGGGAGAGGCAATAAGGGAAAAATAGCCAGCATTTCAGCAGAAAAAGCTTTGATGCTGTGCAAACTTTGCTCAGCAATAGACAAAACATGGGTGTACTGTCAACACTGTTTTAGTACATGGGTATACTACTATCAACACTGCTTTACACTGTTTTTATCAACACTTTTAAATGAATCTGTAGCTGCAAAAATTAAGGGGGCACAATACATTACGAGTTGAGTGCAAATTTAGGAACAAATCCTGTTGCATTACACATACACAAAGATAAAGTTATGGACCCTAGAATTTTGTGATCTTTCTTTAGGATTTTACTGATGCTCTCTTGACAGCTTTCACTCTTAGACTGCTCATACACTTGTGTGTTTCTGTTGGAACCATAGCTTGCCTTATTTCATATTTGTACAAAGCTCAGCGAAGACTCAGGCTTTGGTCTCACCTTAGCTATGATATGGTATTATTGTCAATGCCCATACACCAAAGCCTATAAAAATACATAATTTTCCCTGCTGGTTTACTGGAGCTTCAGGTTTCATCTCTTTACTACTCACTGATTCATTCCTGACTAACAACTTGCTCATGATACTATTATGCGTCTCAAGCCCATCCTGATTTTTTCTTTCCTCCTCCTCTCCTGGTTCCTATTCATAGCTTACCTGCTGTTTCCTGACATTTTTGCATTAGTAGTCTTTTCCTTTCAGACACCAGCTAAGCATACAGCCTTCAGCACTGGTCATATTTTCTAACCTGCAGAAATGCTGGATTAGGTTTCCTGCACAGTTAACCAGCAGGTGACGTTATTCACTCTTTTTTCTCTGACACAGACAGGGTTTAGTGGCATCTCTTGACTTTGCTAACAATTTCCTGTTTGTGGGGATTTGTACAATGAAATCACAGAAAGTACAGATGGAAATGACCTACTAGGTCATCTAATCCTTCCCTCTGGCTATGCAGGATAATTCCTTACAGAATATCTTCAGGGTTTTTTTTGTGTTTGTTTGTTTTTTTTCCAGTTTAGTTTTAAATGTTTGAAGTAACTAGGTCTCCATCAATTCCCGTGGAAGATTATTCTGCAACCTAATAGATCTCAGTTAAGAAGTGTTTCATTTCAGTCTGCCTAAATTTTCCCTTGCTTAATTTTATCCCATTACTCTGAGCTATATTCTCTTGTGATGCCCAAATATAGTCTCTCTAACCTCAGGGCCCAATTCCCTAATGCCTTTTGTGTTATATAGCCATCTACATTTACACCTGCAAAATAGCTTGAAAACTGACAGGGTGAATGGCAGGTTGAGGTTGATATTTTATTTTAATTTTTTTTTTTTTTTTGCTGCAGCTGTGAAATTATAAATTTTGCAACAGGGAATGCAGGCCATGGCTACATCACCTTTGTACAAGGCAGTGAAGCAACTGGAACATGCATGTTGATATGATGTCCAAAGTGGAGAAGGAACAGAAAAAAAGTCACTGAAGTGATTTACAAATTAAGGATATTCTTCATCAAGAGTGATAAAGTATTCATCTCTTTAAAGGGAATTGACTTTTTTATTGTGGATACTAAGTACCTTCAGAGAAAAGAGATTCTGCCTACTGCAGCTCCTTTAATGTAGTAGGAAAAGTTTAACAAGGATGAATAACTGGGAGCTGAAGCTAAGTGAATCCAGACTGAATATGAGGTACATGTTGGTAACACTAAGAGTGATAAACTACCATTGAAGTGTCTTCCTTGATGTCTGCAGAAGAGGATAGTTTACCTAGTAGAAGATACACATCAGCTGAAAGGTCACTAGTTGAAATATAGGAGTCTCTGCAAGAAAGGGTCAGACTAGATGATCTAGTGTGTTCTAGCCCTGAAACTTATAGATGTACAACCTCACAGATACATGTGATAAGCTGAGAGAATGCAGAGGAGAGCCACTGTAGGAATGCAACTGGAGACAACTGTTTTGCGAGTTCATTGGAAAAGTGGGAATTCCTTTCTTTATTTTTATATGCCTTTGCGAGCTGAACACATGACTCGTAGTCATCCTCTAAGTATTCAGTCTTCCATGAAAAATAAAATAACCCACTTTTCTAACTGATATTTAAAGAAATTATCAAGAGACAGATATAACTATGTAGTAAATATCAAATTGTATCTCTCCAGACAGATAAAATCAGAAATAGGATCACAGTGAGAGGCAATGCAAATTATCTATCTATCTATCTATCTATCTATCATCTGTCTATATATCTATATATCAACAGAGTAGAGATGCAAGCACAGCAGGAAAGTAATTTTCATTGTCTCTGTGTGACTGGATGCTAAGGGATTACGTTCCTGAAACAAGACAAAAGGCAGCTCAAAAGTTGTCTTGTACATCCTACACTGAAAGTTTCAAAGCACTCTGTGGACTTTGAATTCTGAACTCCATCTTCAGCAATGATTGACAACATGATTTCAAAGTTATTTAGGTGCCTGAAGATACAGTGTGGCACCTGGCGGGATTTGCAAACACGTCAAAGTAGGCCAGGCACATAACTCCCATTGATTTTCTGTGAGAACTGAGCTCCTAAAAACCTCTGCCACTTTTGAAAAAAGTACAGAGGCTGCAAGGTCACTGTGGTGGTTCTGAAAATATTATCCCTTATTGCCAATTGAAAGGGTAGAAGTGGTAATGGTTATGTTATTTATTTCAAGACCAACTACTTATGCCTTTCAGGGTTCAGTACTTGAGCTAGAAGTGAAGTGAAATGCAGAGACAAAGAGTTAGAAACGTGCTTTTTCCTCATCTCTCCTTCACATTCCAGTATCAACTGGTTCAACATATGATTGAGATTGACTGTGGGTGACTCTGAAGCAGAGGACTGAGCTCTTCTTTCATATAGTATGAAATTGGTTTTAGAGGAAACTGTCTCCATTCCCGTCCTCACCCACCTCCACATGTGCAAAAAAGCTCTAAAAGAGAAGTGAATACTTACTGTCTGAGGTGCCTGCTCTGTCCATGAAATATTAGCAGCAGATGGCAGATGAATAAACTTTAAGCACCTTTCAGCGCCTCAGCTTTTGCTAACTTCTGTGAGTTGAGTACTTTCAAGGCTATGCTGAATATTGCTCAGCTCCGACTGGTTACATTGTGTTTGTTCTTTTCCATCTTTCACTGCAACAGGGAAGGTAGTGAGAAAGGAAAATGGTGAGTGATGGTGGTAAGATCAGATTGCCAAAAAAAAAAAAAAAAATTACAAATGTCAGTCCTTTAATAAATAGAAAAGGGAGGAGGCTTGGGCTTGTACTACAAACTCACTTTTTGATGAGTTGGCAAGAAAATCTTCCTTGAGTAAAGCAGAGGAGTCATTTTAGTGTCTGACAGGCAATCTCTTTTGCAGTGTCAGTCCTGTAAAGAATCTTTTTGGGAAAGGAGGTACTAGGATTTAGATACTAGAATAAGTATCAAGTTTGAAGGTGATACTTATTCAGTCTAAAGACTGCACAGGTAACCAAATAATCATTTTGCCTTTGGACTTTCACATACGTACAACAATATACCTGTGCTATGCAAGCAGCTGGGTGGCATAGCTTTAATTAAAGAATTTAATTTATTGTATCAACCCTGTTTATGTTGGTCTGGGGATTAATGTAATGTTTATTTTTCCAGTCACATCCAGAAATAACAGGATTAGAATATGCCTATGCCTCAAACAGCACAAAGTTAATCTTTTTAATGAAGAAAAACAGATCTGTTCCCTCAAAACAAGATGTACATCTGAGTCAGCAGGCCTGATGTGTAAGATAGCTATTCTATGTGAAACCTCAAAACATCCATGCATAATCAGTCCGTTTGTGACGACATACCTACATAGTGCTATCTTAATTATTTCTGCTGTCACTCAGTGGACAAGTTGAAGGCTTGACCCAGAGGTAAATAAAGTCAATAGAAATCTCCACAGTTTTAAGTTAGGCTTTTTTTTTTTTTTCTTCCTTTCTTTTACATTAATTTTAAAAAGAAAAAAAAAAAAGTTTTTCTTTTGAGCATGAAATGAAGTTTTTTTAAAAAATTACTAAGTTTTAATGAATGCATATTTGTTAGCCTTTCATGTCACATTTTCCAAAATGTAATTCATCCTTTCTTCTAGGAACATTCATAGACCAACAGCATTCTCAACTTATGATAGTGCATCCTTTGCACTTTACTCCTCATTAAGATTGTTTAAACTTTCAACAAATGTTCCCAATGGTCCTGCTTGTTCTCTTGATCTGTTTTCTTAAGAAGTAAAGCCAACTTTGTGGCTTTTGCTATACGTAACTCTGAAAGACTGTCAGATGAAGTATCATCAAATGATTAGGATAATAGAATGGGCAGATGCTCTTAAGCGGAAGAGCCACACATATCTGTGGTTATAAGTGCATTGATTTTTAGCTTGATTGCAATAGATTCTGCATGAGGTTGCTTCCTCATAGATTTTGCTTCATTTATGAGAGTGTAATTAGAGTAGTGTGTCACCTATAAAGATGAACAGATGGACATTACATTATTTAGGATTTCCCTTATCACAGAGTGAGAATGTTGACTGTATCCATGTTCAGAAGTAAAAAATAAATAAATAAATAAATAAGTCTTTATCCTAGTGATAATGTCTACAGATGCATACGTCTATCTATCCAACAAAAAGGAAGAAACTGAAATATTTTGAGATTTAGAGAGAGATATCAGAAGAATGCATAGCCTTAATAAAGCCTATTATGACCATAAAAAATTATAATAATAATCTTCTTGTGAATAATTCAAAAAGTATTGGTGTTGAGTTTTCTTAAGAATATTTTAAAGAGGTTATATTACCCATGTTGTTTCAAGAAAAGGTAAAATTATTGAAGAAAACTTTCAGCTGTTATATTTCTATTAGTTCAAATGACAGTTTATTCCAGGAAAAGATCTGATTCTTAAATTTTAGGAATTAATATTATTACCTTCATATATTACACAAAAAGCATTACCTTTTTCCCTAAATTACTGCAGCTTGTGCAATTAACTACATTTACAGCTTCCTGTGTACAGATGACTGTGATCTCATATTGTGCTCTGGAGTCTTGCTTTTTTAAACCATTCCTGATTAATTCAGAAGGCAATGGAACATGTTTCCACCTGTTCTGCAGTGGGGGAGACTGAATGCATTTCAGCAATTACAAAGTAGAAAGGAGAAATCAGTAATTAGTGGAACCATGAGTCACTGGTACAGTTGAAATTGGCTGTTCCCAAAGTGCAGGCTGTTTCTTACTACAAGTGTAGCTGAATCACTTGTTTGCTCACATCTCTCTTTATTTGTTTTATTTTTGAGTCTTTTGAATGAACTTTAAAAAATGATTTTGGGAAATCTGTTTAAGGTAAAATTTCATATCAGGACTCCTTTGTCAGTGGTGATAGATGTGGTGGTACAAGGATGTTGCAGTGAGGAAGCAACAAACTCAACAGATGGACATTGGAAGAGACTTAAAGACACTAAAGAAATTAAAGAATGATCAAAAAGTCTGTTACTGCAAATGAGGAGTAAAGAAGGATGATGGTGAGGAGAAAGAGCATGCTCCACAAAGGGTGGAAGGAAAGACTTGAATATTTTTCCTGCTTCAAAAAAGTTTTCACTGCTCTTGGGTACCAATTTACCCTGAACTATATTTAAAAATTATTTTATTTCATTACTGTTTAGATGATGAGCTGGTAATGATAAAAGTTGAAGATGGAATTTCTCTTTATAAACAGTCTATCCATTCTCTTATATGGTATCTCACACATTCCCATTTTTTCCAGTGACTTTATTTGGTATAGAGACAGTGGATAATGACTTGATATTCTCATCTCAAAGAAATGTGTTGCTCTTACAGAGAAAAGAAGGCAAAACATTTTCCTTGATACGTCTGAAGTAAATTGATTTTAAGTTAAATGATTATTTTTTCTATGCTAAAATGCCAGAGAAAATATACAGTAAAAATGTTCCCTGCCACAACAATCTGCAAACTGAATTTTAAATGATCTGTCAGAATTTTAGAGAAGTGTTATCACCAATTTTATCAATTTTATATTGTAATCAACAACAGAAGAATGTTCATGAGATACCTTTCATAGTCCTAAAATCTTCAAACCCTTTTTTGTCTCAATTTTTTTTTTAGTACCTTTTGATTTTATTTTTTTCTTATAATCTAGTCAAACGTTACTTAAAATAACTTGATTTTACCTTGCAGAACACTACACTTCCTCCCAGTTTTACCAAGTAATAATGTCTTCTGCACTTTTCCCTCACTTCCTATCCCAGACTCTGGAGAAATTTAAACACAAAACCTGTTGCCTGGAACTCAACACTTACTGACCTCTCCCAGTAAATTTTCCCGAACATTTACTCTGTAGAAGGGGTAGGTATTAGATCTATGACTACTCTTACTTGGATACTTTTTTATTTACAGAGCAGCCAAGAAGACTACTTATGTCCTAGAATTTCTCATGCTTACCAAGAAATGATCTTTTGGAGAGTCAAGGGGAGGTTTTGTCAGTAATTGTCACAGAGCATATGGTGGTATAGTGCTCAGTGACTAAGTCAGGGAAAAAAAACAAGTGCTGGTCCAAAGACAGAATTTTTCACGTGGGAGAAATATTGGTATTTATGAATGTTTTTTTTTTTTTTTTTATGTTACTATCAAATTTTAGGGGTTTAGAAAAGTATCTCAACTAAGGACTCTTTCTTTATTAAGTACAGTTTAGATAGTGCCTTCCTAGCTATTAAAGCCACAGAAAACATTGTTTTAATTACCTGTGATATGAAATTTTGAAAGTCTTAATCATAAAATGGCGACATTACAATAGAAAGTGCAGGGACTCTGATAAATTGTTTCTATATATGGGTATCTACTATTTCAGAAGTGACTGAAATCAAAATAATTACTGAAATCAAAATAATTAAAAAGAAAAAAAAGTCTCCCAAAACTATGAGATATGGAAAGATGACTGACTTTGTTAATGCCATACAATTAGTGTAGAACTATCAATATATATGTATACATAAATTTGAAAGCGACTGAGTAACAAATTTTAAAAGAAAGTTTAGAATTAAATACTTTGCCTGACCAATCTGGTGGCTTTCTATGAAGAAGTGACTGCATCACTTGACCAGAGAAGACAGACTGAGGTCATCTATCTGGACTTCTGTAAGGCCTTTGACACGGTCCCACATGACATCCTGGTCTCCAAATTGGAGAGATATGGATATCTGGGTGGACCACTCAGTGGATAAGGAGTTGGCTTGAAGGTCGCACCCAGAGAGTAGTGGTCAATGGCTCTATGTTCAAGTGGAAGCCAGTGATGAGAGGAGTACCTCAGGGGTCTGTCCTGGGACCAGTACTGTTTAATATCTTTATCAATGACATAGACAATGTGATCAAGTGCACCCTCAGCAAGTTTGCAGATGACACCAAGCTGAGTGGTGTGGTTGATGCAACAGAAGGAAGGGATGCCATCCAAAGGGACCTGGACAAGCTTGAGAATTGAGAATGTGAACATAATGAGGTTCAACAAGTCTAAGTGCAAGGCGCTGCACCCGGGTTAGGGCAATCTCATACATGAGTACAGGCTGGGAGAAGAACTCATTGAGAGCAGCCCTGCAGAGAATGACTTAGGGGTTCTGGTGAATGAAAAGTTTGACATGATCTGGCAGTGCATGCTTGCAGCTCAGAAGACCAACTGCATCCTGGGCTGCATCAACAGATGAGTGGCCAGCAAGTCAAGGGAGGTGATTGTCCCCTTCTAATCTGCCCTTGTGAGGCCTCACTTGGAGTACTGTGTCCAGGTCTAGAGCCCCCAACACAAGAAGGATGTGGATCTGTTAGAGCAAGTCCAGGGCCACATAGTTGATCAGAGGGCTGAAGCACTTCTTTTATGAAGAAAGGCAGAGAGAGCTGGGGCTGTTCAGCCTGCACAAGAGAAGGCTCTAGGGTTACTTCACTGCAGCCTCTCAGTACTTAAAGGGGGCATAAAAAAGATGGAGAGTGACTCTTTGCTCAATCAAATAATGACAGGACAAGCGGGAATAGTTTTAAACTAAAAGAGGGGAGATTTAGATTAGAGATTAGGAGGAAATTCTTCACTCAGAGGGTGATGAGGCACTGGAACACGTTGCCCAGAGAAGTGGATGCCCCATCCCTGGTGGTGTTCAAGATCGGGTTAGATGAAGCCTGGGCAACCTGGTCTAGTGGGTGGCGTGCCTGTCTATGGCAGTGGGGTTAGAACTAGATGATATTTAAGGTTCCTTCCAACCTGAGCCATTCTATGATTCTATGAGACTTTTCGGTGTTTATGTGCTTAAGTGTTTAAGAATATAGTTGAATTGATACTATTTTGTGGGAAAAGTTTTAAGAATTTCAAGTAAATGAAAGCAAAAAATGCTAGACCGTAGTATAGTTCAATATTTTTGAAGGCTTGAGAATGTTTTTTAATTACTGTATATTCAAGAGCAGTTCATTCTTAACTTCATAATGCTCAGCTATCTAGGCGTTTTACTCTTAAATCATATTAACCACAAATCTTGCTACTTAATAAATTGGTTTTAAATTCTGGTGCATTTGCTAGTTTGAGAGCAGACTGTAGTAAGACTGGTCTCCGAGAGACTTCCTTACATTCACATTACAGAAATTCTCAGCAATTGAATGCCACCTGCTATTATTTCTATTTCCTCTCTTGAATCCTTGCTCAAGAAAGGAAAAAGAGCATTAGCTGTTGTATTTGGAAGGTGCATCATCTTAAAAGCTCTGCTGTTGTATTGCATTTGCAAAGCAAGAACCAAGCTCCCAGAGTATGCTCTCAGTTGTTCTTTGGTCAATAACACCAGAAGCCTTTTATTGTTGAGACACAGCACAATTTTGTCTTCAAAACATTGGAAAATATCCACTCAATTTTCAATAGAATTTTCTGATTCTTTGAGTTTCAGATCATTTTTCTGCTCTTTTTGTTCTCCTACTTTTAATTACAAAACTAGTTGAATACCTAAGTCAAAATAAATTTTAGGAAACCAACAAGGACAAATTTCTTTAAGTTTTATTAGAAACATTCTTCAAGTCAGCTCGTCACTTTGTGTGAGGTATTTTCATCGCAAAACTCATTTTCTGTGGGTCTTTGTAGACCATTAGCCAACAAATGTGGTTTGAATAAGTACACTGAAGGATGTGATCATCACCTAAAAGAGAGAAGATAGATGGTCAGTGCCAACTGAGGTTTAGGAGGAGAATTCCTCCTTCAGTAACTGCTTAATATTTTAAATTTCTCTTTAGTTTTTCATTCAGTGAAACATGTTTTTTAGAGGTATCTAGTAACTCCCAAGTTTTGATGCTTAGCCCAGATCAGACTAGGAATCCTTGCATCCTGAACCTTACCTGCTGGATTACACAATGTTTGATTAGGATATCATGTACTATTTAATTCAGACGCCGTGGTTGCTAACAGATGCTGAAATTAGTTTCTGTTTGTAAATGTGATATTACTGTCACATTCCTTTGTAAGTTTCTGAAGAGAAAAGTTGGTTTATATACAAGAAAAAAATAATGCTTGCAATTAGGGGTTCTAGATGCTTTTTTAAACAGTGCAGCATTAGCAGAGCTATCAGAAGATTGTCTCTGGAATATTCATTTATCTGAATAACACCTTTAATTTAGGATTTTTATATGAGTGAAAGTTTTCTAGGAAGAAAAAGCAGAGAAGTCTTTTAAGAGAATACAATTTGAGACCCATTTATTTCCTAGAACTAATGTTTATATATAGAAATTATAGGCTGTGTGTAGCTGTTGAAGATCTGCTATTCCTAAATGTACAATGGACATTGTACCACAAATCTATTGCTAAAAAAAAAAAAAAAAAAAAAAATTGAAACCTAGTTCTACAATTCACATCAGAGCAATGTCTGAAATACTCCATTTTGGAAATTTGTTTAAACTCCAACCACCACATTCTGTAGCAGAGCACTGGGGCATCCTTGTCTAATGGCTTATTACGAACCTCCTAGGGTCTCAATGGCATGAAAGACGCCATATGAGCTTAGAGGGATTTTTTTTTCTTGCCTCGTGTGTAGTTTAGATGTCATTTGCAGCTACTGTGTATTGATAGTTTACTTCAAAAGAATGCTGATCGAGGCTTGAGGAAAAGATCGAGCTATGTGCTAAAAAGAGGTGAAAGTATAAAGTACTGTTTTGCTGTTTTACTGATACATTTATGCTGGCTGCCAGATGCTTATTCCTAGTTTGAATTCAAAATTGATCCTTTTAACCTGTATAGATAAGAACAGTCAAATCATATTTGATTAACATTTGTTGTTTTTTTTATTATTATTATCATTAATAATTTTAAATATTTTACTGTTCTTTATTCTTTTTCAAGATCCAGTAAAAGAAAAATCTGCTCAGTCACCTAAGAGGGGACCTTGTACAATCATTTTTGCTTTTTGAGAATACGTACCAAAATATAACTGTCTTCAAATAATTCCTGAGAATAGCTGCAAAAAGGAAAGGGGTGTTTCATAGTCTTACAAATGATTTTGTTAGCTATAACATTAAAACCTGTTACAGGTGCTTTCAAAAAAAGCTTGTGGTTAGGATTGTCAGAGATACCCAGTACTTTTGGATCTCTCAGTATCTGGGTGATCCATATAAGCCTTTTAAGAAGACTTGAATACCAAACAGGTTCTCAGCAACTCCTGAAAAATTGTGTGCTTTGAATTTGGGAACCAAAATATCAGAAGGGTCAGATTTTGAAGTCTCATCTGCTATAGTAAGTCCCAATAGTCTATTAAAAGTATTTTATTGATTTACATTGCTGTAGAAGTGGGGCTATTTTGGAGAAGAAAAAAAGAATCCCTTCTGTTGGATATCAAACAGTTCTGTCACCGATACCAAGGAAGCTACAGTGCCTTTACCTGCAGTGCTGGTCAAGGCTGCTAGAGTGCCCAGACTGCTGTTCATGTGTTATATTGGTCTTAATGATGTTGCATAGCTTCCAAGACTTGTATACATCATTCTTATATCACACATTTGCCTTTGCGATTGCAAGACATTCAATGTAAAGTTTTAAAAAGAAAAGAGCCTAAAGCTCTGGCAATTATGCTTCCTAGGATGATTGGCAAAGATGTGTTTAGGATAATGTTTATATGATGCCTAGGAGTGGTGTCTAACAAAAGTTAACTTTTTTCTGGAAATTCCTCTTAATTAACCTGGAAAACAGAACCACAGATTGGCTAGCAAAAAGGCCAGAAATATTTTGCTGTTGCTACTGATTTTAAGAAAAAGTTATCATGACTATGGAAACCTGTTGTAATACAAGCTTCTTTCCCCAACAACTTACACACTATTATCATTTAAAAGTTAAAACCAAGACCTGTGCAAAGTAAAATTAAATAAGGTAAAATGCTCTTAGACTTTAATTGCATTAATATAACTCATTATTCAATTATTTTTTCAGTATTATTTTCCTTTGAGTTGTTTAGTTACCTATTGTTTGTGACTTATAGGAAGCAACTGCATTTCGGGACTTCGGAAGTTGCGATCAGTTTTGTCTCCTGTGAGCTCTACCAATTAATTCAATTTAATTCTCTTTAATTAATTCATTTATTTCATTCAAGCTTGAGGTGCCTAGATGTGTTATATACCTTTGGAAGAATCCACTTGGTTTAAGGTCTTACTAAACTTCTTCTACATTCCATCTTACTTGCATAAGTATGGCTTTAGAAATCTAACTTTAGGCATTTTGCCTTAAAAAAAAATAGCTTAAGAATAGAAATATTCACTTTTTCATATAATCAAATGTTATTGTGATCATCTATTGATAATTTTTCAAAATTTTCAAAATTTTTCAGCTCTTTAAAAATATTCTCTTACTTGAAAGGTTGTCCAGATATTTACTGAGAATTTACTATATGTTGATGTTGTGTATTTCAGAGAATTTACTGCAGGTTGTATATTTCAGATGATGGAAAAACACACAGATTCTTTTAACATAAATTATGGCTATAAAATATATTAATGTATGCTGTCCTAATAAACTATGGCTTATATTAAAAAAAAAAAAAAAAAAAAAAAAAGAACTTGAGGGCTTTATTTAGATCCCACTTGTTATTATAAATGATACTGCCAATTTATTTATTTTTTTATAACCTCCAGCAATAGAAGATTATTGTGATAAATGATTCATATCACTGCAATATACACCTTTTAAAATTTCCATATCTGGCTACTAATAGGCACTTCTTGAAGGCTTCAATAGGCTCCTTAGTCAGATAACGTCTGAAAGCTGCTTCATGATTAATTTCATCTAAATGTAGTAATTATCATACTTTGAAGTAATGCCTGCAAAACATGCTTTCGTAGAGAGTTAGTGGAAGCCAAGGATTAACCTAGAAACATTTCAGTTCAGAGCAGCATATCACCCAAATAGAATTGTGTTTTCCCCTGAAGTTTTCCAGACTCTTTATTAGACAACTTGGCAGTCATTTGCATTACCTTATCTCATATCAACTTTTTCACAGCAATTTAGAGAGCTGTCTGAAGCAACTTTGTATTATTATTGATAATGGGATAGTCTTGGCTTTGAAAGCTACTTATTTTGGCAGCTTCTGCCTTAAAGTATTTCTTGTATTAGTGATTAAAAGCACAGTTAATTTATCATTCATAAGTTGTGGATATAACCATTATTCTGCCTGTATTCTAGGCACCCTGTAGATTATTAGAGAGGATGTTCATTTCTTCATGGGTTCCTAAGGGGGTAACTTCTACCATCATTCTATGCATCTCTGCTTCCTGTCCTATAGGACCTCGATGAACAGTGTTTTAGCTGTACAAATAAGACTAGTGAAAGAATATGTAAGGTCTTTAGTATGGTTATAAAAGTAGCACACTTTTGTACCCAGATAAAATCCCTGAGGTAGAATAACACCAACCACTAGAATGGAGAGTTATCACTGAATATTTCTGCCCACTTGCACCTACTTGTTAAGGATTCCAAATCTTCTCTCAGCCATCAGAAAAAAAGTTCTACAAAAGAACAGCAGTGCCACTTTCACTGAACATGGGACCAAATAGCTTATTTAATAGCTCTGTTTAGCCATGTTGCATTTTGCTATAGCTATTTTAAGTTTTTTTTTAAAACAAACAGGGACAGATTTTGCGTATTCTTACATGGTCCACACATAGAACTGAGTTACTTCAGGTTCATAAGTTATTTCATGTTTGCTCAGTTTTGGTAACAGTCATACGTGTTCTCTTTTTCACATGTAATGTAATGTAAAAGAAATGTGTTAGCTTGAATTTTAACTGGGAAAATTTTGAAGTAGCAGGGATCTTTCTTCTAGGCTGGACTGGAGAGATATCTCAGATTCTTTCTCTCTCTTCTCTTTAAACGTAAAGATGCCATTTGTTATGGCATTTAGGAAATATATGGCAGCTAGAGTTTTGGGTAGGCGTTGTGTGGAGCTGTCCAAACTACGTGTCAATTGTATGGTCAACAAATGTAGAGAGACGAAACTGGATAGTGCTTTTCATTGCTTGACTTTATCCTTAGGTTTCTAGGGCATCTTGCCTTACATTTCTGCAACCTGAGAATGTACACATGGTGAGCAACCATGGTTCAGCTAGTACATGTAACCCATGGTAACTCAACCATATGTTGAATCTGACAGATAACTATATTGAAATTAAACATAAATGTCTACATTCATATACGTTTTGTTGCATTTACACTTACATGCAAATTGTTGCAATTTCATCATGAAACAGAAAATAAATGATTCACCGCATCATTCAAATGCACTTTGCAACAATAAAATACGTACTGCAGTTCTCTGTCTACCTATATAGTATATACTGTCTACCTATATACGTTTTTATGCATTTTTTTTCTTTTTACCTTACAGATAAAAAAGAAGCTGCTGTGTCCAAAGAACTCAAAAGTAAGATGTTACTGTGCAATAGGTTATGATCTCTTTTACATGTCATGTAGTTTCAAACAGCATGTTTCAGTAATCCACAATAGTTATTGAATTGTTGAAAACACAAAGAATAAAGTAGCTACACCATTTATAATTGAAAAATGACATGTTTAGACTTCAGCTGCCTCCTACATTCTAAATCCATTCTTATGCTACTTCTAATTCTACACTCCTCTTTGTGACTGATGGTTTTGCCTTCCTTGTTTTCTATCACTGTCTTCAAAAACAAAGGTTTCATAGGGAAGGAAATGTCAAATGAGGTCTGAGCAGAACATGCTCGCAGTGGCAGCAAGTTGGGGAAATGGACTGAAAGTCCAATGTGCCAGAGGACCATCAAATTTATTCTTGCAAATTGCAAAAGCATGGCCTTGTCTATCTAGTTACCACAGATGCAGACAGGAAGACTTCTGAGGCAGAAGAGAGGTAGGAGCTGGGCTGTTCTGCATAAATAACCTCCTCCTCCTCCTCCTCAAAAAAAAAAAAAAAAAGCTTTGAGAACGTTTTGCTATTGACAAGAGTATTGAGAGTATTGTTACACCTTTTTCTCCTGCAAATTGTAAGCATCAATGCCTCAACATAGTAATAATATTTTGACGTAGTTACACTGGCAAGATTTCATTTGCTCAGATCTCTGTAGTTAAAGTACAATATACAAAAATGTTCAGAAAACTATGGGGCTTTGTAATCTCATTCAAATTTATGATTAAAGAATACACTGACTCCAGACACCATATATGATCTTTCCCAGCCTGTATGGCAGAAGAATCCCCTGCCATCCTCATTTTCAGCTAAAACTTATTCACATAAAGATGTAGAGTCATTAGCACTGAAATACTTTGTGAATAATGAACTATGGACATATTGGAATGAGTCCAGAGGAGGGCCACGAAGATGATCAAAGGGCTGGAGCATACCTCCTAGGAAGACAGGTTGAGGGGTTTGGGGTTGTTTAGCTTGGAGGAGAAAAGGCTCCAGGGAGACCTTATAGCCTTCCAGTACCTAAAGGGGACATACAGAAAAGCTGGGTAGGGACTCTTTGTTAGGGAGTGTAGTGATAGGACAAGGAGTAATGGTTTTAAACTAAAAAGGGGGAGATTTAGGTTGTGCCCATGATGGTAGTGAGGCACTGGCACAGGTTGCCCAGAGGAACTGTGGATTCCCCATCCCTGGAAGTGTTCAAGGCCAGGTTGGATGGGGCTTTGAGCAACCTGGTCTAGTGGGAGGGGTCCCTGCCCATGGCAGTGGGTTGGAATTAGATGATCTTTAAGGTCCCTTTGAACCCAAACCATTCTGTGATTCTATGTTTCTATGATTCTATAATTAACTAAATAGCATACACTTAAAAAAAAAAAAAAAAGTTTAATACATTCAGTACATTTGTTTCAATGTTATTGAAAAGTTACATAAATAGTATACAGAACTTTTTAGTAAAATATATGTATATTTTTTTAATCAAAATTATTTTACTTGCTCAAAAATGAAACATTCAACTGAAAATAATTAAAAAGGATGCTACAATAAAAAAGAATCCTCGTCTAATTTGTTTCACAGATGTTATGAAAATAAAAATATAGTCTTGTTGGCCAGCAAGTTCTATCTGAGAGCTCAGAAGGGAATACATGCAGGATTCCTGCATTTCTGTATGAAGTCTATCTTGCCATTTGTAAAATATGTGTTGGATATCCTACTGCTTTTAAGGGAACAGGCACTCAGGAAAGTAATGCTAAGGAGACTTCTTCAAGGTCTTCTACATACTTCCCTGAAGGAGGGGTGAGCACCCCAAGTAATTACAATGCTGTGATAATTACTAAGTTAGGGCATAATTATCTGCTACAGACTTTTAAATGGATGGAAACAAAACAATCCCACACATGCGAAACTATATTTTATTTTCATTATGTTTCACAAGACAATCTGATGCATTTTTTATGAACATTTCAAAAGACTGGAGGGTAAGAACTTAAAATTACATTCCTGATATAGCTATATTCTTTTTCTTTCTAATAACACAGTGACAGATGTGAAGGATTAACTAACTTTTTTTTGGCATTCTGTAATTCAGGTTGTGATTAAAATGATTAATTATTTCCTCTCACAGTATGGAAATATGAGTTATAAGTTAGAGGACCTTCTAGTTGATATAAAAATCCATTATGAAAGTCACTGATGTTTAGCTTATGGAAAGTTGTTAGATTATCCTGGTTTAAGCACAGCCTGTATTAGCAGCCCCCACAGATAAAAAGGATTAACTAAACGCTAGTAAAGAGTAAATAAATCCTGAAGGCTAGTTAGGTTCTTCTACCGAGGGCTAAGATTCTCCAAGTCTGCTCAGGGGATGCATATGCTCTTCATTTGGAACTTCATTCCACAAGGAAATATTCTACCTCAACAAAGAGAGAATAGTGCAAATGTTTCATAAAAAGAAAAGAAAAGCTACATCTAAGAAGCCAGAGAGGCCATGTTTCTCTACTAGGAGAACCAAGCAGTAATTCTTCCAAGTGCAGAACCAAACATGGATTTGTTCCCCTCATGTTCCCCCATTCCTCAGAACGGAGAGAGATTCCCAGTATAGCCATGTCTGTGCAGATGTACTTTCCAGAAGTAGCCCAATTCTCACTTTTTTCATCATGGAGAGATTCAGACTAGGGGGAAAGGATACTACTCTGAGTAGCTGTGGCAACCCAAGAGATGCCACTGCAGAAATGACAGATACTCGCCAGCTGCCATAGGCTGGTTCAGGACTTTCTATTCTCACAGCTGCATGATCAGATGTGAAGGCTCCCAGCCCACAGCTGCTGCCTATGTGGGGAGGCCATGCCCAAACCCCTCAATACCTGCTTTGCTCTGCTTTGACAATGGGTATGGAAGAACTAAGTGGAACAAGCTAAAATAAGGGATTCAGTTTCTTATGGCAAATGTATACTAGTCCTGTGGCTGGCAATTTTGTTGATGTGTTTGATTTAATTGAAAGCAGCTCAGCTCCTTTCTCTTTGGATAATCTCTTTGTCTGGCTCTTCAGTAAAAAAAAATTGCTACAGGCTGATTTACCTCAATGGAAGAATTCCCTTATATTTCTGTTTTTTAAGATATAACACTATAGTAATTGTTTTGTTTTGTTTTGTTTGTTTGTTTTTCAGAGCCAGCAAAAGACCCTGCAGCTAATCCATCCACCAAAAAAGCAGTAACACCAGGTAAAGGAGTAAAATGTTCACTTTCAGGGTATTTCTTGTATTCTTGAACCAGTTTATTGCATCATAGCACCATCTGCTGGATTATACAAAAGCCACTGTTTGAAGGGTGTTTAGTGGTGGTGATTTTTTGTTTGTTTGTTTTGTTTGTTTGTTTTTGCCTTTGTTTGTGATAATCTGTAGGTCAATTATTTGCTAAGAACAATTGAATTTTGCAGAACTTTGATAATCTCTAAAATTATCGTTGCTTCTTGCGCTGTAGCGAGGTGAGGGTTGGTCTGTTCTCCCACGTGCCTGGTGACAGGACAAGGGGGAATGGGCGAAAGTTGCGACAGGGGAGGTTTAGGTTGGATGTTAGGAAGTACTTCTTTACCGAAAGGGTTATTAAGCATTGGAACGGGCTGCCCAGGGAGGTGGTGGAGTCACCATCCCTGGAGGTCTTTAAAAGACGTTTAGATGTAGAGCTTAGCGATATGGTTTAGTGGAGTACTTAGTGTTAGGTCGGAGGTTGGACTCGATGATCTTGAGGTCTCTTCCAACCTAGAAATCTGTGTCTGTGTCTGTGTCTTGTCCTCTTATAGCAGCTGTAAGGTGGCATTTTGGGTCATTCTGAAAATTCGGGTTCTTCAGAGTGCTGGTCCCACAGCAGGTTTTACAAAACTGGTATTCTAAGAAAATTAGCTTAAATATGCACTGAAAAGACAGGCAAATATTTTTAAGCAAAGTAATAGCACAAATTCATATCAAATTCAAAATGGATTGTAAAAAGTACCACCTTTTATGGATTTCTGTTCTGTTCTGCTTCACAGTCATCTTAAAAAAATTCACATAGTAGATCTGCTAAATTTAATGATACTGAGTCTAATGAATAACAATCTACATATTCAGAACATTCATTGTTTTACCAGGTTTAAAATTAACTATTAAAAAGCAGGAAGGATTCACAAGTGAAAATGTGATAGCTATAAAACCACAATATTCTTTTAACCTAAAGTAGGACAGCAGACGTTGCAACAGGTTCAGCCAGTGTTACAACAGGTTCTGTGTTGCTGAGCTGTTCCTGGTATTGGCATCACAGAAGTGCGCTGTATGGGCACTGTCCCCATGGACAGCCCACTCTCCCTCTTTCTTGCCTCCAGCTGCTTCCATTGCATGTGGCTATATAAATCTATGTGGATATGTGGTGTCTTTTTTTTTTCTTTGACTATTCTCTAGCTGTCTTTCTCTGGTTCAGACCTTTTTCAGTGATCTACCTCACAGATCACTTCCACTGAATAAGGGAATAACAACTTGCATCAGCAGGGATGACTGGGAACTGGCCAAGGGTCAATGCCAGCCAGTAACATCTTAAATTGCCTCTACCACAAAGGGACTTGCAGCCTTGAATTGCAGTCAATATAGATAAGCATAGGGCATAATATACAGCAGTTAACTGTGAAGCTGACCTAAGAAGTGCCATTTCCCCACAGATGCTCCCAGTGTCTGCTTTCTGTGTTTGTTTGACACCATGTTCAGTTGTGCTAACACAACTGGGAGAATAGTGTAAACCACATCATTGCTGTGGGCTGGAATTAAAAAATGTCCTAGAAATGTGTGTGTGTGGCAGGGTGTTCAGTCTGCATCACTTCACTAAATTTGGATTAACAAACTTTTATATCCGTGTACATGATAATTTCTTAAAGCATCTTTGTTGCCAAAGTGTGTTGTATAGCTAGACCCTTAGATGTCCTGACACTACACTGCAGAAATCATTATGTTAGAACCATATGCTCATAATTAATTCATTCCACCTGCTTGCCTCCAATGTTTGTGTTCATTTTTGAAAAATATTCCAATGAGTCTGTTTGTTGGCAAGAACGGTGATGACAGTAATGTACTTAAGATAAAGAAAGAAGAAAAACTGGTATGGCTTTTATGGAAAAATAAAATGGGTTTGTCTGTTCTAACACATTTCTAAATATCTAGTTTGCCTTAAAAATGGTAAAGAGCAGTAGATTATTGACTTCTAGTTTATGCTTCCCCTCATCAAATACCACTGTTCTCTGAAAATTAATTTACCCTCAGAATAACTCACCATAGCGAAATATTAAATATGCTTGTTTGGCAACAACATAGCTAGACTGCTGCCTATTAGTACAGTAAATTAAATACATTATCCAATTTCATATTTCATTTTCTTCCACATATCTTATTACATCGCAACCTGTACCCTAGAATGCCTAACGCTGAAGGTTTATTCCTATTAACAGACTGAACAGACTGAGAGCACAGCTGGTCATCTTCCACTGCTTCTACATAACATATGTTCTTGGTCTTAAAGTCACTGGTAAAGAAATCCCTGCCTGATACATAATGAACTATTTTTATCTCCATATGGTTATGTGGAGAAAGCAGAGAAAATTACTGTAGAATTTTGAAGTCTATGAAAGCTTCCTAGTCTGGAAACTGGTGGCTGCTATAGGAAACCAACCTTAATGAATATCTGTTACCAGATTTTCAAAGTGCATATTTTCAGATGTACTTTTATCTAACTGGAAAAATTTCCTCTCTGACGCTCATCTGAAGATGAAGACCAAAGCATTTGTCTTTAAAGAGAAGTGTAATAGTTTCACAGGTATATGCAAGTTCTGAAGGGAGAAAGACATGTTGAAGAGGTGTTGAAGATTTTTCATGATGCTAGCCTTCTCCAGTTACTATCTTTTGATATCCCCATCCAAACCCTGCTGCTCTTTGCTCTCACCATGTTTTGTCACCTCCCCAGCTGTGCTAGTGGGACAAGTCTGAGAGTGACCCCACCTTACAAAACACCTGTCTAGCATTCCTCCCTTGAGGAAGGGCACAGGTTTCTTTCACAGGATTTCTTAGACCATCCCATGTGCACTGGGCCAATCTCTGAAGGCCAGGCAGCTCCCAAGCTTCTCAGAATCTGACATGTAAGTGCTGAGCACCTACCACATCCCACTGGTGGGCAGTTTTGATCCTCTGGTGAAAGTGGAAAGAGCTCCCACACTGTGCTGCGTGTCTCCCCCTGCAGTTGTCACTAACACATGGCCAGGTGAGTGGTCCAGGTGTCAGCAGTGGCTCACAGGTGCATGGCAGCCTGATGGATCTGCTTTGGCACCAAGAGGAAAGCAAGTACAGGAAAGTGCCAAGCAGGGAACGGAGTGTGTGAAACAGGCTCAGACCATGCAGGAAGCTTTTTGGTATGAACAGAGAGGTGTTTGGGTTCCACAGCAGGCATGGAGCATCAAAGCCACCAAGCCCCACATATTCCCTTAGCTAGGGTGAGGGCTGGGATCAGCTCATCTGTGAGTGCCTTCACTGGAACCACCAAATGTTACTCAACTTCATGTGCATTCTCTAAGCACTGATGACAGTGCTTTTCCCTCGTGATTTGCTTGATTTGAAAATCATACTCAATTCTTTTCAACACTGTAAAAAATTAAATCCTAATTGCAGCTCAGAATTTCCCTGGAACGGTCTTGCAATTTTTAATTTAATTTTATAGTATAATTAACAGATTTTGTAGTGTCACTTAACTGTCTAATTGCTGATTTTTAATGCCTAATTTTTCCCATCTTCCTCTCCACACAAAATAAATTAAAAAAAAAAAAAAAACACTCCTTAATTACCTCCTTTGGGTTCATAATAGAAACACTTTTTGACCACCATTTCCCCCTGAAAATCAATGAAATGTATTTTGGACTCAGAAAGAATAAAATTAGTATGACAGATGAAAGGTCTATTTTAACTGCTCAGATGTCAGCTGCATCCAATCTCTCAAACCTACTTTGTCAGTTGTACTAGAATTATTATTATTTTATTATGTCTCTGATTTTTTTTTTCACTGGTAAGAAGGAGTTAGGAAAAAAGTATATATATATGGGATTCCTTTTGAATTCCAGCAGAGTTTTCTTTTTGGTCCAGGTTAGCATAATTCTTCCTCTCTCCCACCTTAACTTTTGGGGTATTTAAATATTATATCTTCTCTCAGTTATTCGGTTTCTATCTGGTTTTAAAGGTAGAGTTACAGGCTTGGGTGTCTTTTCACGTGAGGTAGAAATTATCTTCTCTCCAGTCCTCAGTAACCTGCAGAAACTGGGGCTTGATCCTCACCTATTTGTCCCAGTGAGTCTCCACTGGTATTAGTGAAGCCCAGCAGCTGACTCTTCTCCTGGTCTGCCAGGAATTCATTATACCCCCAGCAGCTAATACCTTGCTGCTATTGTGGTCCGTCACTCAACATTTTCTCAATATCCACAGAAATCTATTAGGTGGTTGTAGATAAATAACATAAATCATTTTAGCTACTAACGTTTTCATCCCGACTCAAGCCTAAGAAGCTATTGCAGACTAAAAGGTCTTATATCGTCCACTGGATCGTGTAAGCTGGATCATTATCCAACTCCATGGGAATGGAAAAATGAATTCTTGACATATGCTGCAATAAGGGAAGAATTTTCCAGTGTTAAAAGATTTCACTTTAATACTTTGTATTCTTCATATACAAGATTTATTTAAGTGGAGCATGAAATAGCTTATCTTACACTAAGCTTTCTAATCTGAAATCCAGTTTTTATCCTCTAGTTTTTAAAAACTTCTTGATCTAGAATACAGGATATTTTTGCTAGTTTTGCTAGAATGATGAGATGCCCAGTCTTATAGCCTGGCTGTTGTATTTATACATTCCTTACAATATACTGCATTATTATCAGATAGTGTTAAAATAATTTCCTATACTTCTGTTCACACCAGAGTTAACCATGAATACACGTGTACTTTAATAATAATAATAATAATAAACTTGTTTCTTTGGCTATTACCAGATATTATTAAATGTTACAGTCTAGTTTTTGCAATGCTTCAAGGTACTGTTTTATTGCTAAAACTAAAATGGCATTACTTTAAGAGCAAGGCAGGGGGAGCAAGTTAACTACAAAAACAAGAAGTGGCTTGGTTCTTTAATACATGAAAGTTAACGATGGTTAGAAGAGTCAAAATAAAATGCAATTTAAAAACAATTGAGAGGTAAAAGGATTAAGTGACCATTGTTTATGGAAAAGAGCATTTTAAGGTGTTTTGTTCTGTGGCTGGCAAGATTTAATAGCCCTGAAGTTGTTTCATGATTAATTACTCTTTCAGCAAGAATTGGGCCCAATTTCAAAGCATCTAGTATGTCTTTCAATCCCTTCTCAGTCAACAAAGCATTTAAGTACATGCTAAAGCTGTGTTGAATCCAGACTGTCACATACACTGTATACAATTACCTTCTCAGACGTTTGTCTTTAGGAAGTGGTACCACCTTTGCTTTGCTAGGAAGGGAATAAATGGGCCTCATCTTGCCCATTGGGGCCATTATGAAAATGACATTTAATTTACGAAGGAGCAGGAGTGAAGTCAAAAGAGGTGATGTGGACTCAAGTTTTCTGTACCATATGTGATTGTATTACATACAGATTTTACAATATTCTTGAATGTAATAGTGCTGTGTTTCTAGTGATACAAGTAGACAGAAAGTAGAAACACAATATACTTCACTGTGATGTTTCTTAGGTATGATTTTTCTCATGTCATACGGGTCTGCATCAACTACAGACTTGAATGTTTCTGTATTAAAAAGTTGCCACCTAGTATCAAAAGTACAAAGCAATCTACTATCAATCTGCAGTGCTGCTTTATTCTGCAGAGTGACACAAATAATCTGATGTTTTCTCTCGTTTAACAGCTGATTGGAGTGCACAAGTTTGGAGATTTACATATTTCAGAAATAGTGGTTGCTGAATTTATTTTATGTGTGTGCTAGACTGATCTCAGAATTTTATCAACTGTCAGATCTACACACTTCTCCTAACACTTTCTGTTGATGTCCTCCTACATAGAATATCCTGAGTTGGAAGGGACCCACAAGGATCATCGATGCCACTGTCTCTTTAGATATCTTCTAAAGAAGTTGCATGTCCTAGTTACAAAAATATTTAACCACATGCATGACCTTTGACTCATACTTTGAGAGCAAATAAACCAAAGCTTTTGCTCACTGCTTCCTTCTACCCTTCTCTTTTGAGACAGTTGACATCAGTCTCCAGCTCTGAGTCAGGCACTACTGTTACAGCTCCTGTTCAAAATTCATTAACTCTGAATTACATTTATTCCTTTAGGATTTTGATGTGTTAATTTTTAGGATCTACCTGTTTTGTTAATGAATTAACTAATCTAATCTACATATTGTTTGCCTAATGACAGGCAAAATATTAAACTAGAATTTCCTTCAAAGTTTTTTTTTCTCTTCTGAAATATTCTCATATTTTCAGTGGGTTACAGAGCTTGAAGCAGAAGTAATTCCCTTATTCCCTTGTCACAAGGAGATGCAGTATGAGTTATGACCACCATCCCTGGGTATAGTTTTGTCATAAATCAATTACAAAGTCATTTGACTTTTTTTTTTTTTCTTTTTTTTAACCTCAGAATGAGAGAAGATTGGGAAAAACTGAATTAGTTCCATCTTGGTGTAGTCTGAGAGCATGGGTACACCTGCTGCAGCTGATCCAATACTCTGTAACTTTTTGTGTTGCCTGTTGCTCCCCTTTGAGAAAACTAACAGAGCATTTTAGACTCTGAAGAGTTAAAGTATCCATCTCTCTTCTGAGAGACATCTTCATCTTTAGGCTTCAGTACTGAAGCCTTGTGGAATTAAAATGTTTTTGTTTTGTTTTGTTTTGCTTTATTTGTTTGTTTTTTTCTGGATTAATAAACTGGATATTCTAAAAGAATAGAATGATAGACTCTCTTCTGACTTAAGCGTGGGAGGACAGATCTCCTCAGTTTCAAAGAAGGATCTGAAAACTGAGAATGATCCACCCTCTGAATGACCCCATCTCCTAAGAATCCTAGGGGCAGTACTCAGTGCATTTTAATCATCTTTTTTTTTTTTTTTTTTTTTTTTTCCATCTAGCTTGCTGATGAATAAGAAAAGGTTCTCAAGACTTGAATGAATGTTTCTAGCCATCTTTATTCAAATATGTCCACATAACACAGAGGATCCTATACTACTACTGTTATTCTAACTTTAAGATTGTTTGTTTGTTTGTGTACACCTTTCTAGGAAAACACAGTTTGTTGACTACTTTAAAACATAGAGGGGTTTTCCCTAAAACACCAAGGTATAACCAGCTGAGCCTCTTCTCCATGACAACTATGACAGCAAAACTGTTGTATGGTGATGCGGAAGGATCTTGAAAGCATCTAACTTGCTTTTGATGAGGACTGACCAAATCAGCCCAAATTTAAGGACTTTGGTCAATCTGATGATATGTATCCTAGTACTAGCTTCCTCACTGAGCTTCAGTCATACAGTCAGTTCACTACCTTTATCAAAACAAAACGTATGGTGGCAGTGGATTTGGCAGTGATCCAGTCAGAGAAACAGCAGTCAAATTCAGGAAAACGAGTATTTCTGGGGAGCAACTTGAAAAATCTGGTTCAATACAAAACTTTCTCATGTGGATTATCTCAGGTCGAATAACATGACCCAGCTCATGTTGCAACCTTTCCCTTCAACAGAGGAGACTAAAGGGACCTTTTCTGTATCTGGCTGCTTATGTTCTCAATATTCTAAGAAAGAATATCGTGGAGAGCTTCAGCACTCTAACTCAGTTGGTTTTAATTAACCAACGTTATAAAAATCTAAGAGGGGAAATGACAGGCACATAGCCTATAAAACCAAGATTACAAGACTGTAAGAGAAGGCTATCTTCCTACTCTCTAAGGATTTAGGTATTGAAGACACTGCCTAGAATATGACAACAGCAGTCTTTAACTAGATTCATCAAAATAATTGTGGCAAAATTAAACAAAAGCACAGAAAATGCCTTTTTCTGCGGCTACTGAGTGCAATCAAAACTGTATTGGTTATCTGACATGTGGCATATACCACAGAACAACAAATCCATTTGAAATGCCATTTATTTAAATATTTTCCCAATCAATGTATTTTCAAATTCAGCTTTTATTTTTCTGAACACTTCTTGGATATATGTGAATTAGAACATAATACAAGTGCACGCACACACACACGCACACAAATACTTGTGCACACAGATATACAGATTAGAATGGGATGTCAATAGTTCTCTCTTGCAAGATGGCAGAAGGTCACAGTTTGTGACTGTCCATCATCGTACTGAAGATTAAAGTGTACCACAGCAAACATGCCAACCTATGTGCTTTTCAGCACTGTTGGCACTCTGGGGAAGAGTGTGGTTTGGGGAAAAGGTGAGCAAAAGCAAGTTCAGGTTCTCTTCTCTCTTCCACCTGCTCCAGCAGTATCTAGGAGTGTGTCACCAAAAACACATTTATATGGCTTTAAGAGCAAGTTATACACCATTTTTCACAAAACAGAAAAAACTTTTCTTGAAAGCATCAGAGCTTATTTGATGGTGAAATATCAAAGTAAATCCAATCTCAATTCCACGCATGGTACGAATATAATTTATTACAGAAGAACTTTCCTGAATGAAAACATGTAAAGTCTCTCTCTTTCCCTCTCTCACACATGCACACACACACATCTTTATAGATAAGAACAACAAATGTCATGGCAAATATCTAATGTGCCTACAGTTGGCAATATCCTTTCATGTGTCATACTAACTACTTGTTAGCAAATGAATAAATAATAAAAAGACATTTAAATCAAGCAATGATAATGTGAGGCAAAAAGGAAAGACAAAGAAAAGATCTAGACCTGAACTGTCCTGAAGTTTATGGCTCATGCAATGAAAGATTTCAGTTCATTCTATTAAAATACCATAGGAGGCATTACCTGAAATTTCATATCATCTCAGATTTCCACTGAAGTGCTTGATGTCAAGTTCTATTAGTTACTATTTTTTTTTTCCCCATGTGAAAGGATGCTATTTCAAATTGCTTCTGGAAGTAAAACTCATGTAAAAGAAGCTCTACGGAATGTCCTTAACGTTTGCAGTTTAAAAAACAGGAAACAAAGCTAAATAAATAAAAAATGTTATACTTTGCAAAAATGTTTTCTGAATGTTGTTAATGTCATACTGTTCCCTCATCTCATGAGAGCTGACAGATCTTAGAATGAGAGGGAAAAATAATTGCCTCAGAATCACTAAAGTCATAATTACATTTCCTTTAGTTTCCAGGAAGCAGTCCTGAGCAAAAGCAAAACAGAAAACCCCACGAAACCAATCAAAACCTTAATTTCACAGAATGAGTCCTAAAATATCTGTATGAAATTGGATACTCTGAAGAGCACTTGCACTACACAAAACCAAAGCTGCAGCTGTTATTATGATTAAGTTCTTTGAGTCAGACAACCCCCTGAGTCCCAAAATTCTGTCCTCTCACTTTTTGCTGTTTCCTTGGCCTATAATAGGATTGCCACCCAAGCTAGGATGCCATCATAAAAAATATAAGATTTATCTAGGTAATAAACTATTTAAAGCCAACCCACTCTCTATCTCTACCACTTATCCTTGTTGCTGGGAGAATCACATTTCTGACTCATTGCTTGGACCACATCAACCTGCTGCATGACCATCTCCACTGAATCTCATGTCATATATACAATGTGGTTGTAAATCATCAATGATAGTCTATACTATGTGCATTATATAATAAACACATTAAAATGTTCTTTATATAACTATGCTAAAGCTGGGTTCCTGATTTCAGAAAACTAACCTTTGTGCTTTAAAGTGCAGACAAAATTGCTTATGAAATTGTCATGAAATTCCATCAACATTTTTGGTTAAATGGTAAAAATGAAAATCCTTTGTTGTTTGTTTGTTTGTTTGTTTTACAGAGCTCAAAACAAAACTATTTAGAAGCTCCATTTTGCTTTAATGTATATATAAACAGTCTCTTCGGACAGATTTTAAAACAGAAAATAAATGAATATTTCATTCCAGAGAGAACTACATGGTTTGCTTGATACAAACTTACCAGAAGTAGGAGTATGGAGTAATGACAAATTTTGTTTAAAAACTTAGCAGTTGTAGTTTTTTCATATTTTGGGTCATCATGCTTTTTCAAATATCAATTATTTTCATAGATCTGTGTAGTATTTCTTTTAGATATACACTGCATTTTGTATTAATACTGCTTATAAAATAATATTGAATGTGGATAATATTCACATTAATATGTTATTGGTCAACATATTTCATTTTCTACTGAGAAAATTTATCCCTTTTTGTTTACTCAGTTCAAGAATAAATCAAATTTAAGGACAGGTTTGATTTTAGTGAGGGTACAGCATACAGAATCACTTTGCATATGGAACTTTATATCTTGATTGTAGACTTCAAGCTGTTAGGGTACTAATATTCTTCAACTTTATACTAGAGCATTTATACAACTATTTTTCATAATAAACATGGAGAAAATATAGTCATCATATAGAAGTAAGTGATGAGCATGCAAGAATGTGTGTATTTAATAGAAGTTGCTGTTAATCTTTTTATCTGTCGGCTCAAATGTTCTTAAATTTAGGTAATGTCCCTGTGTAAATCAAACTGGCACACTGGAGCTTTTACATATACTGTTTAAAAGCATGTGCAGATATCATCTTCAGATTTCAAAAGCTGATCTATTATTTTTGATATTATGAACATTGCCCATGCCTGGTAGATGATGTTGAGTTTCTGAGAGACAAGCTCAACATTTTCCTCTTCCCTTTGGATGGCCGCCTACTCCTCTAAAAGGGTTCTGAAACAAATCCTGGCAAGATGGAAAGAGCTCTTACATAAATTGCTATTAAAAATTTGTAAATCCCAGTCATGGTTTACCAGAGGGGTACAGGGCTTAGGTGGGCGAAGCTTTTCAGTTTCAGGACCCAGACCCTTTAGTAATCAGCTTCTGTTGGCCACAGCTTCCTTTACACTGTGTATTCATGTAAAAGAGTCCGTACCCCCTCCCCTTATACCATAGCTGTAAAGCTGCTGCAGTTGTATGAGATGTTCTGCTTATTCTCCAGTCTGTATGACAAAAGGCAAGGAGCATGTCACAGATGTCTGCAGAGACACATATGGCTGGTTCACAGGCCTCCATTTAGTCTGCTATGAAGTAAAACTGCAGATATTTTAACCTGCATTATTACTAGAGTTCCCTTTAGCACCTTATGATATGGGTTAAATCTTTTGGTGTCCGATATTAGCAGTTAACCTGATCCTGTTTCCACACTGTGAAAACCACTGGGGATAAAGTGACTTATGATAACTATAAAGGTTTTATTTTGATGTGCAGGAAGGCAGAGAAAGGCTCACCTGAACTAACACTCCAAAGCAATGTGCCACATCCAGAATCCACTAGTAAAAGGTTTTTGAAGTTTTTTTGAGGAAATTCACGGATGATACCAAATTGGGTGGAGCTGTTGACTCCTTTGAGGGTGGGTGAGGTCTTGCAAAGAAATCTGGACAAATTAGAAAGCGGGGCAACCATTGACAATATGAAGTTTAACAAGAGCAAGTGCCAGATTCTGCACCTGGGAAGGGGCAACCCTGGTTATACGTACAAACTGGGCGATGAGACACTGGAGAGCAGCCCTGCAGAAAGGGATTTGGGGATTTTGATCGACAGCAAGCTGAACATGAACCAGCAGCGTGCCTTGGTGGCCAAGAGGGCCAACTGTATCCTGGGATGCATCAGGCACGGCATTGCCAGCTGGTCGAGGGAAGAGATTGTCCCACTCTGCTCTGCGCTGGTGCATCCTCACCTTGAGTACTGTGTGTAGTTTTGGGTGCCACAGTATAAGAAAGACATAAAGCTGTTAGAGTCCAAAGGAGGGCAACAAAGAGGGTAAAGGGTCTAGAGGGCAAGATATATGAGGAGCAGCTGAAGTCACTTGGTTTGTTCAGCCTGGAGGAGACTGAGGGGGAGGCCTCATGGCAGCCTGCAGCTTCCTCATGAGGGGAAGCGGAGGGGCTGGTGCTGAGCTCTTCTGTCTGGTGACCAGCCATAGGACCTGAGGGAATGGCTTGAAGCTGTAACAGGGGAGTTTCAGACTGGATATCAGGAGAAGGTTCTTCACTGATAGGGAGGTCAGGCACTGGAACAGGCTCCCCAGGAAAGGGGTCATGGCACTGAGTATGCTGGAGTTCAAGAAGTGTTTGGACAACACTCAGGCACATGGTCTGACTTTCTGGGTGGTCCTCTGGGGACCCAGGAGTTGCACTCAATGATCCTTGAGGGTTCCTTACAACTTGGATATTCTGTGATTCTAACATGAAAGTGATTGTCCAGCTCAAGTAGAGAAGACATTATAAGAGGAAAATGTACTTGACCTTTTTTTTCTTTTTCAGAAACACATAGGAAAGAAAAAATGGTGGATACTGGTAAATATTATCCCTTTTTTATCTTATTTTTCAACTGTCCCAATGTTTTAAAATAATCCCTGTTGTAAGTAAATATTTGGGTTTTGTTTGCTTGTTTTTACAGCCAAAACAGCAAAGAAAGAAGCAAAAGTACATGGTAAGACCTGTAAAGAACAGTAATTTCTCATTTGTCTGTTTTCATTTTAAGTTAAGACAGGAGTAGTTAAAGGGAGAAGAGAAGTTAAACCAGGGATAAAGATTTCTTGGTTTAATCAAATTTACTTGAGCAAATGACTGACTGTGGAGCAGCCATGCAGCTCCTTTGCCTTCTGGAACAGCGATCTTATCAAATGTATGTGAGAAGAACAATGATGGTGAGATTGTTTTATTTCAGCTTTTAAAGGTTTGTCTTTTCAGGGAGGAAGGGGCCATGCTTGGAGATCACAGTAAATGGATAGAAAGCAAAACACAAAATAGGAACTTGAGCATTTGGAAGGGAGTAAAGAAGTCGGTTGTTCTGGTTTGGTTTTATTTCAAATACCTATGCCCACATATTTTATTCCTGTAGCTAAGTGCTTTTATTCCTGACAGGAATTGACTTCTCAAGTTTAACCAGATTTGGAAGAGCATAAAGATTTTCAACTCCTTTTACAGCCAAGCTTGATGACTCACTCATCTGATGACTCTATTTTCTCAGATACAGATTCTGAGCAAAAAATACGGTAGACAGTCAATCTATATAAAAGAAAAAACAAAAAAGAAAAAAAAAGAAAAAAAGAGGAGAAAAAAATAAGAATCCCTCCTCCTCTATAGAATAAAAACCTGACACAATGCTTCAAAATGAGGGTATCAATAATGAGAAACAGAAATGTGGTAGCTTAATTCATTTCAATCCAATTATGAAGAATAATAAGCAAATGAGACTGAAAGACACATGTTCAAGCAATACTTCTGAAAATGGATCTTCCCCTGTACCAATACAAGAATGGTTCTTTTTCCTAAGTTATGCCTTGAGTTTTCAACAGGCTCAAAGAAAATACTCTTAACTTCCCAGGATAACTGAAATTAACAAAAGGAGATTTCTGTTGCATATCCTCCACCAATGTTTTACTTTGCAACCTGTTTTTCCTCCTTATCACCTGAAAATAGCAAAGCTAGTGAAACTGTATGTGTACTTTACCTACTGACCTTGTTTTCCATTGCTTTTAAGCTACAGGTTTATTAGTCATCTGCCATCAGACTATCCAAACAAGCAACATATGTGTGCCTCAGTTTTCCTCCGCATAAAAACTAATGAATGAACAGTAGTTCAACAGTAGTTCAGCCTACTCTGTGGAAATAGGTAGCACATTGACCAAGGGATGAATATGTTAGGATATTCTGTCCTATTCTATAAAATTGATTCTAACAGGACTTTTATACATTTGCAAAAGTTATTTCCTGGAATATTTTCTTGTATTTTACAGCATCTGTGGAAACTCTGAAGTCAAAAGGTGGGTAACTTTTTTTGTTTTTAAAATTAAATTGGAAGAATGCTGGCGTTTACTCTGTTCTTAATGAAAAAGTTTCTTGTGACAAAGCTGCTAGCAGGTATGACTTATGTAAAATAAAATGGACCTTTTAAATACTAATGGGTCCTTTCTTGCAGCATGTAAAAGGCCCCTTAAAAAAAAAAATAATAAAAAAATTCAAGTTATCCATGGACTGACAAACTATAATTCTGCAACTTTACCGAATTCATTTTCTAACCGTAATTCAAGCCATAAGTGTTTTTTTGTTTTGGTTTGGTTTTTTGTTAGTTTTTGTTGTTTGTTTGTTTGTTTTTTGTTCGTTTGTTTTGTGAAAGGCATAAAAGACAAGTAATTGATCTTTTATAAAGACCTGACACAAAGTAATGTTTCTCTTTTTGCCAGTCCAGCTGCCACACAAAACCAGTGACTGAAGCAGTTTTCTTTACCGAGTCTAGGAATTTTTATGGAGAGGTTCAGCTTTTGCTTTGCTTTCATAGTGGGGGAAGGTGGAAGATACGGGGGCAGAACTTTCTTCACCATCTGTTCCTTCCCTGAAGGCACAGGGCACTGGGACTGCTCAGAAACCTCAAGGTCTTAAATTCCATCTGAGCAAATATTAGATGTTAGCGTCTGAATTTTTACATATACACAGTGTAAGATATTAACTCTGAATCTTCCAGAACATTACAGGTACCAGTCGTATCTTAGAAACAAGTGGAAAATGGGATGGCACATTATAAACTGTGAAAGCACTTCACTCGGAGTCCATACACTACTGTATTTATTCACATCAAAGACCACCTCGCTTTGCAAACATTCCTATTGAAACAATAGCACTACTTTTATCAACTGCTCAGACTTGTGAACAGTTTCCAAATCTGTCTGCCAAAAGTCAAAGGCAGAGAAATGAGAATTATTAGTTTTTAACACACTGCTGTCACTCAATCATCCTCTTTTACTTTAGAGTTCATTTCCAAAGAACTCATTGGAAAGCAACATCTGCAGTATGAGGAAGGGTTGTAGAATCACAGTCTTGGAGATTAATGTAAGGAAATCAAAGCTGATGCAGCATTCCCTTTATTGGATGTTTTTAAGCTCCCTGCTTCATGGGCTAAATTCATAATGTTGTCATTGCTATGCAGATAATTGTATTGAGCAAAACAGAAACAAAACTAATTTAGACATTTGTTTTCTTTGTACTCCCACCAGATAAAAGGGAAAACTAAAGGGGTGGGGGGGGGGGGGGGGGGAGTATTTTGTGTGCATCTTTTTCACTTTCAGCAAATTCTAGACTGCGAAATCTGAAAATAAAGGTAGTCTTGCTGCTATGTGTGACTGAATAGAGCTTTCACCAATTGCTTGAAGCCTCTGAGCAAATCTTTTTTGAAACATTATTATTTCTTCTGTAACACTGTACTGTTCATTCAGTGTCAGCATTTCAACAACTACGAACCCATTTCTGCCAAACCTGTATCCATCAGGGTCTCAAAAAAAAAAAAAAAGTGAAATGTTTGTTTCTTGCAGAATTAAGTCCATTTCTGCAAACTTGAAGTTTTTCTTGGCCACTGTTGGGAAATGTTGTCATTGGCCTTTAGAAAATGTTATTCTCGCTAACTATATTTACCCTTTTACTAAGAGCTATTTTCTTTAGGTCTTCTGTGAATTATAATTAACAGGATCTTCGAAACAACAGAGACTTTATCCATATGTTTTCTTGCAGTGAGTGGTCTCAAGTTTTTCCACTGAATAGCGTATTTCATACTTTTTTAGATGAGAAGCAAACATTTGTAAATGCAATTTGTCTTCATTGTGTCACCAGTATTTTGAAGAATAGAAGAGAACCCTGCCTTATAAGACTTGAATTAAGGGGTACTTCAAAGAAAAGTATACAAAATTCACAGTTCACTAAAAACAAATGGAAATTGTATGTTTCTATTATATCAGACAAGAATCGTTCCATTTTTTTATGCTGTCAAATGAGTGGTTTCACAACTGAAAATGTTGATCTCAACCATCTTAGTTTTATCATAGGATCAGATTAATATTGAACCTGAAATTCTTCTCTTGTATTTAAGTTAATAACAATTTAGTTTTAATTAGTCACCAAACCCCATTAAACAGAAACTGCTGATGTTAGCTCTGGAATAATTGTTTATTTCTGAAAAAAATACTTATTAATAAGTCATTTAAATTTAACTTTTTCTTGCTGATTTTGAAACTCAAACATAGCCTGTAATTCAAGGGAAAAAATGATGTTTTTATTGAAATGTTACAGCTGTTCTTTTTGCCTCTTAGTAAGAATCACATGGGGATGCTGTTGTTTTCATCTAAATTTAATTTTTTACAATGACAGACAAATTCTAGCATCCTTTAGTAGCTATACTAAGTCTGAACAAGACCATTGCTTTTCAGTCTCTATTCACTTGTTATTTATTGCTGCTCTTTACTGACTTGTTTTCCTCTTTTTTTTTTTTTCTCCTGATATTAATGCATTTAGACTCAGCAGCTCTGTAGCTGCAGTGTGGTTTTGAATATTTAGTAGCTGTTGGCTAATATTGAAATTTTTAAGCATATTCATGGAAGGAGAACCATCCTTGCCTGAAAACAAGTGAGGTTTTTGATATAATTCTCTTCTTATGTGATGAAATTAAGAATAATAATATGCGGGCATGGAAGAAGGTCTTGGCCATTCCCACTAGCTTGTATTTCTGGCAAACTATCAAGCTTATAGGCAGTTTTGTTGCATTCTCTCACAAAAGGTTTTGTAATGTCTTTATGGTAGGAATTTTTTTCTTTTCTCCATGCAGCAGAAGAGTTCCTAAATCATAGCAGACACTTTCTAGGTTCATGATTGCTTGATGTTTGTGAAGTCATGATGAGGAGCTCCTGCCTCTGATGTCATGGTTCAGTGAGTTTTGTCTCCAATCAATGTTTTCTTTTAGTTTTCCTTCACACTGAGCAAACATCTCAAAACAGCTTTAAAATCAGTGACTCTTTGGAACACATATTTCTGATATAGGTCCTAGTTATGAAAACTCCCTGTTTTGGGATAAAGATATTCTTACAAACTTGATTGTAGCCTACAACTATTAAAGATGCAGAAATATTTCACTGCTGGATTGCTCTCCTGGATGCTTTCACAACAAAATAATATTTGCTAAGTTCTTTCTTTTTTGTTTCCAAAGAGCTTACGATGGAATCAGGGGAACAATTATCATACAAACCAAGTTGATGCACATTATGTCAAGTTACTAAGGATTTTGTTATGAAATGACAAAATATAAAGGGAGTCCAGACACCATGTAATTCATCTATTTCTTTAACTATAACTTGGTGAATAGATGGAATCCTGGTAAATTTTTACTTTTGCTTTTATATGCATCCTTTTTTTATTATTATTGTTATTTCAAGTAGTTAATTATTTATTTTATGCCTGATGTTCTCCTTCTGAGGAGAAGGTTATTCTACTTCCATGTTACTTAAGTGATACAGTTAAAGGATCAGCTTTATATGTAGGGATTGCCTGCAAAGGGACAGGCTTTTGCAGAGATGATCTTTCAGGATGCCACTCAGAAGTGTCATAACTTTGAAAATGCTTAGTAAAAGGGACAAAATCTTTAGCTACTTAAAAAACTTGTCCATGTTCTAATAGAAATGAGACAAAACCTTCATTGGAGTCTTATTCCAAAACTGATACTATGTGTATTTAAAAGGACTGTTAAAGTGACACTGATTACCTTGATAATAAAAGACCTCTCAGCATCACCAAAGCAGCTCACACCTCCGTTCTCAAAAAACTGAGTGAATAAAGCAATGTTCTTATTCTTCTTCCAAGTATTACTCTTCCATGTCCAGATGATGCTACTTGCCAGTTCCCAACAGCAACTAAAGTGCTAATCTATCTCAGCAATTTATTTACAAATGCTTACAGAAGCATTACAGCATTACTGAATGCACTGATTGACAGAATACTAATAATAGTGCTAGTTGTTATTTTTAAATATTAGCTACAAGGTTGCTTAAGAATGGCTGGTTCCTTCATCATAACTGCACTATTTGTATACCACCTCCACACAATTTTGATGACTCTAAATACCCGTTCATCTCAGAAATTTGTATTGCTCTTCTAGGTTGATATTCAGTGTCTAGAAAATATTTTCAGTTTTTATTCCATCAGTCTTCTGGTTTTCAGAAACTGAACAAACCAAAACTGCTTTCTTTTAGCTAAAATGACTAACACGCTTTGAGGAAAACAACTGTTCTCAAGAATTCATTTTATTCTTATCATTGCTGCTGAAAATACATTTTGGAGTGCATATGGGTCTTGTTTCTAGTGCCCCTTTTCATATCTTTTTTTTTCATATTAAAATAAGCTTATTCTTTAATAATTGACAGTTTCAGCAAAATTATTAAGAGCCCTGTGCTCACAGTGGCAGGGCTCAAAGCCCAGATTCACCTAGGCATGTAGGTATCTAATTTATTTCTGATTTAAGTAGCCTTGCTAATCTGGGCCTAAGTAACCTAGATGTTAATAGAAGAGATCTACAATAAATATTAACTAACCTTGTTCCTCTTTGCTTTTCTGTATGTCTAATGACAGACACAATGTTACGTACTGGAATAGAAAAGGAGTACTCACACTTTTTTCTATGGATCCAGTCAGTCATCCTTTCTATTCAGACTTGACTTTCAGGCAAACTGAAGATTACTTTCTATAAAATAAGTTACCTGAGTGTCCTGGTTTCGGTTTTACAGTGAAGTAACTGAGGTGCAATATTTCACTGTTTACGTGGAGCTTGCTCACAAACACACTCTCAACCCACAGCATTCTGGGATAAACAAGAGCAAGTGACAGGGGAATGACTGATGTGTGAGAGTTGGTCCATCCCACTCAACATTAAGCAATTCATCTGTCCATACCTGACATTTCAGTGAATCTTAGGAAAGAGCTCCTGATGGGAACAGAATATCCTTCTTCTGGCCTCAAGCCCACTTGCAGACTCTGCAGACAGCCCGTGGCATACAAACTGAGCTGGCCTGCTTAGGCCAACATGTCCAGCAGCTTCACAACGCTTCCCTGCTGCCTGGGCTGCAAGCTTAGTCTCAGGGTGGCCACCAGGACCTGCAAGAACAGCAAGCACGCTTGGAAGCACTTTCTGAGTTCTTTGAATTCACATAATTTCTCAGTGAAGAAATAATGGTAATGGAATGTGACCCTCAGTATTTTCTTTGGCTTTAAAATACAAGTTTTTAATTTACTACCACTGTGATTTTCTGTAAACTGAGTTGAAAATATTTCTGTGCTTGTCAGGCTGAAATAGCAAGCTGAGTGGATGTTATGTGCTGATAACTCTGTAGCTGTAAAGACATTTCTATACTTAAGATATAGGTCATTTGAAGTAAATTAATTTTCATCTTCCAGTTGCATCCAGCTATTTATGCTGACTTTTTTTTTCTTTTCACTTCTTTTAAACTAGGCAATGACAGTGAAGCATATTTTCTTAATGCTACCTTTTTTTTGTCTCAAATACTGTAGGAGGACACCTTTTAAATTAGAAGCGGCTATGCTCATTCAGCATAGTGGCTATAAATTGCAACTACAAAAGCTTGGCTTTATGAAAGTGAAGTGAGGGCAGTGCCATTTACAGCTAAACAAACATGTTTACATATTCGCCAGACTTGTAGCTGAATAATTTAATTATATGATCCAAAATATATTTTGTTCTCAATATGTTCAGAAATCTACAGGAAATCTTATGCATTGCCAAACCTGCTATATAAATTGTTATAAATTATGTAAGATACCCCTATTTGTATAAGCTTCCTAGGAGAGTAAAGTCTGAAGAGTTTCCTTCTTCCACCTCCTCCTCTTAGATCATTTAATCCTTAGCATGGAGCTGTGAATGAATAGTCTCCGTCCCTTGTCTCTGAGGCTGTGCAAATCGATTTGGGAAGTGTGCAAGCTAAAGCTTGGGGATACTCAGTGAGATGTGTTCAGACATCCTGGCCTGAGTTTTATTGCTACTTCCCTCTGGCATCAGTAAAGATCCAGCAGCCCTGCTGTTACAAGTGATCAGGTTCTCTCCTCTCACACTCAGAAATTGCAGTACTCACAAGAACTAAATTAGGTGTCAGTGATATACAGTCTGACTGGAGCCTGTTATCCTCAGTAAGACTAAATACATGCTTAAAATTATACGGAAATGGTTTGCTGTGTCAGGGATGCAGAGTGCAGGTTTCTGCTGTTGCAAAGAGAAAAACATACTTATGTTGGGAACCCTTACGTGGCTCAGCAAGTCTTGCTTAGCTCTATCCTCAGCTATGTGATATGCACTGCAGTTTACCCTCTGTTCCACCTGAGATCAAGAAAAAAAGATGCTGCTATTCTTTTTTTTTTTTTTGAAATAAGTTCCTGTTTGATTTATTTTTTTTTAAGATAGGTCAAAAATGCTTATTATGTGGTCTTGTATCAGGAAAAAAAGTAATGTCATAGTTGAAAAATCTTTGAAATCATCTGCTTTAAAGTAATCTGTAAGTATTTAAGAAAAGCAACACTTCTGACCAGAAACGTCACTTAAATCTTATCTTTCTTGCAGCAGCACCTGAAAAGAAGGAAGAAAAAGCAATGAAGGCAGGAGAGCAAGGTAAAAAGAAAACAAAGCATGTTGGCATTATCTCTCTTCAAAAGACAACAGCACAGAAACAAAAACCTCAGATTCAGATAGCTAGATGACAGCAACATTTAAACTCTTTGCTCTGACTGTTATTTGCAAGAGCTCTGCTCTGTTTATCGGAGTAAGAGGGAACTTCCACCAGGAACCTGGCTTTGTCCCACTTCCAGAAAACCACCACCCCTACAAAAGCTGAAAGTGAGCAAGCCATTCACTTCATCTTAAAAGTCCTGCACTGGGACTTTCATGTTCCACAGGTCCTGTGAAAGGCTTCCTACCCCAGCAGCCTAGACAGGGATCAGCCTTTACTCCTCAGTCTTGGAGACAGACTTGCAATGAGGTATAGGGGCACAGACCACCTGCAGTCAGAAGAGCTGCCTTTCTTATCCCAAATGAAACATTAGCCCTATGAAGAGCTGTGAAGATCCACTGCAGCTTGAGAAAACTCAAAAGGTTTTTGAGAGCAGAACTTATAGATGTTTGTAGCAAAACAGTTAGGATTGTTATGTGTGAGGTATGAACAGGAAGGTCTAGGAATAGGAACACCAGAAGAAGGGATACAAGAATTACATGTGTTGATGGCACATGGTTCAGCAAGCCACAAAGCCTACATACAATTTAAAGTTAGTCAGAGCAGAAAAAACAAGGGTCAGTCTACATTCAGGCTAAAACAAAACTCAAGCCATGACCACAAAGATGATGGTGAGAATATTAAAAAATTAGATAAATTTGGAGACTTAAAAAAATAATAATAATCTAGGTAAAGAAACAAAGGACAGTGAATAAAATTCCAGACGTCAAATAACATGGAAAGGGAAAAGATCATAATCACTGTCCGCTCTTGAAGTGCACAAGAAGACACAAAGGACAGCAATACATGGCTGCCAAATTGGAAAAACACGGTATGTTGGGCACTTGGTGGCTGGCAGTGCTTGTGCCCTGTGCCACTGCAAGGTCTTCTGGACAAATTAACTGGATACACACATCTCACCGCCTAAGTGCTGGACAGAATGCTTGGACACACTCTACTTGGGATTGAGGATGTGCAAATGAGAGTGAGCTTGCAAGTGAGGGAAATTCTCCTTTCCCCTCCTATCAGGTCTCCTATCGTGACTTTCTCCATTACATACATTTATATTTATTTATTATTTTACCTTTCAGCATTATATCCTGCAAACTAGCTTCTCACACACTTGTTAATAAATAAATAAATAAATAAATAAATAAAAATCTCTGTATTTTAAGATAGTATGGCAAGGAGCAAAGTAGTAAAACATTAGCATAAAGACCTAAAGCTTGTCAGCACTGGCTCCCTTTATACAATATATATCCACTTCTATTCTGTTGTATTACTAACTGCCTACCAAGGTGATTTATGTATTTACTCATGCTCATATTACCAATTATAGCCCTGATGATGAATTTGGCATTTTCAGTCTTTTCATAATGGAGTTTTTCCAAATTTGCAAGTAACCTTCAGAATAAAGTATAAGGAATAATTACAAGTGTAGTTTTGGTCAGCTGAGCTATTATTTCTCTCTTTTCTCTAGTTTCTCAGCTTCAGCTTTACTCAGCATTACTCAAGCCAGCATAGTCACCCTGCAGCAGCTGTCAGCTGCTTGTTAGTTATCATGGAAAATGTTATAATTAGGTAGGCTTTGGCCTAGATTTCATTCATTGTTAGTCTGGGTATTTCCACACTATTTTCCATTGCTGTACAAGTGCTCCGCAGCCACCTGCACTATTTGACCTCCTCATACATCAGTGAGGTGGTGTTTGCTGTAAGATTTGTCTCTTCTACAACGTGCCACCATTACATGGGATGTTATTTGCATAATATTTCAACTGTGCCATAACAAGCATAGATGGGGCGGTACAAACTGCAGTTTCACATGGATAGCATCAAGCTGCGAGTTCTGGGATCCCAGCTGATTTTGATCCCCAACTTGCCCAAATAGGGGACAATGTATTTTCCCTAACAACAGCCAGCAGCAGCAGCTCTGTCTCCCCATATCTACAACCATCTAGTTTCTGCAAGTCAAAGAGATAAGAACAACATGCAATGTCTATCTCAGTTACCTCTACAGCTCCTTGCAAATGCTGGCAGCAGCTCAGGTCCTCTACAGCACATAAATGAACATGAATATTTTAATTAAGTAATTGCAACTGCTTCTCATTTCTGTGCCCTGTATGTGCTGCCAACACATTGGACTTTCAAAGACAAATGAGCAAAAAAAAACATTTTCAGAAAGTTTTTTTTGAATATTATCACACATTTCTATACCTGATGGAACAGTTAAAAAAAAAAAAAAAAAGTGATAGAAACAGCTCTGGGTTATGTTTTGACTGAAGAGAAAACTGTACTGAATTCACTGATCCCAGGTATCTGGAAGATCTGAGTAAAAGTGAGGACTCTTTTTCTTAATGGCCAAAGTATGAATGCATGAAGAAGTGTGTGTTTTTTAACTATTTTTTGGATTAATAAATGAAAATGTCTGTTCTTCTCTCTTTTGTACACCTTTTTTTACATGTCAACAAGTAGAGGGAGTCTGACCTGATCAAAATTAGAATTTGTGATTTAAGAAAAAACGAAGAATATGGAGACTTGCAGTAAAATCTGGAGTGTCAGCAGTTCTATTTGGTTAGCAGTTAGGGTGTAGCTTCATTGTTTCAAACCTCAACAATGGTTTTAGTTGTTTAACATGCTGTGGTAGCTTTCACCTCAAATCCCTACTGACTGGAAAAGGGCTAGAAGGCTGTAGCAACATTCCAGTTCGCTGATCTCTCATTAGTAGTAAAGCAAAACTACGTGTAACATTTCTGATTGTTAAAAGGAAAGCAAGAAGGCAGAGAACTGCCAGAAGTGTCTGAAAAAAGACAGTGCTTTATCTCTTTACCATATTTGTTTGACAAATGACATGATCAAATGTCAGGATGTTGTCAGGGAGTTAGTGCTTGTCATTAAGGCAAATGTGAATACCTAAAGGAAATGAGGAAACAGGAAATATATTGTCTTGTAGTATCCAATATTATTAAGAAAGGAGTTAGCTAGCATCATCTAAATAAGGGTATATGAAATTGACATTTTTATGTTTGGTTGCATGTCTGCAAGGTACTAGGTGAGAACCATGAACATTTTTCACATTAACTGTCAAGCAACAATGGATTGGAAATCATTTTCAAACTGTATTTAAGCAGTGAGGGACAACATTTCTTTAAACATATTTTCAATATCTGTTTGTATTAAAATCCCTGTGCGAACATGTATTACAATATTTCTTTTTTTCTTTTCTCTTTTTACCTCTGCTTCCCTTCTCTTTTCTTTCTTCAGATAAACCAAAGATGAAACAAGCAAGTAAGCTAAATATTTAGATACTTCTTCTCCCTAACTCGTTAAATCAATGTCAGATCTAAAGATGGGGGAAAAAAAATATTAAAGTTCCTGCTGCTACTGGGCATTGTAGATTATAGTTGATTAAACAGAATAGAACTGATACAACAAAGCTGATAATAAGAACAATGGGTATGTGGAGAAATGCTAGTCTATTTAATCCAAAGAAGCTTTGTCCCATTACTGTATATTCTTCCTTGTCAAAAGGAAGACGCTTGTGCTGTGCAAGCATGGTAAATTCATTTACAAAGTTTATATTTATTATTTCACACACAGTTCTTTTCTACAAATCTGTTAGGCTCACTACAAGTCTCAGTTATGTTGTCTGATCTCAATATAAGCTTAACATCGCAAATCAATACAGAGCAAGTAGCAAAAGCCTCTTCTATTGGATTTGTGCTGCAGGTTGTCATTTTAGCAAGTTATGCCAGACTATCTAATAGACCTCAGCAAGTTCAGTCCTACAACATAGCTAGTGTTTATTTATTGTTTAAGTTAACATTTACAGGTCAGCCCTGGACCACTCTTCAAATTCTTCTGCATCATCTGTGTCACCATCCTAAAAGCAAATTTTTCTCCTGGAGATGGCAAAAGTCTCCAAAGCACCAGATATTTCCTGATAAACCAGATGTTTTGTCAGTATTGACTTAAACCTGCAGTTAAGAATTGATTAATGTTCTTTTTTTTTTTTAATAAAAATGTATTATTGAAATAACATTTTTTACAACAGTTTAGATAACTATATTCTTAATCTTGCACAAAAACTGTAAGTTATTATGGACAGGCTCCTGAACATGACGGGTTTATATTGTGCACTAAATGTGTTTTTGTTGGTTTTTTTGTTTGTTTTTTGTTTTGTTTTTTAATGGCATAATAGTGTACTATTTATCTGTGTTACTTCGTTTAATCACAAATTCTTTTTTTCATATCATAAATGAGAAAGAGCGAGAGAGAGAGGAGAGGAAATGTCTGTGTCTTCCACACTCCCTTTTCTGTAGAGAGCATTGTACAGGTCATGGAATTCCTCTTGGAAATTTTCATTAATTCATGAGCACAGAAGGACATAGCTTTCAGCCTTCTCACTGATTTTTTTTTTTTTTTTTCTGTTAGCACTGGCCACTGTCATTAACTTAATATTTCAATATTAGTGTTACTTCAGTTTTCATTAGGACTATTAGAAATACATAGCTCCTCCCTATATTTTTCATGGATATTTGCAATGAATTATTTGTTTTCTCACTTTGAAAATTAGTGACTGAATAATAAAATCCTCAGCACAAAACCTGAAGGTAGAAGCAGGAGAGCAGAGGCAGCTTCTGAAGCAGATGTCTGGGATATGGTGAGGATGGAAAAAGACAGCTTTCAGTGTCAACAGTAAATGAAGTTTTTTCACCTGATGGTTACTTCTGATATAAATAAAATTTTATCATGTCTGAATTCCTTCAATGTAGGTTCCCTGTAAACTTAATTTTTCTTAGTCAGAGTCCAATAATAAATCAAGAACAAGAAGCTTTATTGATAATAATGATAAATTGCTGTTGGACACATTCCATGTTTTCATAACAAAAGTGACTTTGTAAATTGTGTGTGATTCCCGGAAGTAAACAATTATCACTGCGGGTAACCACTGTAGCTCTGGAAGTTTCAGATCTATCTGCTAAACACAATACAACTTCCTACTCACTAGGAGTCTTGAACTTTTATCCCATGTGCAGAAACCAAGGGGATCTTGTAACTGATCTTTAAGCATTTCTGGCACTGAATTGCTTCTGAGTTTCCCAATAGAAAGATTTATTTATTATTCTTTTTTTGCTTCATATCTGCTAAAGAATATTGTATTTCTTTTCCAGAAAATGCCAGTTAATTACTGCTTCTCAGATAATATATATAAACCACTGTAACCAGTAGTCTGTACCTAACACGCAGAATTCAAAGTCCAAGTCTGTTCTTTCTATTTTTGGACAGCCTAATCTGTCGTCTTAATTTTGGAGAAGGGTGAGGGAATCTTTGGTTTAATTAGCCCAGAACCACAGCCTCAGCTTTTGTCTGAAACAATATTCTTGCTTTCTGTCTAGACCAGACTATTTCTTATGCCTTTTCAAAGGGACTATCCCTCATAATCCAGTGCCCGTTAAGGACGGTGTGGCCTAGTCATCTCCACTACTTGTCAGTAGGCAGATTAAAAATAACTCTTTGTCCTCCTATTTGTCACTGTTGTGTTGCTCTCAATTTGACATGCATCTGATCCTTATAAAAGAATAATTTCAATAGAGAGATCCTTGGACTTGCTTAGCAAGAATGAACAATCCCAGATGAGGGAAGTACCTACAGCCACTTATAATAAATCAAAACTGGCAGAAAGTGGGGTTTTGTTTTGCACTTTCTGGTTAAGAAAGTTAAAATATCCTTATCACATATTAAGATGAAGCTTTTAAATTTTATAGACTTCATAATTAAGTCAATAAAACACATTTTGTGACCTACAGTCATTCAGAACTGAAATAGGTGAATTTTGTAGAACTTTTTCAATCACTGCTTTTCACTGTTTATTCTGATTTACAGATGTAGTCTCTCACATGATCTAGATGCTTCATTCTCTTAAGATTAAATCTCATTGTTTATGTCAGTTATTGTTTCTAACTGTCACTTTGTCGGTGTGAATACTTCTTTTACAGATCCTGGAAAAGACAAAGAATTGAAATCTCCAGCTGCTACAAAAGATAAAGGTAACACTGAAGGACAAAACTGTATAACACCCAAAGATATTTGCATCAAGAAAAAAATCTTGCTGTCCATTGGGCTTTTGTTCTTAAGATATAGCTTAGTTAGCAAATTATGAGTGTGATACTAGTTCAGTAAATTTGTGGTAAAACTTTGTTAGCATTATAAGAAGTGCAAACAGTTCTTTGCTAATAGGAAATATTTCTAAAAGCCCTTAGAAGTCCAAACTCAGAATTTAGGAACACTATGAACGTTTGCTGTTAAATGCTGCAAAGTGAAATGAGTTTTGAGTAATCTTTGTTCTTTCATCACAGTTAAGAAATGTTCATAATTTCACTTTGTGAAATTAGCATGCACAAAGTGCAGACAGTGTTTTGTACTACACATTTAGTTGGTATCATAGCTCATTGAGAAACTAACAGTTTTTCAACCAATTCTTAACCCAGGGGTTAATCTTTTATCACTCTAGCTTGAAGATTCTTTTTTTTTTTTTTTTTTTTTCAGAACACACTAAAGAAAAGGAAGGAAAGAATCCTATAGCTTTAAAAGATAAAGGTAAGGATACACAAAAGAATGTAATACTTGTTTTAAAACAAGTAGACACACAAAGAAGAATGAAGATATTAACTTAAAAATAATCATTAGAAATCTTGCCCATTAGAAATCTTACCAAACAATATTTAATTGGCTAAAAATGTATACAGGTTTTATAATAAAAACAAACAAACAAAGGCGTAAAGAGAATATTGAAAATCAATTCATATTCAAAAGTCTCAAAAATAATTAAATAAATATCACAAAACCACTCTGAGTTATAGTTAAGATCCTTCTTAAGAACCTTTTCTTTTCTGAATGATACGAAGTATTTAACAGGAACCAGTTAGTGAAGTTTGTACTGAATGCTTGCATAAATCTGTGGGTGCTGTAAGAATAAATCCATGAGCATGTAATTGGAGAACAGGCTTTCTGGGCTCTGCAAAAAATCATAGCTTCATCCAGTCAACCACCTGAGATATGTGAGTTTGTCTGAATCTTCCTTTTTTTTTTTTTTTTTTTAATTTGGTCAGAGTAGATGGTTAGCTCTGCTGAATTTCTTTACATCCATTATTTTGTTGGGTGCTTTTTATTGATTTTATTACTTTCCTCCTTTCCAGAGATAGGTACATTTGAAAGGAAAAGTGATTTATGTTCTGAGATGTTCTTTAGGTTCTTAAGGATAAAAAGATCTACTGTATAGAGGGGCATATTAATGTTTATTCTAAATTTTAGTCATTACATACTATTTCTAACACAGAACTGAATAAAGAGTCTAGTTCAAGCATCACAGGAAGGATGAAAAATAAATTTTAGTGTATACGCATTCTACTCCTAATGTACACAGGCCAAATTTACATGAGCTTGGTTATATGGACCAGAATTGTGTATCAAAACCCTCCTGGAGTCCTGTGGGTGTCTCCACATGCTGCCCATCGCTGTTATTCGCTGATGTGATTGTGCTGGAAAATTCAAATGGACACTTGAATGGCCGTTTGTGACCTGCATGGAGAAAAAAGGCTCAACATTTTGAGAAGAGTCCCAAAACACTTCCTTTGTAGCAAGAGTTTCCTTGGAATCAATGGAAATGAGTTTGCCAGCCCTGAATGAGCTTCTGTAGTGCATTCTTCACTGACTGCTCCTTTGGCAGTAGTTTTAGCAATTCACAGTCGAGGTGTGAGTGACTTCAATCACTATTTGAACAGGTCCTTCTAACACGACCAAGGAGTCTAGACCTTCTCCAATTGGTCTTCATAAAGGGGCAGTCATGATGTGTTAAACACAGGTTGTATTATATCAGATTTCTACATTTTAGGACAATAAGACAAAAATCTCTGTAAGAATTCCAGCATATTACCAGACTGAGCTTCATACCACTTTCTTTACATCATATAATACAGTCATGTATGTCCCAATGCATTACTGCTGCTGACAGCAAGTCCTTGGCCTACTACTTACTGCTGAGTACAGATGTATACAGCCTGCAGGCTTCTGAGTAGCTGCAGCAATGCTGATGTCCAGCCCAGCCAAACCTGAACCCTGAGGTCCTGAGAGTGCCTGCTGATGCAGCCGTCACTGTTTCCTATAATAGGCATGAAACTTTCAGTCTTTGTGTCAAAAAATGTGGGTGTTGATTAGCTAGCTGACTAGCTCAGTTCAGAATATATTGGCAGCAAAGACCCTATAGGAAGAACTTACATAGCTGTACAGAAAGGAAAAAAAAAAAAAGTGCCTTTCTAAACTATGTGCTTTTCCTACTGCATTTTGGATTACTCAGCATATATTTAATATATTAACATAAATTATATGTTAATATAATATTGTTAATTATAATTAATAATTACGGATAATAATAATAATAAATTATATATTAATTAAACATATAATATATTAACATATATTAACCACTCATCTTTCACCTCATATTCACCCAGTCTATAATTTGTAAAGTAATCAAGGCCATATCTGTCACTTATGCCATCCTTCTCCCTGTCTCTCCTCTCTTCAGGTCTCCTCAGTGGCCTCTATAAAGGCTGACCAGCTTATTGGGGCCTTCTTTTCACTGTTACTGGCAAATATATATATATATATATACTGAGGGACACAGGAAAGTAAGGACTTTAAGATTGTACACACATCCTAATAATGTATCTTGGGAGTTTGTTACTATTCCTGTATGGCCAAATAAAGGAACATTTTTAAATTAACTATTAAACACTTGTGATGATTAATGTTTGCCTGGTACCTTTTGCAGTACAAGAGGCATACCCCATACCTCATTCTGTTTGAAGGATGACATAAGTATTGATGAATAAGGATGATGCCCAAACCAAAAACCTTACCATAAAGCAGGCTATTTTTCTTAAACTGATGTAGAGTGTTTGTATTTAAAGAAGAGACTGGAAAAATAAATCCCTGAATTTGGAGATCTCTCTAGGATACTCTACAGTTCACAACCTCACAGTGTTACCCTACCTATTTTATGAGGTCAGTAAATTATCTTGAATCTTAAAGTCTAGTTTTATTGACAGTAAGAAAGGAGAACACTGAAAGAATATATTTCCCTTTTCTTGTGATAAAAGACATCTCAGGAGTACTCTTGAATTTATAACTAGCTTTTCAGCTGAAGTAAAGAAGACCACTTAGAATAATTAATATAAAAGTTTATTTGCTGTTGACATGAGCATATTTAAATAATGTGAGGCCAAGAAAACCCTAGGCTATAATTTACCATTCATTTTTTTTGTTAGATATCTTGCCCAGCTAATCAGAGTAGAAGCTCCTTCATCTAGAGTCTCTAAGAGTAGCACTAAAAGCTTATGATATATCATACATAACTCCTCACTGAATTTTTCTAAGAAATTCACTAGAAATGCACTATATTGAATTATTAAGGTGACAGTATTTGTGCTCTCTATGTAATGTAATTTCACTCATACTCTGTGTTACATGATACGTTTTCCAAACAAATGCTCCTTTTTTTTTTTTTTCCCCTCATGTTTCCTTTTGCCATGCTTTAGGATATCTTTGCATCTTTTCTTATGTAAGTTGTATGTGGACAATAAGTCTATTTATTTTTATGCACAGAGCAGTAGGGGAAATAAGTCAATAGTGTGTATTTCCTTCTTGCCATATACATAATAACACATTGACACTAAAGAAACAAATGTTCTGATTTGCTTTTGCCAAAGCAATTCATGTGCTTCTTTTAAAGTAAAAATACATTGAAATAACATCTTGCCCGTTGCACTTTTTTTTATCTTAACTTATAACACATACAACACATATTTCTCTTCAAACATTGAAAGTTATTTTGTGGGACTTGCCTATCTAGAAATGAAATCCCCCACAGATGTTAAGCAGAAAGCACTGAAACACAATGTTGGTTCAGTTAATATTTCCCCCTATTTACATCAATATATTTGTTGCTGTTGCTTGCATGAAAACTAGAACTTTATCCTGTAGTTCACATACTGCTGCTGCATCTTCCGATATGATTTTCCTAGTTTCCCAGCTTCACCCCTAAAGTAGCATGCATGGAGAAAGCAGCGGGGTGAGTGTTGGCTTTAAGATAACTTTGTTTTTCCCCTTCTGGGACCAGCAGTGAAGCGGTCAGTAGAAAGGAGATGTTTGAGCAACCTTTAGGGAGTCCCTGTTTAAACCCCTGAAGATGAAGTCCTGCTCCCTGGAAGAGAAGCAGGACCACTGATCTCAGTAGCCTTGGCTCATAGGTTGGGGAATCTGATGCACTGTGGAAAGTGTCCTGCACTGATGGCTGCATCCAAAAGTTGTAAGAGTCAAAAGTGCCAAACCTGTTTTAGGCGCTACAGATTGTAGGAAAGCTCGGGTAGATGGGCTACATGCATGACAACAAGACAAAAAAAAAAAAAAAAAGTATTTGGTGCCACCAAAGCCACCAGGCCAAAGGCAATGGTTTATGCCTGTGGCTGTAATAGTGACTGCTGATGTTTGAGATTGCAGGTGTTCAGACAAGGTAAAATGGTCCAGCTGGGGAGCTGTTGCCTCAAGGCTCCCTTTTATAGCTCCTTCAAAAGATTTCAGTCTTCATGCTGAAGGTGTTTTTTTTTTTTAGTCCCCTGAAGGAGACCACCTGCTGCTGTGAAGACCAAACTCCTAATTTAAGTACTTATCCCTGAATGGTGTTATTTCTCCAAAGGCTTCTGCCACACTGGAAGTCAATGTTTTCTGTAACAACTCACACTTAAAACCAGATGGAGAAGTGGGATCACATCCTGATACCATGGCAGCCAGGAAGATGATCACTTTTAAACTTATTTTGGGAAGGATCTTCTTTTAGCTTTACCTATTTTCAAAGAAAATTTGGTTAGCTTTCATTTGGAATAAATGGCATGAGGTTTTTTGTTTGGTTGGTTTTGTTGTTGTTGTTGTTTTCATAGATCCTTAGGTGTTATATCCTGTCAGATGTAGTGTAATTGGGTCTACTCAGCATCCTGAAGGCTCTAATGTTCTTTCTTACTTTGGAAAAAAAAAAAAATCCTTCTAATATTCTCTAATACATAAACAGAATTCAAGAGGCTGTTGTTTTCAAAATAAACAAATAAATAAATAAAATAAAGAAGAAGAAAGAAAGAAAAAATTATGTATATAATATAATACAAATGGTTTATACATCATAATCTATGTTTTTCCTGTACTTGCTGATCTTAAAAGCATGTTTCCTAGAAGACTGAAGCAAAATATTAGGCCCATCAGAGAAAACAGAAAAAAACTTTTGTCTTCATGAAGTGTTGGATAAGGCCCTAAGAATTTCTAATCCTGTGGCACTGCTTGCATTTTCCTTTATTCCTCCTGGTTTCTCTCTTCTGTGAGGTCTCCACAGAAAGAGTGATATATATTCTTTATATTATTGTATTTGCTAGTAATAACTATTGCACCTTAAAAAATATAAGCTGGTCACCAGAGAGAATGTAAGGAAAGTAAAGGTTGAACCCATTTATGTTCACAATTATAGTCTTAATTTTTAAATACTTGTAACTTCTTTTTTCTTTTCTTTTTTTTCCTCCAGTCTTATCTTCTAAATCTCAAAAACTTAATTACTTCCCTACAGAGTCTCTGAAAGGAAAAAATCCCAAGAATCCAGAGGGGTCAAAGGAAAAAGGTAAGTGAAGTTAAGAATTTCAGAACTGAATATCGGAATGGCTATTCAATGCTCGAAAAAGGTCTTAAGTAGCAAGGATATGCAAAGATGGAACACCAAACCCATTCAGGTTTAGGTTGATGTTTGACTTGCTTTATCCTTGTTATTGTTTTTGACATTTGTGCTGTATAAACCCCCAATCAGGTTGATAGTAACTACCTGGGCTTCTTTTAAATTGACAGATTTGAATTTGCTTCCTGGGGAATTTATTGGCAACCTCACTTAATAGCAAAACAGACACCTACATCTCTAATCTTTCCAGATGCAGGAGGTTGGCTTGGTAGCTGTGTACACAGAGTTCACAGATTGTTTGACACTGTTTGACACTGTTTGACAGTGTCTGTTTGGAGAAAACCCTAATTGTTGCATAGTGACATGTATTAAACACTAAAACAAACAGTTCTAGGATTTGTGGGCACTGTCTACTTTCTGGAGAGTACATAAACAACTCAAACATTTCAAGGAAGCAGCAAAACCTAGCAGAGGTTCAGATAGTGTCAAAGACCCATTTTCTTGGAAGTTGGAGGTATTCCATGCAGTTAATGTCTGGCAAAGTGTGTAGTATTGAATAGAGATACACAAAATAATGCACATCTGGGAAGAATTTAGTATTTCTTCTGAATTCTTCAGTGTAACAAAGTCAAGGCACCATGTGGAGATTAAGGAATTCTCCTCTGTGTCACGCTTGTCAGTCCCTGGGTCTCACCTGGACACCACAAAAAGAACATAGTTTTTTCTTTATTTGTTGTTTAGCCAACTACTGGATTTTCTTTTGTCCTTGGTTTTCCCTTGTCACATACAGGAAAATGAGAATGAGAATTTCAATGTTTTTCTCATCTCCTTTAATCCTTTGGCATATGCTGCAGAAAAGAACTGAAAATACAGTTAAGTTCTTGGACTATGCATTGTGATATATGTGACTGTACATTCTGAGGACACGCACTGCTCTTATTTTATACCCAGCTTGCCTGTGATTGTAAAAGGCTATCTATATGCAGGAACTGAAATCCTGTTCACAAACAGTACCCATATGGTCTCCTTTATATTGAAAGAATAACAGAGTTCTGAATGAGTAACTGGTCCTTTTGTCATTCCTGAATAAAGAAAGCTCCCACTTACCTTTATCAGCAGCCTCTGGCATTCAAGTCCAGCATTCCTAATATTTTAATTATATCAATGTAGATTCAATTTTTATTTGAGTTCAGCAAAAGAAAAATCCATTGATGCCAGCTGCTCTATAGAATTTCTTTCCACTTTGTAAGTTACTATTCTTCATTGCCTACCTAAAAGACAGCTAAATAGTTTCCTCCAAATGCAAAGAAACTAATGACATATTGAAGGCTTATTATTTTACATAGCCAAGTCTACAAGCATGAATGAATGACCTTGTTGTTTTGTCCTGTTCTTTATTTCCATGCTGTTAAATCCATTTAATTATCTCATCTTTTTTACTTTCTACATATCAAATTGTCTGACTTGCTTTCTTTTCAAGTGTCATCTTATTTCTCTAACCTGACTTGTGATAAATGTTAAATGTTTCTTTCTAGAGACTGGTAAAAGAAAAGATGTGAGGTCTCCGGCAGTCTTAAAGGAAAAGGGTAACTTCTTATCATTGTATGGTTAGGAAATAACCAGTTGTGTTCATGAAGGAGTCTGTCGATATTAATATATTTTGCAGTTTCAGTATATTTTGAATTACAGGTTTTTGGTGAAAAGGAACTAAACCTATCTTCCTCACATATAGTAAATCACATATCAAAATGAGCAGTGTCTTACACAAATCAGAAATAAAATAATACCATTTACCATTGTGTTCTTTAACTATTGTCTGACATGCATAGCCAATATCGCGACAGGAATTCTAGTCTATTCTGAGTGAATTAGTAACAGTGCTGTTACTAAATTCATGATAGACTTAAATGATAGGCTTCACAGGAATGGTTTGAAATGCAGTCTTTGCCGCAAATTCTGTGGGAATTATTTCAGGTTTGCTTTCAAATCTTAATTTGAGTCTTCTATTGAAGTAAACAAGTTCCAATTCCTAACATCTATCTCTTTCACACTTTTTGCTTGATGAGGTGTTTTGCATGTTTGTTATAGTATAGATGGGCATAATGTATATTCCTAATACTAACTTTCTCCTTCAATTTTTGTGTTTGATATCTTTTTCAGACTCCTCAAAAGGAAAAGAAATGAAGGTTTCAGCTACAACTAAGGAGAAAGGTAACAATCACAAGTTGAGCTGGGCCTTAGCATAAGACTTGGTTGACAAAATAGTGCAAATATTCCCAAATGAAATCTTGTAGTTGTTTTTTGGTGTTTTTTTTTTCATTTATCTATGTCATTCTAAAATGATTTTTAAATGGCATCATTTGCTACTGTGATTTTTTTTTTATTAGTGTGATAAATGGGAGATACGTTCAAGGCTATGTAAGTCCTAACAGCAGTACTGTTAGGCCCCCAATGTTATATGGGCTTATTTTCCTCTTTCTTACTTTTTTTCCTTATTCTTTTTATTTGAATTTATCGTTTCAGACTGTATTTCACTTTTCTTCTACAATACATTATTTTATTGTGGTTTGCTCTCTCTTACACTGAAATATCAGCACTAGCCATCAAATAAAGATCAACTACAATATAAAGTATGTGACCTAAGTACTAGGCATTTTTAGACAGTGATAAAAATGTAATTACAATTAAACAAATATTTTCAGGTTTATTTATTCATATCAACTAAATTCAAACCAGATTTAGTTTTACTTTACACTATTTGAATATTGATTAAATATCACTTATTAAAAAGCAGTTTTCCAGTTTAAATGTGAAAATAGTTTAACATGGATAAGAGCATGTAATAATGTACTAACTAATAACACTCAATTGAACCATAGGAATAGAAGTCAGTCTTAAAAATCATTCATTTGGTTTTGAAAGCTACTTCAGTTAATTTAATAATATTATTTCCTATCTTTAGATTTTACCTAACGATCACTAGAAATATATATGAGGCAATATTTTCTCTGAAAAAGTTATGAAAGTTATGAAAGACATCACTTGCAAGTACAGCTATTTCACATTGTGCATGTAGGTAATATATAGCAGCACAGCAGAAATCAGCCATTACTTTGTGCAGTATTATCATTCTAAAGCAACATAAAGGCTTAAGTGCTACAAAAGTGCTTAAATATTCTGAAACTCTTTGAAGCACACAAAGTGGATGAACCTGGATTGTCAGTCCAAGGTTAAATTAAAATAAGGATGTATTATTTTACCATTTCTTTTAGCTTACTATACTCAACAGTGAGTACTGAAGCATGTTTTTATTTGGTGTATTATTGTTTTAATACAGCTTGGCTTTTATAATTTGAGCTTCAGGAAAGCAAGGCCTGTAGGCTTCCTACTATGTTCTTGCAAACATATCTGGGAAACATAGGTAGGTTAATGAAGAATTAAAATTTGATTAGACCCTAAAGTGTTTGAATACTGAGCTTCTTATTGAGTTTCTCATCTGATTTTTGTCTCCAGCTCTCCAAAAATATTTCCAGTTTAAAGACTGGATAAGTGATAAGAAAAATAAAATATTATTTATTTAAAAAGATCTAGTAGTATAAAGAAGTAATGCATATCTGTAAGAGTTTTCTAGCTGTGCTGCTAACAAATTAGCTTCAGTGAAGTGCCAAACACCCACCCAACTGTACAAAAAAAAAAAAAAAAGTATTCAAAAAGGACTTAATTAACTCAGTTCGATCAGCCATTGAAACAACTGGAGGGTAACAGCTCCTTCGAAGTTCCAAAACTGAGTTCTTTCAAGAAAGAAAATGTTTATTCAAACATCGTTGAACTTCACTGACTGCATTTGAAGTGGTTTATGCTCAGTATCTTTGAGAATGAAACTCATTACCAAGAATTGATTAATTCCATTACCTCTTTTTTTTTAATATAACTCCTCTTCACATAGTAGTTCATAGGACACATAGAAAATTTTCTTTGTACAGTAACAGTAGAAAATTTAGTAGTAATAGTAACATTAGTAACATTTCCAGTGAACTTGCATATCAAACAGATTTTTTCCATGTGGGTTAACTTTTTTATTTATTTATTTTTATTTTTATTAGAGATTGAAACACTGTAAAGGACATTTAAAAAAAAAAATCTCACATGGTAATGTCATCTTAGAGTCTTATAGTTTACTACAAGTCTAGACAGAATAGCCAAGATATAAATGTTTAGTGCAGAATACTCTGATTTTAATTCCACTGCAGTACAATGTCACATTAGAGACACCTGGGGTTATTCTGATAAAGAACAATGGTTTAGATTAAGTCTGAAATAGAAGTCTTTTATATATATATATATATATGTATATAAAATAGCAGCAGAATATTTATATGAGCGAAGCCAGTTCAGTTCAGTGTGGATTAAAAGCGTTGATTCTACACAGACTTTGCCAGCTTCTCAAGTGAGATGAGCACTACAGGCTTTAGTTTTCTCTATCAACTAGCATGAGTCCTTGCATGCAGGTGTCCTTGATGCCTTGCACAGCTCACTGAGAATAACTGATATCTCACAGCAATCTGAATTCCCCTTTGACTTTAACTGGCTCTGTAAGAACTTAACATATTTGAATTAGATGCTGCCAGGCACATCAGGACAACTGCCTTCTTTTTAAGTCTTGTGTGTCAGGTCTGTAAAGTGGCTGATCTGAGCAGGAGTGCAGACCCTTCAATCCCTCAGAGCAAGAGTTCCACAGAAAAATGTAACCTGAGTGGGAAAAACTCAGGTTGTATACATGTGTATAGTGAAGCAACCTTGCTGTCTATAATAGGATTCTGTCATTTTCCAGTCACCAAAATTCATGACACAGCAAATCTTATACACACTCAGTTTGAAGAGTGTTCAGCTCAGTGGCTCCAGGTTCTTAAAAGCTGCTTCTGTCTTTTCTGTTACATGTGACAGATCTTCACAAGCCTTTTCTTAGCTTCTGGGATTCACATGAGTGTAGCACTTCCAAAAGCAAATACAACCAACTCAGTGACACTGAATATGTATGACAATATATTGACATTTTGTCAGAAGAGTGTAACCCCAATGCACAAAGTGGCTTTAAGCATCCATATGGGATGCTGTGACTCATTAAACCTCTCTTTCTTAACAATGATAAGTGACATGTCACATAGATCAGACAGACAGTTTGAGGAAAGCCTTTGCAGGGAAAAATGCTCCAGAAAGTGTGTCCATTGCGCTGTAAAGAAGTTCAAACAAGTCACCTTTATGAGCACCAGTAGGTTTTTTAGACATCTGAAAGTACACAAGAAGCTTCTTCAATGGACATCTCAGTTTAAACTCGCCAACCAGAACACACCTTGAGAAGCAGCAATGGTTGCATAGGACTTCCCACTTACAGCGAGCTGTTAAACCCAGTGCAAACTGCGTTAGCAGCAGTGGCCACAGCATTACCCTCTTTGTTAAGATAAATACATTACTGAAAAGTGAAACCTGAATTCACACAAACTGAAGATAGAATTAGAGTAGAAAATCCTGAATAATAGAAAACCTAAATATAAGGTATATATATTAGGTGTACAAAAATTGAAATAACAGCCTGCTCAAGTGGCCCATCCATTACGGAACCACATTGCTGAGCATTGCTGATTAGAAATTCTTAAGAAAACATCAGACACTAAGATAACAACAGATTTATAAATACCAAGGCTGAGACATGCTCGGAGGTTGAAAATTCTTATTGTGAGTCAGCACTTTTCTGAAAAAAAAAAAAAAATATCTTCAATAGACATTATAAAAGAGAAAAAGAACATTAATTTAATGACATTTTTTTTAAAAAGGAGCTAAAATTTTAATTCCAAAACCAGTTCATATAAATTAAAGATGAGGCAAGTTTTATTAAAAACTATTAATGTAACTTTCTCACTATGGTTTGATACTTTTTGTTTGTTTGTTTATAGGAAAATATTCAAACTGAAAAAGAAGTAGGATGTGCAGAAATATACTTTTCACGTATATATATATATAGCATAGTTGTCAAAACAGCTTCATAAATGAAAATATGCCTACTGATACTTAGGGTATTTCCTGGAGACTTTGACACACTGGAACACACAGTTCTCCATAATAATACTCTTAAAAGTCCTCTGAATGCGTATGTATAACTTTTTATTCATACATGCTTATACAATAAAACACAATTCTTGTTGTGTAACATTATTAATTACACATAACATTTGAAATAAAAAAAATGAGGCTTCTCTCTGCCCAGAACTGTATACTTCTCAACAGGTTACAGAGTCAGGATCCTTCCGCCGATCTCTGGGCCCAAAAGCATTGTGTTTTTTTCTGCACTGATCCAGAGAAAAACTGCCCCTCTCCAAAAATGCTTTTTACTCTGGGTGCTCCCTCTGAAAGGTGAGAAAAGAGACAAGAGATTTGCATCCTCTCATGCTGCAGGAAGACAAGATCCCCCACTCCTTGCCCTTTTACTATGCTTCTGAAGAGAGATTTGTGAAGCGTGCTTGAACCTAAAAGGTATCAAGCGTCATAGACCCAGACAGGCATGGAAGAAGCCAAGCTCCTGCTGGTAGTTGGTATTTTCCTTTTGTTAGCTGTCAATGAGAGGTGGGACCAGACTCCACATACAGTCCAAAGGGACTCACTTAGAAATGCAGTCACTTTTACTGCTTCTACCCAGTGACTCTGCAGGGGGGAGAGGGAGGAAGAGTGCTGATAGTCCATAAAAATACTCTGAATCACTCACCAGGGTGGTTTTACCTTTTGAGCAATATTTTCTACACGTTAAAAAAAACCTCCATGTTTCCCCCCAAGGTGGAATCAGTGTTAACCAAAGAACCTATGAACCCTAAGGCTGAAGAATTCTCATGGGTAGCTGGGTAGCCCAGGCTTTTCCCAATGACAACATTGCACCACCAAGACCTCTATCACTGCCATGCAGTTTCTCTATGCTCAAAATGAGTCCTGAGATGGGGCTTAACCCCTGCTATTGCCTGTGCCCCTCCCTGCCTGGGGCACAGGCACTGCTACAAATGCTCATGAGACCACTAAATGCTCTGTAGACCACTAAAGCTGTCCACTGTGAGCCCCAAAGCAACAAGATCCAAGTGATCCAAAACTAAAAATGTCCATGAGATCTGTTCATTTTACACTGATGTGCCAGCTCCCTGGAATAAGAACAATTTTTGGAGAAAAATGGTCCACGCTGAAGCAGAACTTGCACTCTTGTGTTGCTTTCAATCTAGGCAATGTGCTCATATATTGTCATTAAGGCATTGCGGATAATGAAGAAAAAAATACTGTTAACTTGATTTAGAGGTTATTTAGTGAATGAAATTTTTCTTTTTAGGTCTGACAGCAAGGTTTTGCAAATCAGGACAAAAGGGATAGTCAGGTTATGCAGGGGACTTCAACCACAACATCTTCCTTGCCCACTAATAATAAAATGTATGAAGATAAATTAATAAGTTATTTCACCAAACCTGTTCATAAGAAACCTAGGCCAGAGGAGGAAAAGGGCAGGAAAGGTGTTATCATTCTAAACACAGATGCTCCGGACAATTTAAAGGCTAAATTGTCCTCTTCGTCACTCATTATACTGGTTCTTTTAACTATGGTTTCTTAACATGAATAAAATTTCTCTTGACATGAATAAAAGCACTTCTGAACTCAGAAAGACAGGCAGAGAGAGATAAAATATCTGTTAGGAAGACCCGAGAGAGAAAGATCTCTTTATATGGTTCTTAAATATTTTAAAACAGTACTTTCTTCTCAAGCTATGACCAGATGGACAATTTATGGTGAGATGGGCAAAGACAATATCAACTAGTGAATGCAAGCTGCTTTGCAGAAGCTGCCTACGTGAGGGTGTTTTCACTTCAGCATAACAGCATGCAATGAACAGTTATTGCAGAGTAACTGACACAGGGAATGAATCTGCATTTTATCTTGTCTTACCATCTATACTGTCTCATGTGTCTATAACCAAAAAAAGTAAGAACTTAGTCAGAACTTCTGCCAGTTTCAGATAAATCAAGTACTGTCTCAAGGTGGATCGAGCTAAATAAGATATTTTGAAGTACTCTAGAGTTATTCAGAGATATAAAAGTCAGTCAGAAAAATGGTGAAATCATAATTAAAGTTAGAACAAAAATAAATATCAGGAAAATCATGTCACAGATTCTACTGCATGGTTTCTGCAAAGTGAATGAAGTCTTAGCAATAACTGTTTCAAACACCCTAATAAAGTAATAAGCATGGCCTTTATTGGGTGGTTTAAATAAGCCTTTGGAAAGTGCCAGTATAGGAATTATTGCAGAAAATTAATAGTTGCTGCCTAACCAGGACATTACTGGGGAAAAAAAATCAATATCTGATTAAGAAACAGAAAGCAATTGATTCAGTTTCATCTTACAGCCTATTTGTAAAATAATTGCATATGATCCCATGCCTGGACACGTTATATTACTTAACAGGAAAAGATAGAAATAATAATGTAGTGAAATTTTCAGATAGCATAAGATTAGCTAAAGAGTTCATGATCAGAAGGGGCTGTGATACACTGGATTTAGCAGGTGAATGGACAGTATGATGGGGGGGAGGGGAAATAGTGTCACTAATAGTATGTAATATAGACTAGAAGGAAAACAATAAAGAAGAATATGTCTCCAGATTAACTATGTGTTGTGGTTTAACCCAGCAGGCAGCTCAGCACCACACAGCTGTTTGTTCACACATCACTCCTCACCTCTAGTGGCATGGGGGAGAGAATCAGGGAGGAAAAATAAGTAAACGCTTGTGGGTTGAGAAAAAAAAAAAAACAGTTTAATAGGACAGAAAAGGAAGAGAAATAATAATAATAATAATAGTAATAATAATAATGTGTACAAAACAAGTGATGCACAATGCAATTGCTCGCCGCCTGCTGACTGGTGCCCAACCCATCCCTGATCAGTGGTCCCTGCCCCCCATCCCAGCCACCCAGCCACCCAGCCACCCTGTATTAAATGTTCAGCATGATGCCACATGGTGTGGGACATCCCTTTGGCCAGCTTGTGTCAGCTGTGCTGGTTCTGTCCCCTCTCAGCTTCTTGTGCACACCCAGCCTCCTGACTGGCAGGGTGGTTAGTATGATAAACTGAAAAGTCCTTAATTTAGTGTAAACACTGCTCTGCAACTATTAAATAAGTGTGTTATCAACATTATTCTCATCCAAAACACAGCACCATACCAGTTACTGTGAGGAAAATTAACTTTATTCTAGCCAAAACCAGGACACTTTTAATTCTGGAAAGGACCCTAAGTTTTACCACAGACAAATCAGTGAAGAACATTCCTCCATATGCAGAGGAATTAGGAAATTTAGTTATAAAGCATAAAAGATGTATCTTGTCTGGAGTGTCATATGCAAAACTCTGACATGATAATGTGACACTGGAGTGAGCTAAGAAAAAGAAACAAAAGTCTCATAGAAAGAGAAATAGGGAAGATTCAGAGTACCTTCAAGATTAATTAGTATGATCATGATAAGACTGTAAATCACAAATCTAAGTCAAGGGCTCTTCAAAAACACCTCAGAGGAACTAGATAGTTATATGGCAATGTAGTTTTCATAGCTTAGTTTTTCATAATTAATTATTGTAAATTTAGAATGGAAGTTAAATTTCATGCCTCAGGATGGAAACCAATTTCTTTCAATAGAAAATTACAGGAGAATTTATGGAAGAAACCACTTATTTGACAGTATTCAGGCTAAATATCTGTTCCTGGCTACTGCTGGGTTATCAAGGTACAAGGACCAGACTACTGTTTAGTAGGAAACGGTGTTTTCAAGAGTTCAAAAAGTGTTTCTCTTTGCTGAACAGCTCAGAAAAAAGCCCCTCTGAATCATCAGTGTCTGTGAGATTAAAGGACTGCTGGTGATTCGGATTCACATTTCTCATGCAAGTTAAATGCAATACATCCATCCTGAACATGAAATGATTTTTCGTTTCTGGGATATCTGTTATTATGAATTCATGATCCCTGAAAATGAGATGTTTACCACTGATAAACATATTTTTTTGTATGATGTCTATACTAACCGGAAATATATGATTCAAATTGAATAGGTTTGAGAAAGTGACTAACTGGATTCACTGGGAGTTAAGGTTGTTGTTATCCTATTTTAACAGGATTTGTAGGTATAAATTTCCAATTCAAGGGCTAAGTTAAAAGTCTCATCAATACAGTAATATAAATAAATAAATAAATAGCTTAAGAATTTGTTCTTTCTCCAAATAATTAAAGCAAAAAAAGAATACAGTCAAGAGCATCTCTGATATCTGAGCATCACATTCTCTAGCTCATCATTCTACTTTATTGCATGTCCTTCCCTGCCCAGCTACAATATATTACTCACATTCATTCTCAAAAGGTAATTGGTCTTTTTATCAGCTGTAGACCAAATTCTCCCTTGACTAATCTTTTTTTTTTTTTTTTTTTTTTTCCCCCCCTGCATTTCAGGTGCAAACACATTGCTCAGCTTCAGAAAGAGCAAATGTAAATTGTGGTGATTGTGCTCTTTTACATTTATTCCTTGTCATTTTAAGTTTGAGTGACAGGATTTGATAAGACCAATGCTATTGGTAATGCTAGTCAGAATGAGGTCTCTTTCGTCTCTTAAGATTTGTTGAGTATTTACAGTACCTGACATCAGAAAAGTCATGGACAAGGTAAAAATTCAAGCAGAAGTCACAACAGGATGCAATGGCATAATATTTTTTCATTCTGTGTAGAACAGAAATTAGCTAGTCAAAAGTGCAGTGGCAGGCACAGATGGACTTTGCTCAGCCTGTGCTCGCCTCAGAACCAGAAGCGTGGTGAGCCACATCATGTAAATTAGCAGGATTGAAGTCAGGAGAAGACCAGAATTGCACTGCACATTGGTTTGTAAAACCTACCCAGAGTCATGACATTGGGGATTTCTGCATGTTTCCCCTCCAACATGCTTCAAGTGGCAATGTAAGTATGCCTTCTGAAAGTCACTGAGGTTTCTATAGCAGCTTCTGGGGAGAAAATACTAAATCCTCAGATCGCAGCTTTGATATGCATGTGATTACAAAGAAGACCAGATCCTGGAAACCTTGTGCCTGTTTTTACTAATTCTAGACATGAAACCTTTTTTTCTGCCACTGCTGGGCACATTCTTGAGATAGCAAAATTTAATTTTATCCTCAAAGGAGACTCAGAGGGAGAGACCTAGAAAAAATCTTTTAAATCTACGTTATATTTTTGCCTCAGGTAAAATTAGCATTGCAGTAATTTCAGGTTTAGCCTTATCTTTTCTTTTGCGTACCCAAACACAAAATCCTAACCCCTAAGAGTGTACCTACTCCCTACTTTGACCTCAAGATCTTTGGTTTCTTAGACATGTTCTCCAAAGGAAAGGCAGAGTTCTGCTTCTGCTCATTTGCTTTCCAGCTTGAGTGCCACAGCAGGTCCATTCATACTGACAGACCAGTCCTGGGTACTCTTTTCAGGGGGTTAAGAGCTCTAAATTTGAATTCCTCTGTCTTCTTTAGTCAGCAAATGCTAGCCTAAGGCAGAGGTTCACTACCATTACTCCTAGCACATAAATTTCAAAATAAATTGACATCTGTAGCTACATTTTTAGAAGGTTCAGTCCTATAAGTGTAGACTGGGAAATGGGTAATACATGGATTTCAAGAAGACTTAGATATGAGCTTGGCTTGGTTCCAACAGGATTGCAGCAATCATCTGCAAACGCAAGTAACTGTCTCCCATTTCAGGCATCTCAGTCCTGTTAATAAAATGATACATTTTTACAATATCCCCTGCAGACACATGCCATGCGCAATTGGAATCCCATGTTGAGATTTTGGGGGACTTCGATTTTGTGCCTAGAAATTGAATAGTGCTCACACAGCACAGCTTGCTCTGGGGAACTGATTCCCAGTTGCTTATCCTGGGAGGTATGCAGCAGTTTGCTTCCAGTCTGTGTCCGATCTTCCTTCCCAGATCTTGTAATTCCTCATTTTAGGCAGAAGCTTAGAAAAACAAACATGACTTCAGGTGTTTGTTGTTGTTGTTTGGTTTTGTTTTGTTTGTTTTACTTATTTTATGTATTTGTTTGCAACAACAAGCTTTAATTTAAAATAATAATAATAATATTCTTTAAAACAGTTGCTTCATAACCTTCTTCTAGTCTCCCCTTACCAATTCATGCCTTCCCAGCCCAGACTATCCTTCTTGTTTATTTATGCTGTGCCTCTTATGTCCCATTATTAGTGTCTGGGAGGAGCAATGACTTTGTGACTTAAGTGTGAGAATCTAGAAAGCTAGATTTTGCTCTCATTAATAACAGTGCTGTGTGTCTGTGAGGAAACACTTCAAATTTCTAATCATCAGTTTCTTCATCTGCCAAAGAAATCTATTCCTATATTTCATAATATATGTAGGTTTTAAGATACCTACAAGCAAGTCTCATACATAGGTATTTATTTTTACCAATACTACGTTATTAACTTCAGTTGTGAAAATATAGTATTTTTGTTTCCATTTCAGCTGCGGTGAAAAAGGAAGGGGAGAAGAAAGGTAAATCAATTATTTTTCCTTGACTGAAGTGCCTTTCAGGCTCTGACTGCTGTGAGAAATGTTTCTTTCATTCAGTGATACAATTGCAATGGCATACACCACCTCATGCGCTACCATCAGCCAACTTTATCTACTCCGACTGTGATAACACAGTTGTCATTTCCAGTATTGCTAGCTCCTTTTTACCACAGGCCAACACAGCCCAGTATCAAACACTTCAACGTTCTGATTGGGAAGAAAACGAAAGGCTTTTGTTACGATGTTAAGATTTGTCAAAGAGAACAAAACTTCCAGTGCACCATGCATGCTGACCTGACAACTTGCTCTTTGCAGAATGTGCTTTCTTTACTGCATTTAATTTCCTCTTTTCAGATATGCATGTAACATGAATGTAAGCTTTGCTGAAGTCACTCTTTGGTATTTTAGCAGAGTTTTAGAAAATTTAATCCTGAAACAGAACCTAGAACAGTAATTAAAATGTGTAAAGATAAATATACTGTATTTATCAGACCCTAAATATCAATTTTTACAGCATTGTCTTTCAGAATAAGATTGACTAAGTTGAAACATTTTTTACAATTTAATTTCAATTGAAAAAAATAATGAAATACTAGCATTAATGTGATATTTTCTTTAATATTTGACTTTATTGATTATTTGTTTAATGAGCCTCAGGTTGCACATTAAACTGGCAACAATCCCAGAACTTCTCCATAGATTTCAGATAATTATTTGGGATTTAGCATTGAGTATTTCTGAAGTTTACTGATTTTTTTTTTATTATTTTTATTTTTACTTTGTTTTTTTTTGTCATTTCAAAAGGGCTTGAAAATCCTGCGATTCACAGAGTTCAGCAATGGGGCCAAGATTAGCTGTCTATTCATAAAGACATTTTAAATCCTTTTTTTTTTTTTCTTTTATTCCTATACAGAGTCATTAACTGAACTGGAAAAAAAAAAAAATAGTCTCAACTGTTTTAACAGCTCATGAGTGAAATCTTGGCTGTATGTTAGCGGCAAAATTCCCATCCACTCCACTGGAGCCAAGATTTCACCTCATGTGTTTAACAGAGTAATAAAATTCATTTTGGTTATCAAAAACGACTGTGCTTAACAGATATCAAGCAGTATATCTTGTCCAAAGATTAATTTGTAGCAACTGAGGCATGAAAGGTAGCCCACGAAGGAAAAAGAATCAGAAAACTGGCAGCTACACTTAACAGTCATTGGTTTTCAGACATCAAAATGCTTTCTGTGTTCACAGTCTTGAACTTAGCACATGGACTGTTACATCCTTAATGAAAAGAAAGTAGTGAGGAAACTACTAACTGTGGAAGGGTGCTATGTCAGTGAGCCTTATCACTGGTTAGGCTTGACCACCGACTTAGAAGAACATGAAGAGGATTTGTTTGAAATACCTACTGCTTGCTCTTGGTTAAGACTTTTTTTCCTCCTTAACCATAAACTTCCCCCCCAAAAAAAATGATTTAAAATTACATTTCTAATGAATATTATTTGAATTTGGATGATTTTTTCCATTTTTTTAATAAATTTTCCCGTAAAAAAATAAAAAATTAAATACTTCTTCTAATTTCTTAATTTGTTGAGTGGATTTTGCCAGCAAGTACAGTAGGATACTTTCAAGCACTGCTAGTTACCACGAACCTTCTTCACAGAAACATAGAGGTGTGAAGGGAATAAAAACTCAGCTTTAGTCGTTCTTCTAATCATACCATAATTTAATAATTTATTAATATTTTTTTTGTTTTATTTTATTTTTTATTTTATTTTATTTTATTTTATTTTGATTAAACCTCCCACTGGTTTTCTAAGACCAACATTGTCAGTGAGGAAGATTGTGATTGTAGTGGAAAACATGCCAGTCCGATATTTTCTAGTAACTAAGGAAAACTGTCCACTCATTGAGGTTCCTGTTTTCAATAGATAGGTTCTAAACTGGACAAAGGGAGAGAAGTAACCAGGCCTCTTCCCAAAAGTAAACATACTGTGCTTTGACTTTTACAAGTAGCTTCACACCCTCTGTGGCCCCCCACGCAGAAAATATTGCATAACTCCCAATATTGTCAGTTTTTATTTATTTTTGCTTTTTCTGTTATCAAAAATTGCTCAATGTTGCATGTGTATTCCTCTGACTTGCAATAAAAGGAGGCAAAGTTTGCTGGTTTTGCTTAAGGATACAGTATTTTCTGCCCAGCTGCAAAAAATAATAGAACTAGCCAGGCAGTGCTCTAAATTGACTGGCTCATTATCCAAAATACATTGTTCTAGTAGCATGCACAGTTCAAATACCACTTTTTCATTTCTTATGTGAATCATGCAGTACACAGACACTGTACTGTCTATGAAGCTTTCTCCAATTATTCCATCTTATTCAAATCCACACCCCTTATCTAGCAAAGCAAGACTAATGAGCAATACAGAGTGACAAGCCATCATAAAAAGAGAAGAGATGAAGATGGAATGACACTTTCTATCAACGGTACATTCTGCATATAGCATAAATCAGACATAAAGGGGTTTGATAGCAACAGAAAAGAACAGAATTAAGATGGAGAAAGCTTACATATTTCATTGATTTCTGCAAATGTGAGTGATTCTAACAAGGAACAGTGAGGCACAATTTATGCATGAAAATTATGTATTAATCACTTCTATTTGAAAGGTTAGGTTTCTAAGACTTTGAGACCGAAGTCCTAGAAAACAGTCAGCTTCAGCTCCCAGCGTCATGTTATGCCTTATTTAAACATGTGTGGGATACAAGAACAGTCATAGGAATGTGTAAAGAATTGTCAGTTTCTAAAGGGCAAGAGGCAGCAACCCTTTGCGTGAGGAAGGCATTTCCTAAAATCCCCAAGAGCAAATTTTGCTGCTAGTACACACACACTCAGAGACACACAGACACACAGACACACACAGACAGACAGACAACTACAAGCCAGGATTCAAGTGAATTAGAATAGAAGCAGATACTGGTGAGGTGATATAAAGCCCATAAGCCCCAGAACACCTCAAGAAAATGATAAACAGAACTTTCAAACCAAAACATTTCATCAGTTTTCAGTTTTAAGTGCCCTTTTTATGGAAAAAAAAAAAAATGTTAATGTAGTAAACCAAAACAGAACTTTTATATTTCAAAAAATGTTTCCTAATTACAGAGTGTTCCAAAAGTGCTTTGTGAAAAATGGAGCCAATTTAAAGTAAATTTTAAGGTTTCCTAGTTCTTCTTGAAATGGACTTTCTCATTTCAGTTCATAGTTCCCATACCTTATTGATTTCTGACTGAAGAGTTCATGGACTGAGATGGGGATGTCAAGCAAGCAACCTTAACAAGTGTAGTAAATTCTCTCTCTGGGTCAGTCTGGAAAGGTAGGAAAGTTTGCGTGAAGATTCATTACTTCTGTGATTCTAGTGAAAAATGTCTGGAGAAGCCAAACAGGATTTAACCATCACATAATTCCAGTGGATTACACATCCACATGCATAAATGTAAGAGCCATGTCACTGTATAACATGAATCAGGAACATGAGCTGCCAGGAAGTCCATTTCCATAGGATCCCTACAGCTAATGAATGAAAGAGTTCCGTCTTGCTTCTGAGGCAGTTAGGCTAGTTGTCTGCTGGGAGTCTCATTTCCTACAGACTATCTAGTTAGATGTTATGAGCACTTGTAAGTTAGTGAGATGTTGAAGCTATTTGCCAGGAGACGATACCATGACTCCACTTCTGATTTTCAGCATTATTGCTCTGGTAGCTTGCTCTTAAATTCATTTAACAGCTTTTAGAAAGCCAAACCTACATTCCGTTGACAATATTCATCAATAGAAAATTGACAAGTATGCATGATCACATTTTGACTTTTTCCCAATAAACACATCATGATGTAAAAAAATACATATAGTCTAAATGCAGCTAATACCAAACAAATCTAGAAAATGGGTAAAGCATATACATTTTAGCTCCAAACTACAGATTTTTGCCAATCCAGTAAAGGACAACTTCTTTCAATTACTCCTAGTAATGGGACCCTATCCATCACTTGGAAACTGCTGCCCTCTATACAGTGTGCTATAGACTAACCAAGGCACATAAGTATCTCTTTGCAATATATAGAAAAATCAAAATGTTTGTCAAACTGAAAAAGAACTGAGCAGTACTGTCTTTCAGAATTGCTTAGCTTTGGTTATGACCAGAAAAGAAAAAAAAAAAAAAAAAGGTAGCCTCCTTATTAATAAAACAAATCTCCATGGCAGCTTGGGATTTCTGTCCAGATGCAAATGCCACTAGTGCAATACGAACCACATCTACAGTATGTAGTTTTCTACAGTGCCTCAATGGTAAGAAATTACCTAATTCTATAACTGCAAAATGTATTACACAGACCCCTAACAGTATATTCCTAAACAGAGGAAAAAAAATAGAAATTATTATATGTGGGAAGATAATATAAACACAAACAACTATGTTGTTTAACTTCTCAGTGCTATTTTGACTCCTTCGAGGTAGGAATCTCCCTCAAAAGTTAACAGTCATTGAATTAGCCACGAGATGGAGCCCAAAGGACCTGTGAGCCAGTAGTTAGCATTGCCCTCTGGAATCATAAACAAAATAGCGGTGTCTTTATTATATTGAAGAACACTTTACAGGATCCTTAAGCTACAGACAAGGTACTCTTAACTGTAAATCCACTCCTGCCTAAAGATATTTTTTATTTATTAGACAACCATGGTTATACACTCGTAGGCTTTGACTTCCCCTGCTGAAACAGCAAAACCTAGGCATTTTCAAGGAATATTAATGAATGCGGAATATTCATGAAATATAGAAAATGGTCTGGAAAATCTACATCAATTAGCTGAAATTTGGTTGACCTCTGTTTACCTTGCCTCAGCTATGTTAGAGGATATAAATAAGCAATGTACACTTTGCATGGTCATGTGAGACTTAATGCTCAAATACACAACTTCTGTTAAGTGATGGCCAAATCTTAATGGATTGGGTTCCTGTACTTTCCATGTTGCAGATATTTCAGTTAGAATAAAACATGACTAGGACACACTTCTCAGAGTACCCATTCAATGAAAGTAGGAAGTAGTCAAAAAAATGATGAGTACACTGGGCTCAAGACCAATCCATATGCTGCATTTTCCCTGAATTCATAAATTTAAAGCACTTTTTAGATCCTCAGATGAGGTAACAATCAAGAGGTTTTACCTCACACAAATTTAGATATCTAAAGTTAGTCATCTAAGTGGAAGCTATTAACTGTCATCTCATTTTAAAGTTATTGGAGAAAAGTAAGCATCTTCAGAGAGTCATTCATCTGTCTGTCTTATATGTCTGTCAGGATGCAAAGAATTGCCCCTTGGAGATACCCATATTTCTGACTTGGCCAAAACAAAGGGTAGAGTTTAGGTCTAGTAAAAAAAAAAAAAAAATGTACTGCAATAAAGATCATGATAGTTTGTTGTTTGTGACTTCAACAACCTTCTTCAAAACTTTAATTTTTCTTTTTTAAGAACCTAGCATCAAAAGAGAAGAAACGTGGAAAGGTGAGCAAAAGAAGGCAGTCATTTATTGGTCTTAATAGTAGATTGAATATCTACAGTTATTGTACTTAGACATAGGCTTAATGCAGATATTTATATTTAGCATTAAGCTGCAAAATCCATGTTTAGCATCCTAACACTTCATTTTTATTGTATTCATTATTAAGATAAGGCACATAAAATTAATGATGCTAACTTACATTGATTTGTTTATATTTAAAATACCCACAATTTTACCTTCAGCAGAATTTAATCTAAACCCTGCCATTGGTTACACCTTTGTAATCCCTTCAAGGTAAAATTGAGACTACACTTTTTTTGTTTGTGTCTTATTTAATGGCAAACCTGCAAAACAATTCACATTGATAGATCTTGCATAGCATTTCAGTTACAGTTATGATTGTAACTTGTGTTAAAGTACAAGAGTAATTTATTCAGCCCCTGCTTCCAATAAGTGGAGACACTTAAAATAGTATTTTAATGATTATGCAACAGCTGTGATTTCTGAAGAAAGAGTGCTCTGTGTAATTGGTGACCTGTGTTGTTACTATAAGTTAGGTGTAACATGGATATTGGCATTGTCAGCAACACTTTCATCTGTCGATCAGCATAATATGCTGAAACACCTGGATATCCATATAACACATGGTTAATTGGCTACAAATTTCTCCACAGGATAAAATATTCCTTTATTGCCCTGTGCAAAGATAGCTGCAAATGAATACTTAGAGGTATTCTGCTCTTGCAAAGTTGTAATTAAAGAAAAACAGTGATTAGCAGCATTTCACAAGAAAAGAAGATGGCTCAGGATATTCTGCCTGTAGAAGCTAGCCATTAGTCCTCTGCTTTAATCACCATATTAATATGGATAACACACTGGAAAAAGTCCATCTTTTCAAAAGCTAATTGCTTTTTTATTATTTTCCACTTCTAATATCAATTAATCTCTTCTCCAATATCCTTCTTTTCTAGATTTCAGTGAGGCCATTTTATTGTTGTCTTAATGAACATTATTATACATTTATTTAATAACATATATGAATTCATATATAAGAATGGTCAGCCATTCTTATACTTTACATAGATACTTTTACAATCACAGTTAAGAAGCTTAACAAAGAAGATCGTATTCAAGATATTTGCATGGAGTCTAGACCCAGGGAATTAGCTTGGCTCCTTTCACAAATAACAGCCATTATGAAACAGATATTCAAATATTAATTAGTACTAATAATATCAAGAGGTGGTTTTTTTTGGCTCCAGTTGTTTATCTAGAATGGTGAACAACACTATTTTTGCGCAAACTAGTGTTAATATTGAGGGAAAAAAAAAATGACATCACTCTAACATCCTACATACTTCAGTCTGCCCGATTTCATTCAATTACCATTTATATGCCAATAATTTGTGTTGGAATAACTTGTATGGCCTGAGCTTTGCTATGTTTTGCCTTAACTATATGCAAACATAAGACAGATATTACTAAGAATAAAGGCTTGTTAAGCATATTCTCCCTGATCTGTATGTTCCCATCCCATAATTTCAGGGAAGAGCACATGAAAACGTCAGAAGCTGAGGATGATATTGAGAGGAAGCTCTTCAGGCCTTTCACCACACGTGCCTAAAGATGAAATGCATTAATACAGCATATGTACCTCATCTACACTTGACTGAAATTTTATTCTTTCCAGCTCCGTCGATGGAAGATTTGACCTCCTGGGATTTTAAGACTTATAGTACTTTAAAGGCATTAACTTTTAGTGCTATCAAATGAGATTGCTGTTTCAACAAGACTTACATTTCCCAGTGCATTTCTATTGTTTAACTGACAAACTGGGAAACAGAGAAAGATTGGGATCATTAGTGATGCTCCCTACAGGCATGCATCTCAGATTCAAGTTGAAGCAATTCCTCTCATTAAAAATCATTTAAAAATGTTGCAAATGTCTGTATTTCTTTGCTACTTCTATTATATTTACCCTATGCTAAAGTTTTCCTCTCTGTGAACTACTTTTTGTTTTTCCCAGTTATATAAAGTAGTCTTGAATTGCCAGTTAAAAATAAATCTTAAAAACAAAACAAAACAAGTTGTTCTAGACAACAGCAGCAAAATCCCCCAAAACCAAGAGTCAGCTCATTCTTCACTATGCAGTCCCAAGGTCAATGACAAATCAAACAGTGAGGACACAAACATGCCAACTGCATGAAGGCATATATCCTGGAACAGACTACTCCGGTAAAAGAAATAAGGCAGAAGGGACTGGGAGAACAGACTGCCAGCTTTTGGTGGAAGGCAGCAATAAAAAAAAAAAACAGTCTGTTCCAGATGAATATCCTGCAAGCTCTAATAGTAGGAGTTAATTATTAATTATACTGGCAAACCATGGCATTTTAGGAGGGCATACCTTAACCATTTACCTTATTGTCACCACTATCCTCATAAGTCATGCTGAAACAGTGGTCCAAGGAAGTCTGTGGTGCTGCACAGACCAAGACAAACACTCCCACTAGTACAGGACACTTGCTGGAAGTCCAATTTCTCTGCTTTCTTGCAATCCTTACAGATAAAATTAACGAATCACTTAATATTTCGTAACTCTTGTTAATGTGGGATGGTAGTTCCACAATGTGTAGAAACTTGGACGGATACCCTGGAGAATGCTAGGTTTAAAATAAAGCAAAAATGTCAAATGGACTCAGTACGAAATTAAGAGATTCTGTAAGCCTTGTGGCTTACATAGTTTTCAGTTTAGAATAATCACACACCAGCTCCCTCTATTTATGCCACCACCATCACTAAAAAGGCACTTCATACTTTCTTTACTTTGACCCTTCCTTAAGGTAACTATTGGCCATACACTGTCAAGGCAATGTCCTAATCTAGCACAAGGTTCTTTACAGGAACCTTACTGCAACTAACCTGTTCTGTGAAAAGTCATTTTTTTAAACATATATTCATTGGGCTATTTTTTCCACACAGTATGCCAGCTGCTTAACCAGCCAGCAGGACTTGAGAAGGAGACGTGGAGATATGGCGGATCAGGCCTGCTGATCTAGAAATCTTATGTGAACATTAGATTGCTCCCATAAGTGACAAAGAGTAGGGAGGCAAGTACTTTACAAAGGCCCCCACTGCTCTTGAATGGTGATATGCCCTGATGAATCCCTTTGCATGATATTTTTATTGTTTTCCAAAATTTTTATCATCTGAGACCTTCTGAACTTGCCAAATGTAAAGAATATATTTTATTCTGCTTGTCATTTTGATAATACAGTTGTTCCACAGTCTGAAAATCCTTGCACTTGACTAGAATAAAACTATTTCCTTCAACCTCAAATTAAAAGTGCATTCATGATTGGCAGAATGAGGTAGCATCTTAAGTTCTTGAAGACCACAGCATTCCCAATGAACTTTGAAAGAAGAATACTTGTTAGATTGTCTAAGAGCCCATTTGTTAAGTTGTCTATAGTTGATTTTAAGGAAGAATAGTTTTATCTAGCCTGTGTAAAAGAACCAAAATCTCATCCTTTGTCACAATGTATAACTGTGAAGATATAGGCACAAATCTTGAGAATTCCATTGAAAGACTCGTGTTGATCTTGATTGCTCATTTGGCCTGTAATGTTTTTATAGATTAATATCACGTCTGTATTCATCTAACGCCCAGTCCGTATCCCATTAAAGTGTCCTTGTGCTCTCTTCCATCTTTGGGGAACCAAGCTCTAATTTAGTCTAATGGAGAATAAATTTCTTATTTATAGTATAACTACATGATAAAATATAATTTCATCAGCTACATAATGTATTATTATTTTGTTATTTTTCACTAAAAGAAATAGTTCTGATGTTGCTTTCACTTCCTGCACAACATATTCTTTCCTTACAGACCATGCACACATATATTTGTTGTCTGAACATCAAATGACTGTTATCCAGATGGAAAATAGACAAGTTATAACCAAAAAGCATGTTCTGCCTTTAGCCTTAATGATTTGTGGTTCAATAAAACAGAGGATTTCTATTCTGAACCCATATCTGAAGCTAATTTACAAAAACATGCCATACATAATTAATACCCTTCTGGCATTCAGAATAGCAGGCAAGAGTCAAAGAAAACTTGAAGCAAATGTGAAAAACAGCAAGATAACCAGCAAGCCCAAGTCACCAAGATTAATTTACAATGACACAAAAGGAATTTCAAAAATGTTTTTCTGAGGTTTTCTGATAATTCCATTGATCAAGTTCAGATCTCATACAGCTTCAAGTATTTCATCAAAACTTCATCTGTTTTCATTAGATCCATATCTGAACATTTTCCTCCCCTAATATGGCTTAAGTGTTAAACAAATGAAGATACAGTACTTAGGACCGATTTTTCTAACATTATGAAAACCAAGGAGTTATCAAGGCAACAGGTAGTGACATCAAAACAATTGTTTGAAGTGATAACAAGAGTTCATCTAATCCAAAACCCAAAACACTGAACACCTAGGGAAGAGTACAGGACAAAAACAGTCACATAGCAGAGCCTCTGACCTCCCATGATCTCAGCTCAGACACTTCCTAAGCCAGAAATGGCTTCTTCATGTTTAACAGTGCTTGGTAGTTGTTTCTTTTATTTGCATATTCACTTTCTGAAATTATGGAAATTTTCAACATCCGCACATTTTGTAGCATGGCATTTCACAGCTTATCTAGGCACTGTATAAAGAAACATTTAAGCACAATATTTGAATAGAACTGCTTCACTTTCAGTGCAAGATAATACATGAGATGAGTGAGAGCAGCAGAACACAGCCTTTCATTTCTCATTCTTTAAGTTAAATACCACATAAAATGTAAATAAACATTCTAGAAATCTGACTAGGTCATTGACATTTAGCATTTATCTTCTTCCCATTTTCATTAAGTCAGTTAACAATCAGAGTACCTGTGTTACAGATAATTGTGATCCTGCAAAGAAAAGGAGCTAAGGTTCTTGGGATTCCATTTTGGGGTTTTTGTTTCCTTCATAAGTTGTTTAAATGACATCTTTGATGAGATAATATGACACAGCAGAAGGATAGGATTCATGTTGAACTGACTGAAATCATAGCATATTTAGCAAAACAAATGTTTATACATATGCTATGTTTTAGCATAGCTGGCTTATCCTGCAAAAACTTTTAATTTTAGATCATAATTTTTCATCAAAACATGTAGTAAAAAATTCTCTGATTTGTTTTTACCTGTATTTGCTATGCTATACCAGGAAAAGAAGGCTGGGCCTACCTCTGGCTTACCTCTGTCATTGTAGGTAGTTTTTGAAAGTGTAACATGACACAGTGATATAAGTCATTATACCAGTTCCTGAAGTTCAGATTTATTTTATTTATATATATATATTTGCTATGAATTTCCTTTAGTAAATTGGAACCTGTAGCTAGGTGAGCATATCTCACAAAGTCTTTTGACGTGATACAGAGAATCACCTCTCCAAATTTCAGACATATTTCACGGATACTCCACTACAACAGAATTTATCTAAGCTTATGAACAAGCATATCCGGCTAATTTTTATCTTTATTCTCTACTACCCCAAAAACTGTTCCATTGTTTTTACTTTGTTCTGCATGCCATCCCCAGCTATTGTCTCCTTACGTTACAGTGACAACTGGGATTAAACAGAGACTACATATAAAATAAGAGCAGCTTTCCCCTGCGGGAGAAGCAAACAAAACATAAACCCATCTGCACAGCAGCTCTTTACTTTCTGTCCTGCGTGGGAGCTGAGGAGCTCAGTGCATCGCTGCCCAGCAGCTCAGTGCAGACATGTGGCTCTCGTGTCTGGGCCTGCAAAGGTAGCTCATCCCCTGCACTGCTGCATCTCCGGGGGGACTGCACTTACACACATGGCAGGCTGTTATATATGGGTGTCAGAGTCTTCATGTCCTGAAAAATACCTTCCTTGCAAAAGTTAAAAAGAAAAATCCAGCTGGTGAACTGGGCCTGAGCATTGGGTTTCCTTCTGGAGCACCGGTAATAGCACTGGGCATGGCTCCCTGAGCTCTCTCTTTAACTGACAAATGTTCTCTTATAGTCCATGGAAAACAAAAATATATATGAAATTACACAAAGTTTAAAACTGTAGTTCTGAGGTGCTGAGTCTTTTTGTTCAGATGTTCCCTAATAATGTTTTCAGATATTTCTTTCTGCTCCTTAGAATGTAATTTATCTATCTGAAGCTCACTGACCTTGCTGGGGCAAGCGCACTTGTCAGGGCCTCTTATGAGGTCTGGTTTAGTTTAACTTAGGTGTTACTTCTTCATTCATCTGAACTTGCACCATCTCATAACGGGCACCTCACTTAGCAGTATCATTGCCCAAGGTCAAGTATATACTAGGTCACCATTAGGGAGGGCAACTCAGGTCACCGAGGAGACGTGGAGGTCTGTCGGAAGTAGTTGTATCAAATGCTAGCTCAATGAGGAATTTGAGGTGTTTGTGGTCCTGAAGTGTCCTGTTAAGTGGCTGGGGTAGGTAGTATAAACAAGAATATGTTAACTGTTGAAGATTTTAATACAGAGTTCACTGAAGTTTTTTTTTTTAATCTCTCTACAAATGTAATGAATAAATGCATTAAATCTTGCATTTTATCCATGCAATTATTAAAGTACTCTTTTTTTGTTTGTTTCTAGGTACTTTAGAGAAAAGTCATGAACACAGTAAGTAAAAGTTATTTAAGAATACTGTTACTTCAACATTTAGGAGGAAGGTACTTTTTTACATTTTCATAGTTTTAGCAGCTGAAGATGAGATTTTGATCTGTGAAACTGGCTTTCAGTGACTGTAATGCAGGACTACGTGTGTTTCACAGGTCCCAAAGTGTGCAGAAACCCCTTTCCAGTTCAGGTTTGGGTAAGACCCACCTGTGCCTTCTGCCTCCATGAGAGCATCTCGCTGGAAAAAAATTGTGGGGGACACGGAGCAGGAACAGCCTGTGCTATTCCTTGGCCTGGGCTCTGATCCATACAATGGAGGAATTTACCTCTTGGTCTGCTGCCACTCTGACCTGCTACACAATTTACATGTAGCTGCTGTAAATCAGAATGAAACATGATGAAATGTGTTTTTAATATTTCCTCTGAAATTCCAGAGCTTGTCTATCCCATAATGATTTTTTTTGTTTTGTTTTGTTTTGTTTTTTGGATATCACTATTTTTAGATAGCACAAAATTACATACAGTTTATATTGTAATACAGTATAATATTTATAATTTTTATTGCTTTACAATATATCAATGGAAACCAGAAAAATTGGTTCCAGGCTAACAGAGGAATATGAAAAGCTATTTTTTATTTACGCAATGTACTAAACTTTTGTTTTCCATTCTATATGAGACTACCACACTCCTATATAATAACAATAATAATAATAATAATAAAGCTTCCATAATTCCTGTATTAAGCATTAAGGAGAAATGTTTTATATAGAAGAGAGGTGGTATCAATCAAAACTAGTAGTAGCAGCATTTCAATTTTTTTAAATTTATATATTTATTTTTTAAAAAGGAATTTTGCAATTTCTTAGGCAACACAAAAAGTCAAAAATCACTTTTTATTTGGCATTATTTTCATTTTGAGAAAGATTTTCTTAGAAAATTAAAACCTTTTCCCAAGAAATGTATTTATCAAAAATCAAGTCTAATGTTAATACATAATGCAAAGTCATCTTTTAAAAGCATAACGATTTTTTATTATTATTATTTTTAAAATCTAAGAATTAAGAAGCCCTCTAACATGGTGGTTCTTCTCATTTGCAGAACCTGCACATATTAAACATGAAAAACCTCTCTCTCAGATGAAGCCAGGTATGTTTGGTAATATAATTTCCAGTTACTCCTGGCTCCATTCAAAAAGGATTTGTGTGGTCTGCAAAACTGGGAGACTTCCTTGAGCTTTGTACTTTGTGTCATTGGCTTTTTCAAAACTGGTTTGGGAAAGGAACAAAAATAAGGGTGAAATTTATCTAAAAGGATTAGACTTTGACAGTTTTTCGTAGCTTCTGTGACTCTCTCTCATTGGTGCATTATGACATAAAACATTGTCAGAAACAATTCTCCCATTTTTCAGTGCTTTGAAAGGGGGGTCAGTGCTGCCTTTTAGTACATCAAGGAAGATTATTTGGAATTATCCCATCTCAACTTTTTCTGTAAACTAGATGTAACATGAAGTGAGTCTCATCACAAAGTTGGAACTACTATCCCCCATGGGTATATGACAGCCAGATCAAAGGCAGCCTCTAGATTATGGGTCTCAGAAGAAAAGGAGCTGGACAATTAAAAAAATCTTGGGTTGAGTATGCATTCAGGTAACAGTAACTAACCAACTATAATTGGCTGCAGTGATATGGACGGGGTCCCCCTTCGAACCAGGGCTTTGTGACTCTTCATACTTCTTGAGGAGGAAGAAGGGGATCTGAAGTTTGGTCTGGTTTAAAGAAACAAGGCTAAGAGGATATCCTCATAGAAATCCTCATCTACTGATGCTCTGCTTACACGGCTCCTGAGCGGTCTTACTGAATGCTGTCAGCACTGACAGCAATGTTCAATGTTAAGCAGACAGAATCGTTTTGCATCATTCCTTTTTCCTGATTTTTTTTTAAATATCAATTTCTTCTACACATTTACTGTTTTTCTCATTTGTTTTTATAACATAAAAACAAACTACTTGCAAGTTAAATATTTCATAGACAATTTGAGGTTTCCGGAAAGCCTTGAACAGCTGATTTTGTGAAGTTGTATTGCTGTTTGGGAGTCAACGCTGAAAAAAAAAAAAAAAAAAAAAAAAAAGCAACATTCCTCAGGTTTATACATATTCAGATCTACCATAGTGCTTCAACCAGCAGGTAGGTGCAAGGGGGTCTGGCTGAGGCAGGAATGCCCAACTGAGGAAGCCACCCTGTCCAGCTCTGTGCATGATGACAGGGGTCAGCAACAGCCTATCTGTGGGTCACCTAGGCAGATGGCATGACTACTCACCCTCCCAGCACAATGAAACCACGTCTAGCTGCACAATTAACCTGTTTTGATCCAGATACTAGCATGAAAATAAATTTCCATTGCAAGGCACTTGCCAACATCAGAGCATCTTGTCCCAAAGTCTGTGCCTCAGGCTGATTAGGAGTTTGCTCTAGTACAGTATATTCCAGATTAAAGCCCTTGGAATTTAAATGCTTGAAGAAAAAAATAAAAATACAAAAATAATAAAAAAAATGTGCTAAATTTCCTTTGCTGTAAAAGATCTCTTCTCAGGTGATTAACGGTTGCTTTGGGGAGCAGTGGCTGTTTTGAGTTTGATGACTGGAAGTATTAATCTGCAGGCACAGGTGGTAACAATGCTTCTGCCTGCTGTGTGCCAATGAGTGCTCTTGAATTAGCAGACTGAATTACAAAAGCCTCATTCCGTACAAAGCAGTGGCCTTCTTTTTCACCTTGAATCAAAGCAGCTTCAAACTTTTATTTCTATGCATCCTGCCATCAGATTTAGGAGTATCATGTGACTGAGAAACTAGAGAATCTCAGAAAATATATTGATCCTGTAGGGAAATTAAAAAGGGATTTGGAGGTGGAGGGGAGCAAGTAAAGCAAGAGGATTCTTTCCTGCTGTAATTCTTCTGAAACTGCCTGAAATACACAGAGAAATGTTTACAGCTTTATACTTTTTCTATTTAAATTAGATACATCAAAACAAAAATGAATATTAATGCCAGTAGTGCTGCAAAACTAGAGCTCTGCAGAAGAAAGAAATTCTCTCCAATGAAATATTTCAGGACCGTGAACTTTGGTCATATTTAAAATCAGAACAAAATCTGAATTTTTCAGAAATATTCACAAAAAAAAAGATAGTGGATTTTCTATAGCTTTACGAGGTCATCAATTTATTTGTTTGTTTATTTGTTGTATTCCTCATAATATATTAAATATAAAAAGTAAGAGATATAAAACCATATTATAAAATTAAAACATGAAGTATTTCTTCTTTTCTTGTCAAAATGCTATGTATCATTCACATCAGATGTGTTTTGTTGTTGTTGTTGTTGTTTTCACTGCTTTTCTCCATACAGAAATTTCAGTGAACTGAAATGATTTTGTGAAACCTCCTGATTTCTTGAAGTGTGTTCCCATGTAGAGTGTTCTTAAGTTTTGCTGATGTGATCCTTCAGTCTTTCTTCTGGTTACAACTAATTGCTAGAAACTCAGACAAAAAGCTATACAGTCACCTCCTGTAGATTTGCCGGGAGAAGACAAGCTGCAGCCTTCAGGGTGTTCTCCAGTGGAATCAGTAGATCAATGGTTACTGTACAGTTAAGTTGCAGAATAGGTAGGTAAGAGAATACTGGAGAATTATTGTGTTTATTTCCAGATGAATGCAAGTCCTCAGGTCTGTTCAAGATACTCTGTTTTCAGAAATGAATTTGTTTTGAAAAGAAACTCCCTCCCTTACTTTTAAATGGATCAGACTTACCATCCACTCAACGACTTGTTTGGTTGACTCCTAGAGGTACAGCATAAGCATTGATGTAAATTCTCACCAGAATTAGAAAAAGCAAGAATATCCTATTTGGTGTTGAAAAGAGCAGGAATAATACCCAAAGAAAGAGAAGACACGAACTTGTTGAGTTTTACTTGTCATTAATCCAGCAGATATTACAGGGCCTATGTTTTTAAGTCAGCAGTCCTTGGGAGTTTTTTGTTGTTGTTGTTTATTGGTATATGGAAATCTTAATATCCCAATCTAAATTAGTGAAATACATTGCTAATATGCAATCATCTAATAAGCTCATCTAAGAGCAGAAAGAGAATACTTTATCTCAACAAGTTGCATTTTCAAGCTGCTGGTTGTGCTATAACAACATTTCTACTTTCACAGACAGCCATGAAACGGAGATGAGATTTTTTAATTCACTGTTTTCATAAGAAGTTGACAATAACGATAGCTGAGTAAGGAGAAAAAAAGCCCTTAACTTAATATGAGTGAAGAGAAATTAAATCACCACCTACCAGATGACAACTGTAAAGCATAGCAATGCAGAGCTATGTTTCGTTTCCAAAGAATAGAAAAGATCAATATAAATGGAGCTTTATTCCTCCTTGCATTTTTCCCCCATCAGTACTGATTTCCCACCAGAAACAAAGCAAATAAATAAATATATAAATAAATAAAAACTATTGCTGTATGTTTTCTGGTTCACATGTGCACTGTTACTTTGCTTCATGCTGCAATGTTATGGATGAAAAACAGAGACCGTACAGCAACAAGACTGTTTCTCTGTCTATTGCCTCATGATAAATGTCTTTTTAGTTCTGTTTGGCAAGTGTATACCTCTGGGAATCTGAGAGCTAAGTTAAAAAGAAATGGGCACAGACAAAGAGATGAACCTACTCTCTGCCCTCAGGGGAAAAAAAGAAAAAAAAAAATCTCTGGAAGTTACATGCTAAATTCAAAGGAAATGTTATGTATGTTGAGACCACTCAACATATTTCCAACCACCATCCCCTCCCCTGTGCCTCCCCTCTGTTATCTCATTTAAGAACATCTGGCTGACAGGCTGGAAACATAGCTCCTTTTCAGCAGCCAAGTAGTTCTGTGCATGCACAGGCAGATTACCCAGGAGTATTTCTAGTCAGCTAGCACTCAGATTAGTTGAATGGCTTCAGGGGACAAGATATCCCTACCTAACCTGACCTTCACTCAGTTTATGTCATCTGATGCCTGGCTGAGGTCTTGAGGAAAAGGAATGTGTCAGAGGCATGTGGCTGTAAACTGCTTCCATCAGTGAGAGGAAAAAGAAACACATTCTGAATATGTCTGAACAGTATTTAAAATGAAAAGCAGTGATATATGTGAATGTGGAAAGGTAGGGGTTAGGAGATAAGTTTGAATTCAGGTATGGGAAAAGAGAAAATGGGAGCAGAGCTATGAAAAGATTGGGAAAAGGGGAAAATTCAAGTCAACCGAACTGGCAGAGTAGAGATCTGAAAAAAAAAAAAATGTTGCAATTCCCATCTGACTGGGCTATTGGGCTTTAGACAAGGCCCTGCCTCATCAGGTAGTGCAGCCCTGCCTGTGCCTCTGCCTGAAGTTTCATCCCCCCGGCTGGAGATCCCTGGAGGAGAGGCAGCTCAGGTCTGGTAGCTGAGGCTGACATGGTCCATGTCCTCTGGACCACATGAACTGTGCTGAGCACAGCCAGGGGCAGGTCACCAGCATGTGGACTTGGACAGCCTTTCTCATGACATTAGCAGAAGCTCAAGGCTTCTCTAAGGTTTTGTGACAGATATCCAGCTGGGTCTATCTAGGTAAGACAGTCCAGTAGCATGTGTCATGGTCTGGCATTTAAACTGATGCTGCCCTGTGTGGATGTGCCTGTGCAAGTCAGCATGTGCCTGGGGGGTCTCCATACCTTTCTTGTGTTCAGACTGTATAAATGTATAAATTCATAGATATTTGTGGCTAGGCAATATCTGAGCTTTCATGGTCATATAATACTAAATTGTTGAATTTAGACACATTAGCAGGGTGAGGTCCACAAAGTTATAATACTTGTATTATTAGAAATACAGTTTCCACCTGAGTGCCTATCTGAAAGACACGACCAGGTATGTGGCTGTTTTCGGGTAGTTGAGACATTAGGCACAGTAATCTATTTTTCCATGGTGTATGATCTCACCATGCAGCCAGAACTCATAATGTATGCATGCTGTTTTACAGTGCTCCAATGGAGTAGTGATGCTAATGGCGTGCATTTATTTTGTCACTGTGAATCATATGTACAATATCATGTTTAGAAATATTTTTCCAGTTATATCTACCTATTCTAACACAGCATGAATTTCTAATTTTAATGCGGCTTTCACAATACAGAGGAGAAAATTAAACAACCAAAGACAGCTCCCACTGAGAAGTCAGGTAGGAACAAGTCATTCTTTCGTGATTTATGGTGGGGGGAGGGGGTGTTAAACACTGTTCAGAATTTTTCTAATGTAGTGTATTTGCATTACAATCAGTTGTTATGGTATTCTGAAATATGTGACTGAAAACATGTTCTCAGAGAAAATCCAGCAGACTGGCAACTGCAAATGCAGTTTTAAGAACAGTCTTTCCAATGACAAAGCCAGGTCAAGGTGTTTCAGCCCTGGGCTGCTTGTTCCAGCCTCTGTGCCAGAGCTGGGGCAATGAAATGGAGTGGAGCTGTAACTCAGATCTCTGAAATGATCCCCAGTATAACGCATTGCTGGTTTTTGTTTGGTTGGTTGTTTTGTTTTGTTTTGTTTAAGCTCAGAACTTTCCAGCGACTGAATTTACAACACAGAGAACAATGCACAAGTAGGGAGTGGTGGAGGAGGATGAAGCACCAGTTTGATTAGGGACTTGGATGGATCTTAAACTGGCTTTCTCACGGGGAAAGTGTTTTTGGAACTAACCCAAGGTCTTTGGGACCTTATACATTTTGTGATAATAATGGTTCAAATAATGTTGACTGTTATAGAAGCCCTGAAGAGTCATCAAGGAATTAGAACAGTCTCATCATCACCAACAGGTTACACAAAGCTTTTTTGAAGGCTTTTTCTAGATATCAGCCTCTTGATTTCTACTTGGAGTAGCCTTTATCCAAACATAGAATGAAAGATTGCCAAATCTTAGACAATTATGCCAAATCAACAGATTTTTATTTGATATGATGATGATGGTGGTGGTGGTGATTATGAATATTTTCAATAAAATAAAATAAAATGCTGTTTTGTATTAAACTGAATAGTGCCATTTGCTATCTCGTTTCCATTCGTATTTGGTATGTGATTTTCCTGTTTTCCTTCTCTTCAGTATCAGAATAGATGCAGTACAGAATAGTATGATTCTGTCTCTAATTGTGAATATTTATATAATTTCTTGGTTATACTGCTTTCTATAAGCACATGATACTCACATGATAATCTATCATTTTACTATAAAGTAATGTTTTACAGCACTGTTTAACCAGTAAAAATAGTTTTGATTTTTTTTTTCTAATCATAAACTGCTGTAACTTGTTCAAAAAGTTATGTTTCTGTTAATAGAGTCAGAGAAATTGCTGTCAAATTAATTTTTGATTTTTTAACAAGTTAGAAATTAGTGGTAGGCAAACAAGTTGGGAGAATGATGAAATGGCATCTTTGAATCTATTAGATTTTCACACCTACGTTCACAATTATTTTTAGGGTCAGCTAGGTTTTACTTTTAGTTTTTGAGGGAAATGGTTCTGGATGCTACTTCAGGATACTACTTTATTTCAGCAGGAGCAGATAATTAGGAGGACATGCAAAGGTCTAAACATGTTAAAAAATATCTGGTTTTGGGTTCCTGAATGTTGTACATGTTTATATGAGTGACAAAAGCTAAGAACAAATAAGAACTGAACGAAAATAAAATATTTTAATATGAAAAAAAAATCCTCGTTGTATCTAAATATTATAATTTACCTTCTTTTGTCTTCTGTAGCCCAGGCAAAACCAGCAAGTATGTGGTACCTACCTTGATCAGAAAAATTCCTGTAATATAACTGTGTGGCTTTTTTTGAACTTAATATATGGACTTAATATGAACTTAATTATGAACTTAATATATTTGCTTAAAACTATGGTGTATGTATCCCCATGCCTTACATTATTTTCATTTAACATACTGTCTTATTGCTATTTAATAGCCTATTTAACATAACCAATTGCTTCAGTACAGGAGTCAACTTATTCTACAGTTCCCCTATCACAAGACTCAACAAAGATTTAATACAGGAGTAACAAGCTTTCAGAATATCACTGTTAAGAATTAGTTGTGTTGAATGAATACTCAAGCTGAATTAAAAAATATATATACATATCCATGTTTTCCTAATCATATTAATATTTTTAATGTAGCTGCATCTAGCATTTTTCTCAGTCAAGAAGAACTGAAGAGTCCATACATTAAAATACCATGCAGTCTGCATGTTAATTTTATGTATCTTTCCTACCTTCAGCATACAAAGATAAACTGAAAAATAACAATAATAATAATAAAAAAACAACTCAGTTAAGTCCCCATATAGTTCCACCCCCAAGAAAAAAACAGATGTGGGAAAAAACATGACTCTCTGAAGATGTAAGTTTTAATTCACACCTCATAAAACTGTTTCTTATTTGAAATTCACCGTCATGTCTTCATCTCAGCATTACTTGGAATATATCTTCACCTGAAATCGCTGTTGCTAGATGTTCAATTATTCATCAAATGGCAGAAGGGTTGAGGCATATTGCCCTTTTTTCAGGGGCTGCTTACATGTTAAACATTCTCCATGTTTTAACTCCCTTTGCATCCTTCTCATTGCTCAAAAAATAACTGATACACAGACTTTTAGCTGTTGGGGACATCGCCTGTAAACAAGGCTGGCATAGCTGTCCATTGATTGTTCAGCTCTAAAATGTATTGTGGTCCCTATTTGCATGCATTTGGCATAGCTGCTACTTGCTGTTCTGATGATGTGGTTTTTTTTGTTTGTTTGTTTGTTTAATGTATTATTATTTTCAATTCCTTTTAAGTAAGTGTGTCTTTGGTATAAATTATATAGTGCTAGTGCTAGATAGACCTCTTTTTTTTTTTTTTTAACAAGGATTTTCATCCTTTCTATTTCCAATAACCCCAATAACCTAAAATAAAGTCTCATAATTTCCTGTAATAATTAAGAAATTGAAAAGCATGGGAGGGGGTCAGGGGGAAGGGAGTAGTGCATGGCCTGCAAAGCTGTGCTAGTTCTCTTATTTTCCACAGTGAGATAAAATTTATCCATACAGAATAGGATGTCTTCAAGACTTTGGGAATTCAGCTCAAGTATGTCTGACTCAACATAAAGGTCAAATGAATGGTTGCTGAGTTTGCTCTGTACTCTCCTTTCAAATAACATAAATAGAGAGTGGTTATAAATTACATTTCAGAAATTGAGGGGAATCTCTATTAACTGACTTCTTTAATATATGCATATAACTCTTACTAGCATTAATTGCAGCCATATATGTAAAGCTTTGTGCAATACTACTGAGCTTCACTGTTTTGATGCAGATCCCTTAGAGGATAATCTGTTAGTAACTAAATATTTGTCTTTTTTTTTTTCCTGAAATAACAGCATGAAGCAATAGAAAATTAATGTTTATTCCTGAAAAATATACATGCAATCCTTCTTAGTTAAAAAAAAAAAAAAAAGAGAAAAAAAAAAGAGAAAAAAAAAGAGAAAAAAAAAAAGAAGGAGAGAGGGAAAGAGAGACATGCAAAACAAAGCTTAGAAACACGGTAATTTTGTTATGATGTTTCCTTTGTCTAGAGCATGAAGCAATCAGGCATGAAAAAGATGTTCCAACTACAAAACCAGGTAGGCACTCCTGCATTTTATGCATTCATTACTTTTGAAAGTGTTATTTAAACAAACAGTAAAATTCTATTGCATATGACAAATGTCAGAATGAACAAAATCATGGTCTTGTGAGGTATTTTGCAGAATCAAACTGCCTTGACGTGTCATACCATAGCTAAGGTAGCACAGTGCATATTTACAATGCCCTTTGTCATCTTCTGAATATATATATGTATATCAAAGGTTACGTTTCTGTTCCTGTAATTCCACTGACATTAAATAAATTATGCCAGCAAAGAATCGGAACTATTATCCTAAGGTGTTTATTTTAAATGGTATCATTTTCCAATTTTTTTGTTGGTATCTGTATTTATATGGACTTCACAACCTTCCTGCATGAGTCAATTTCTCAGGATCAGCAGCAGTTTAATTCTCCTCCATAGCAAGGTGTTATATGATACTCTGTTCAGATCATGACCCGGCAATAGCTATAGTTTATGATAAATGTCTCTGCATATCATAATTCCTACGCAGTGTCTCTTGTACAAGATAGAGCAAAATTGCTGCAGTTATAGAAAGAAGCACAGTTCAGTTTCACTGTGAATCAGTTACCATGGGTTTAACAAATCTCCACTCTTCTCAGTGAAAGAAAATAAGTAAAGAATTAAAATTCTTATTGTTAGTATTATTCATCCTTAACTCTAGTACAGCCATTATTATGTGTTGAGAAAAACATCCCTACTGTTATTATGTCATTAGATCGTTATTAATTACATTAAGATTACTAAAAATGTTTTGATATACGGTAAATAAACAAATAAAGCCAAATAAACAAATAAAGCCATTCTTCACCATAGAAGCACTCAGCTATATTACACTGTTCTTACTATTTTTCTTTCCTCTTTTTACTTCCCAGTCAAACTGAAAACAACTGCAAGTATGTGTCATGTCTTGTTTCCTATGGAACATAAACCTGCTTTTCAGATGCATGTTGTCTCAATTCACATTTTTGTAATTTTGTCATGTTAGATAATGGTATTTCCTTGCTTGTACTACAGGTACTCTTAGATTGTACTCAGTCTGCTAAATAACAGCTGAACACATCAAAGCTCAGCGCATTTGTAATTTAATGCTGTGAAGCTGCAACTCTCAAATTCTAAAAAATTTACTATTTATAAAAGTAAAGGAAATTCTGCTAGTAGCATAATTGATGCTCTGTTGATTTTAGATGAGTGCAGACATATTTATCTTTATATAAATATATCATTTTATTAAAAAATATAAAAATGGCATGCAGTGTAACTGAATTAGACAACCTTTTCAGGACTTATTTTACTGTTTGGAAATGACTTATTTAATGAATTTATTTTTTTTTCGGCCTTGTTTTAATATACTTTGTATTTAATTTTTAAAAATGAAAGAGGAGAAAGGAGTATTCGGAGGAATTTCTTGCATAATAAAGTCATTGGATAATGTCCTTGTAAAGATCAGTAAGACTTCTGAATGGCTAAAGACTGAGATCAATGTTTATTTTAGCAAGTAATCATGATCAGACAACAATCAGAAGGGCAGTGTTTACACTGAACTCTGATTTGTTAACATTTTGAAGTATAGATCTTCATAGATCAATTAGTTGGAGTCTCTTTAGGAGAGGAACTTTGATTTATTTCCTGATTTGTGCCTGGCACATCAAGACCAAATCATGTGTTATTCTGCTGCAGAGTACCCAAAACTAAGATCAAGCCCCATGAGGCACACACCTCTTCCTGCTTCATGTCAGAAGCTGACAGCATGGCGAGGCAAGCTACTTCCATTAAGCTTACTAAATTAATCTCCCAGGTTAGGTGCTGTAGGTTAGACAAGATGAATACCTGCTCTTAAACACCTGTCAGAAGACACAGTGCTGTTCTGAATCCCAGCTCCAAGAGGAAAGGGAGAACATGAAGCATCTGAAATGTGCCTCCACTGAAGGATCTTCTGCAATCCTGAACTGTAGCGTTGAGTTTTCAAGTCATCATTGCAAAACTATTATTTCCCATGAAGCTACTGGTGTTGTGGGTTTTGTTTTGTTTTGTTTTCATTTTTGCCTATATGTTAGGTAATTTTTTCCTCTGTTTGATTCCATTATTCATATTTGTTCAGTCTTTTGTTCACTGGATCTGTTCACTGACATTATGTCTTCTGCACTGCTTTATCTGAGAAACCCCCTGATGGCCCTCTTTTCTATTAGAGACTCTTCAAAGATTTAAGTGGCTAATACCTCATTCTCTCTGCAATAAGAGTCATTTTACCCAAAATCACTGTCTACAATGTTTTTATATCGAGAGCTATAGTACCCTGACATATTGTCAATATAAGGGACAGCCAAGATATTTTCTCCTGACCTTTGCAGAGGGATATTTGTACCATAGTCTTATACTTATATCCTGATGCTTGAAATGATTATAAAGGTTAACAGTACCTTTAGAAAAAAAAAAAAGTGAGAGAGAGAAGGAAAGAGAAAAAAATGGTTTCAAGCAGATCCACAATCATACACAAAAGTAATTCCGCTTATACTGCCTATTCTGAACTAACCATCCTTGAACAGATCTAGTTCAAGATTTTAAGCATCAGTGCTATCTATTTTAAACTACTTTCTTTCCACTTAAAGAAGAGTTGGACCACTGCTTTCTTTATTTCTAAAGTTGTTTAGCTTTGCTTCATATGTTTCTCAGCCAGGTGTACAGTATGCTTGCAATAACGTAAAGATAGTTATTATGTAATTCAGCATGAACTATAGTCATGGACACAAAATACTCACTGACTTTGTAGTTTGGGTCTAGTAGGACTGTAAAATAAATTCATACTTTCACCCTGGGCCAAATTTATTCACTCATTATACCCGTGAAATCTTATTGTAGAAGTAAATGGAGTTTAAACTGGTAGAGTTTGTATCATTAAATGAGAGAAAAGCTATAAACAGAAATACAAGGTTGAGTCTGAATAGTCCCCACAGTAACGCCAAATATATTTTTATAGTAGTTTGTGAATTAGCATGCAATTATAAAAACAATTAGTAAATGATCATATTTCCATTATTTCTGTTTTAACACACATGAGAGTCTTTGACAGCAATTGATCCTATATCAGATTTGAATTTTTAATAAAACTTATAATATAATCCCTGTACACTCACTAAAGACTCTCAAATTCTGAGAGGTTACCTTGATCAGAGGACAAAACTGGTGGCATTTCTTACTTATGCAAGAATACCAAACTTTATACCACAGCGCAATCAACAGGAAAGCCATGCAAGCTGATATTTTAATAAAAGTCTCTGCATTGGCCAAACTCTGTTCCTATTTAGTTCTGTAAGGAGTTTCATGATTGGGGCTGATGTTTCCCAAAGACATGAGAGTAAGTGGGAGCTTCTTGATGTGATGGGAGGAGAAAATGTCCTCTGTACTGTATACACCAGAGGGTCTAACTAACGTTTTAGGTGACCAGTCCTCTAGTACCTTGCTGTCTAAGGGAATCATTAACCCCAAATTAGGATACATGCATGGCCGGGCCATGTAAAGACAGTGACCAATGCTTAAAATAGGATCTACAGGAGGTAGGCAGTAATAATTTGAATATAAGCATTAGAAGATGCAGAGAAAACTTAGCCTCTCCAGGTCCCTCAGAGTTAGGCAACCACTCAGTTAAGGAGTCAGAACATGAACGCCTTTCTCAGTTTTGGTGACTCAGGCAAAATATTTTTTCTTTTGAAAATGAGAAGAGGTATTAATCCACTACTCAGGATGCTGCAATGTATTAGTTTTCAGCAGTAGTGGGCATGACCATAAGGAGAATTGTAAATATTAAAGGACTTAAGCATGTTAGCATTTAATAGCAGCAAAACTAGCCTTTGCTGAATTCCTGTGGTGCTTTTCTTGAGCACTTGACATTTATGAGTCTCCTTATGAACCAAGCCCTGAGTAAATGTTTCCTGGGGTTTGTTAGTGAAAACTATACTTAATTGCTCAGTCTTTCTGTTGAAAAAGCACTAACTGAAAGATTTTTGCCTTGGTGTGGGTTCTCATCAGCTGTAGAACCTCACATTTATCTGAAGCCAAAACTCAGCAATGAAGTAACACCAAGATAATTCAAAGGAGACCCTGAATTATTTTGTGAATATATTCCGTTATTATCCAGCTCTATGTTCTGCCTGGCTAGCGAGGCCAGTATTTCCTTACTATAACATTCTAAAATAAAACTAGGACTAAAAAAGTAGTGAGGGGTAAAAAATTCTTGGATTCCATATCACAGTATAATTTGTTCCTTTGATTTCAAAAAAAAAGTAAGGATAGTTTATACCAGGGAATTTCTACACCATTGTGTTGATCAATTGTCATTAATTATTATGGGTATTATAATGGCACAGGAATATATGCTTCTTTTATACTAGGTACTGTGAAAACGTAATCAAAAATTTTTCCAGTTCTTAAGAGCTTTTACTCTAAAAAGGCAAGGCAGACTGATGATGCAGGAGAAAGTTATACAGAGGTGAATGCCATCTATTCAAGGTCAGTGTCAGTCTTTGGTTGAGAAGTGTGGATGATAAGAAAAGAAAGGTAACAATTAAACTAAATATATTTTTTGGAAAAGAGCATAGACAGCTATATCCTTGAATGCGCGTTTAAAAAGAACTCTATTCAAATATTCACTTGGCTAAAAGCTTTGATTGGCAAAGTGTTTGCATTTGCAGGAACCATCAGATGCTGGATTATAGTACTTCAAAGGGTAGGACTCAGCTTTCACTGTGAAATCTCGTGTACACGCCCATTGTTAAGGCATATTTCTTTGCAAATTAATATCCTGCAGAAAAGTTGCAGATGAAAGAGGAGATCCATTTAAATGGTTACTTTTCTTTAAAAAAAAAAAAAATTAATCATGGTACTAATCCTCATATTCTTTTCCTTCCCTCTTCATCCTTATTTCTGATTATTTTCATGAAGAGGCAACAGGTGAAATTCCAATAACAGGTAAATATCAAAATTCTCTGCTATGTCTTGTGGAAATATTTAATGAACATACCAGTGCTGAAGGACACATAACATTGTCATCAGCAATGAACTATGCCGATGTAAACCAAAGCAGGTAAAGTAAGAACATTGCAGCTGCTCAGCTCTCTGCCAGTCAAAGACTGCTTTTATCAGCTGATTATTTTATCTTATTTTCACTGTTCATCTTCTGTAGCATGTTTTTGGTCAGCTAGACACAAGTGATTAGCACTGAGGAAGCTAGCGTTTATCAGATAACATAGGCACCAGCAGATATTGAACAAAGCATTGTTATAACTGCCTGGATCATATGAAGTGAAAATGAACGTTTTGAAGGCAGCCTGCCAGTTTTCTGCTATGGTCAACAGGGAATACTGAAATAGGCGCAGGCGCCTGCAGCAATACACCTTACTTAATTTCAATCTGCCTCGTTGAATGGAGTCACAGACCAAACGTCTGTGTTTGGGGGCTGAGGATAAGGATGACAAAAAGAAAAAAGAAAAAAAAAAAAACATGTTCTAAGTGAATGTACAGTTTGAGAAAAATTAAATAAATCACACAAAACAGAATCTACTTCTGCAGGGCTTCAGAATGGTCATATCTGGTAGTTCTGGTCCATCTACCTCCACATCCTGTTGTTTGTTTCAGACAATTGAGTTTACTGAGGGAAATAGAGTAAAAAGCAGGCAGTAGGCAATGGGATCCTTCTGTGATGCATTTTGGCAATGAACAGTTTGACAATTCTTGCACAAGTTAAGGAATTTCAGAATTCCAAAGTCTCTATCAGGAGTTTCCAAACTTCTCTACAAACAGCAATATTCGGTCTATTTCCAAAGACTGTACAGAAAGCCCAGAACTGTTACTGCCACTGGGGTAGCAGCCACTATTGTAATAAAGATATATTGTATACATGCCATGAGACACATTTAGCTCAGTTATTATTCCAGGAAAACTACTAGGAAGATCAGCTTTGTGCAATGTGCTTATTGTCAGAAACTCATATTTCTGATAACTGTCACTTAATGTTGTTTCCTTGCAAATCTTTCTAGCCCCGAAAAAAACAAAGACTTCTAAGGAAAAAGAAGGTAGGCAGTTACTGTGTGTGTGCATATATATGTAGAAGATCACAATAAAAATAGTTTCAGATTACAATTTTATATGTATTTCTATGTGAAATAACTCCTAAAAGATCTGTGTTAATTTTCAAAGTATTTTACTTGAAAAGTCTAGGCAATAATCTATTAAGAATTCAGTTAATTTACCAACCTTGACCCATATTACGCTTTTTTTTTTTCTTGATAGACAAAACAACTGAGAAGAAACATCTGAAAGATGAAAAACACAAAGGTAATACAATGATGAAAATCTCTGCAAACATTAGCCTTTTTATGGGATTGGAAAGAGTGGCTTTGTTAGCATTTCTAAATATATACAAGTACAACAAAATGGTGAAATTGTGCATAAATCCCTAGTAATTGAATGCCTGATGGCTCCAAGTGTCGGTGTCAAGGATTACAGCTGCACATCCAACGTAGCTGCAGTGGTACTCCACCTATGACCCCAAATCTGGCACATCGTTAGCCCAACTGCAGGATCCTCCAGCACAATGTCCACTGTTGAATGGGTTACGAGTCCCCACGTGGTCTGCCACAATGCTCCTTGGTGAGGCAGTACAAAGTTCATTTCCATAGCTTGTGTGATGCTTTAGATCATGAGCTTCATATTGTAGAATAACTACGCTGATAATAAGAGACACTTTGTATATGTGGGATATACTTCAGGGTCACCTATATTCCTACTAACCTGTTGGACAAAGCACTGCCTTGATTGTACAGTAATATGCAGAGAAATGGTTTCTGCTACACCTCTGAAGATAATCAGTAGTAATATCAGACTAGTATGTTAATGGTCTAAGACAAAAATGTCCTTTCTACATTGGTTAAAGACAGTGAGTTTCTCACAGAAGTGCAGATTTGAAGCCAGACCTGCACAAGTAAGTCCTCAAAAGCAACTACATGCTATAAATGTTGATACTTGTGTATGCCACTTGCTTATACCACTTGTATATAAATATTGTATACTGAAGTCCTGGAACTTCAAAGGATGACAGTTGTGTACTGGTGCATGCTTACTAAACTAGTCTCTAGAAGCAGTTTTCTGCTATGGGGTTACTAGACATAAAGTTTCTGAAAGAGAAGATTAATTTGTCAATGTTTTGTTCTTTAGATGTTCCACCAGTAAAAGAAGTTCCACGACACCACAACCTGACATCAGGTAAACAATTTTCCTTTTTTTTTTTTTTTTCCAAAAGGAATTTTGTTTTCCTTTCCAATATCTTCATTTTATTATTGTTGTTGTTGCTGTTGCTGTTGTTGTTAGGGTTGTCACTCTTACAGTCTTTTCATATCTCTCATTCAAGTCAAGGGGACATGATGTGAGGGAAGCCAAGAAAATCAAATCCTTAAATATTATTCTTGTGGAGAATGTTGTGCTCAGATGGTATTGCTTTATCACCTTCCTAAACTTAGTTCATTATGTTATAAACCAAGTAGCATATAATTAATTTGACAGTGAATTATTTAAAATAAGCATATGCTCCTCATAGAAAATCTGTTCCATATATTCTGAGGAATATATTCAATTTATTTTCTCTCACAAAAATAAATATTGTCTCACCTCACTCAGGTCCTCATTCTCTCTGAAAAAAGTGAATAAGTGTAGGGAGTCTGAGGAGTACATCTCCCCACATTGCATTATCCATTAGCTCAATGTTTTTCCTAATTTATGATAAAATTAATATTCCTTGTATGATTCATGCTAGACAAGGATGTAAGTCTTTAATCTCACCTGTGAGTTGTAACTGGTTTACCAACAAAATATGAACTAAATATTAATATATACAACAAAATACAACTTCGTTGTCTTAACTGGGGAAACAATTTTACCTCAAATCATTCAGACTGCTTAGTTGTATGGGTGTTGGTTTTTTTGTGTGCTGTGTTGTTGTTTTTTTGATCTTGTTTATTATAGGTAAAATGTTTCAGGATCCTATATACATGATGTAAAATATGTGATGTATGTGTAGATATAAGTATCTATGTATGCAGATATGTATATATCTGCACTTATATATGTATAAGTGCATGAGCTTAAAATATTTAAATAATCATAAAAAAATGGTAAACCATGTACAGAACAATCAGACAACAAGGAAATGAAATTGTGAATGAAATATTAAGATCAAGCACCCAAATGTTAGCAGTTAGCATGTGTACTTTATGAAAATACTTGTACCTTGCACATATAGCTCATGGGACTTTATTGTCTGAGGGCCACTAAATTTATATACAAGAATGGCTTAGCTTTTTTTTTTTTTTTTGTTAATGAGTAATAGTATATAATATATACCTTTAGTAATAATAATATATGCCTTTTAAAAAAATCCTTTTAAGAATTCTGTGGTTAACAGATAGATACAGAATGTAGAATCTGTATTAGCATAAGTCTTAGCTATTTTAATAATATAGAATCATAGAATCATAGAAACACAAGGTTGGAAAGGACCTACAAGATCATCTAGTCCAACCATTTTCCTATCACCGATACTACCCACTAAGCTACTAAATCATATCTTGTAGCACCTTGTCCAGGCACTTCCTGAACACCATGAGGGATGGTGATTCCACCACCTCCCTGGGCAGGCTGTTATAGCACCTGACCACTCTTTGAGAGAAAAAGTTTTTCCTGATATCTAATCTAAATCTCCCCATGCGCAACTTGTGGCCATTTCCTCGAGTCCTATCATTAGCTATCTGAGAGAAGAGGCCGACCCCCTCCTCATCACAACCTCCCTTCAGGAAGTTGTAGAGTGCGATGAGGTCTCCCCTGAGCCTCCTCTTCTCCAGACTAAACAATCACAGCTCCCTCAGCCACTCCTCACAGGACTTGTGTTCCAGCTCCCTCACCAGTTTTGTTGCCCTTCTCTGGACATGCTCCAGGACCTCAATGTTCTTCTTGTAGTGAGGGGCCCAACGCTGAACACAGTACTCAAGGTGCAGCCTCACCAAAGCTGAGTACAGAGGGACGATCGTCTCCCTACTCCCACTGGCTACACTATTTCTAATACAGGCCTAGATGCCATTGACCTTCTTGGCCACCTGGCCACACTGTCGGCCCATGTTCAGCCAAGCATCGACCAAGACTCCCAGGTCCCTTCACAGTCCTCTTCACAGTCTTCTAGCCACTCTGCCCCAAGCCTATAGCGTTGCATGGGGTTATTGTGGCCAAAGTGCAGGATCCTGCACTTGGCCTTATTAAACCTCATCCCATTCACCTCAGTCCAGCAGTCCAGCCTATCCAGATCCCTCTGAAGGGCCACCCTACCATCTGCAAACATACTGAGGGTACACTCAATCCCCTCATCTAGGTCATCAATAAAGATATTAAACAAGATAGGCCCCAGTACCAACCCCTGGGGAACACATCTTGTAATGGGACACAAGCTGGACTTAACTCTATTAACCACAACCCACTGGGCATGGCCCTCCAGCCAGTTCTTTACCCAGAGAAAAGTATACCTGTCCAGGCCACGGGCAGCCAGTTTCCCCAGGCGAATACTGTGGGAGACCGTGTCAAAGGCTTTGCTGAAGTCTAAGTAGACTACATCAAACTACATCATTCCCTCATCTACCAGTCTGGTCACACGATCATAGAAGGAGATGAGGTTGGACAAGCACAACCTGCCTTTCCTGAACCCGTACTGGCTGGGCCTGATCCCCTGGGTTCCACACAAGTGCCGTGTGATCTCACCCAAGAGGATTTGCTCCATAACTTCCCCTGGAACCAAGGTCAGGCTGACAGGCCTGTAGTTCCCCAGGTCCTCCTTATAGCCCTTCTTGTAGATGGGAATCACATCGGCAAGCCTCCAGTCCTCTGGGACCTCTCCAGATAACCAGGAACACTGATAGACGGTGGAAAGTGGTTTGGCAGTTACCTCTGCCAGCTCCCTCAGCACCCTAGGGTGGAGCTCGTCTGCTCCCATGGACTTGTGACATTCCAGATAGAGGAGCAGGTCTCTAACTGTCTCTTCCTGGATCACAGGGCGGTATTCTCTACCTGAATCATAGGAGATGTCCAGGTCAGGGTGTAAAGTACCCTGATGATAACTGATCCAACTAATAAAGACAGATGTAAAGAAGGCATTGAGAACCTCAGCCTTATTGTTATCCTCAGTGATCACATTTCCTGCTGCATCAAGTAAAGGATGGAAAATTTCCTTGGTTCTTCTCTTGCTGTTAATGAATTTGTAAAAGGATGTCTTGTCCTCTTCTACTGCAGTTGCCAATCTGATTCCAAAATGGGCTTTTGTCTTTCTAACTTCCTCTCTGCATATCTTAGCAACTTCCTTGTAGTCGCCCTAAGTAGCCTGTCCTTTCTTCCAGCAGATGTAGACTCTCTTTTTCTCCTGGAGTCTCAATAAATGTTCCTGGTTCATCCATGCCAGTCTTCTTCCTCTCCGGCTCGCCTTACAGGACACAGGAACGGCCTGCTCCTGTGCCTTTAAAATTTCCTTCTTGAGGAGTGATATATACTACTACTCATACTAAATAACAAGTAAATAAAAGCAAAGATTTTTCCAGGAGGAAAAATAAAAAATAAAAAAAATGAATTTTCTTATACAGCAAAATTCCAAATTCAATGTAAAATAGGAATGTACTAAAACTTGTTGGCCACTGCACTGTCTCCTGCACCCTGTACTTCTGTAAATCTTGTATCATTCAAAAACTGTGTTGCCTGTGTTTGTGTTTCATTTACAGTAATTGCTGTGATTGGTTAATTTAATTGCACATTATCATTGTGCAATTACTCTTGACTAGATGTTTCCTAGATCATAAACAGCTCTGTGCAGAGCCTTTGCATAAAGAATTTTATGTATTTTCAATCTATTCTTTGTCCACTAAATAGAATGAGTTAGTTTTCTGTAAGTGGATGAAAAGTTTCCAGAAGAACATCAAAGTGATTTTTCCTTGTGAATGTTATTCTTTGGTATCTACTCAGTTTGAGAAATTAAAAGTTGAGACCAAATCCTAGGTTATGTACACTTGTGTTGGAACTTGATTTCTTTTTCCTGTGTTATTTGAAGGTGAAGTCAGTGCATTCCATTGCAGTGAATAGTAATACTTTCTGTTGATAAATAGAAGTAGAAAAGGATTTACACATTCTGAGCTAATCTAAAAATTTAAATAGTAAATCTTCTTTTGACTTTCAAAAGCTGAATAGATTAGATTCACATAGACTTAGATTTTGATCACAAATCCTTCAACCTTTTCCTGGTATTAAAAAGCAATCACATAAAGAGAAATAAGCAATTTTAAAAGCTATATATGTCTTTGACTTCAGAAAGTTCCACATTTAGACAGAATTTTAAGCAGGTATATGGTGGTGTGTTCAGTAGACACTAAATTTCACTCCCTTGTAGAGATGCAAGCAATTACCTAAAATCCTTTCCCCTTCTTTCTCCTGTCCTAAATGTCAAAATTGACACCTGTGTTCAGGCTGAAACTTATGCACACAAGAAACAGGAATTGTTAGGACTAGTGTTTTTGTTGTTGTTGTTGTTTTTGTTTTTGTTTTTTCTTCTGCCTTATATCAAATATATTCACAAGCAGACTCTGGAAGTAAAATTTGAGGAGTGTCCAATTTCAGCTTTTTGGTGAGAGTTGTCTTCCATATATTTTATATGAACAATTATATAGTTTTCAATAAGTCCCACTTTTTTTTTAAATGCTCACACCAGAGTATGAAAATTTAAAGTAACCAAAAGTTGATTACATTTATTGCTGTTACCATGCAACTGTCCTTGTGGCTGAAAGCTCAGGAAACACTGTGTCTTGCATTTGTCATACTGTTAGCTAACGAGATTGACATTTTTCTGTGCTGTTATCTTAGCCCACAGATGTGCAAGTGTGGCAAAAATAAGAGAGGCAGTGATGGAAGAGTTTGAAAAATAAGAAATAATTAGATTGATACTGATCCCATAAAACTGGTTGAATTATATAAATGCGTGGATAGTTTTCAAGGTAAATAAAAATCAAATTAGTCATGATAACTTCCCTGGCATCCTGTGTCATATATAGTCTTAGATAATTCATGCATCTACTCTCATAAATTGTTAAGAGGTTTACAATTTCTTAGACCTGAGAACTCCTATACTTAGTCTCTAGTTAAAGAAGTTGTACCTCATTGAACAGTAAAATTATTGTTAAAGGGAGTCGGAACATCCTTTATTTGAATATACTATATTAGCATGTCTATGAAGAAAGCATTTCTTGACTAGATTTATCCTCTGCTTCTGCAGTGATAGAGAGCAACATGGTTTCTCAGGTGTTTTCCAGAAAGGAAAAAAAAAAAAAAAAAAAAAAAAAAAAAGGAATAATTTCATCACATTATCAGCAAAAGATTACACATAGTCATCACCACGTGAAAACCTCAGCAACTGCAATGGATGAAGTCATTATATGTCTGTACTAGCATGTGGTAATTGGTTTGTTACCATAAAATTGTTTAATTTAGTTGCACTTTCTGTCTCCCTGTAATATATTTTCCAATGCAAAAATGATTAGCAAATTTGAAAAAACAGAATCTGAACTATTTAATGTGAGAGCCATTTATGAGACCTTCAAGGATGTTTCCTCAATGCTGAGGGGAAATAAACAGCAGTGCCATATATAAGATTTTTTTTCACTCATTATTTTTTGACAGAGAATGAGACTACTTCATTTTTTTTTCCCCTTCATTATGAATAATTTGAAGAATTTGTGTATTTGGAGTATATTTTATTTCACCATTCTGAAGTTGCAGTCTCTGTTAATATCATTAAGCACAAATATATTGGCCCTGTTCTATAGAATACAAGCACTGAACTACTATTAACATAACACACAATATTCAAAAGAGAAGGGAAGGACTTCATCACTGCAAGATAGGTACATTTCATCAATAGATAGGTGAGAAACTCATCATTTTGATTAACTGCAAATAATGTATTTTCTACTCTACCATGTATTTTCTACTCTACCATGGGGAGCTTTACTCGGCACCCGGCCTGATGGCCTCAGATGGGTCCCTATCTCCAAGAGGAAAACGGATCCTAGGCCAGGAGCTGGCGGGGCTCATAGAGAGAGCTTTAAACTAGGCGAGAAGGGGGACGGGGCTCAAACAAGGCTTGTTGGAGCCGTGCCGGGGGAAACAATGGCTAGGCTGGGGAAGAAGGCGATGGCCCAGCTGAAGTGCATCTACACTAATGCACGCAGCATGGGTAACAAACAGGAGGAGCTGGAAGCCATCGTGCAGCAGGAAGGCTACGACTTGGTTGCCATCACGGAGACGTGGTGGGACCGCTCCCACGACTGGAGTGCTGCAATGCCTGGCTATCGGCTCTTCAGGAGGGACAGGCAGCACAGAGGGGGTGGTGGCGTGGCTCTCTACATTAGAGAATCTTTTGATGTTGTGGAACTCCAGGCTGGGAATGATAAGGTTGAATCCCTGTGGGTTAGGATCCGTGGGAAGGCCGGCAAGGCTAGCGTCCTGGTCGGGGTCTGTTATAGACCGCCGAACCAGGATGAGGAGACGGATGAGGAGTTTTATAGGCAACTGACAGAAGTTGCAAAATCGTCGGCGCTTGTCCTCGTGGGGGACTTCAACTTCCCGGATATATCCTGGAAACACAACACGGCACAGAGAAAGCAGTCTAGGAGGTTTCTGGAGAGCGTGGGAGATAGCTTCCTGACGCAGCTGGTCAGTGAACCCACCAGGGGTGGTGCCCCGCTAGACCTTCTCTTCACAAACAGAGAAGGACTGGTGGGAGATGTGGTGGTCGGAAACTGTCTTGGACAGAGTGACCATGAAATGGTAGAGTTCTCTATTCTTGGCGAGGCCAGGAAGGGGACCAGTAAAACTGCTGTATTGGACTTCCGGAGGGCTGACTTTGAGCTGCTCAGGACGCTGGTTGGCCGAGTCCCTTGGGAGGCGGTTCTGAAGGGCAGAGGAGTCCAGGAAGGCTGGGCGCTCCTCAAGAAGGAAATCTTAACGGCACAGGAGCGGTCTGTCCCCACGTGCCCAAAGACGAGCCGGCGTGGAAGAAGACCGGCCTGGCTCAACAGAGAGTTGCGGCTTGTGCTTAGCAGAAAAAAGAGGGTTTATAATCTTTGGAAAAAAGGGCGGGCCGCTGAGGAGGACTACAAGGATGTAGCGAGGCTGTGCAGGGAGAAAATTAGAAAGGCCAAAGCTCATCTGGAGCTCAACCTGGCTACTGCCGTTAAAGACAACAAAAAATCCTTTTACAAATATATCAATGCGAAACGGAGGACTAAGGAGAATCTCCATCCTTTACTGGATGCGAGGGGAAACCTAGTTACTAAGGATGAAGAAAAGGCTGAGGTGCTTAATGCCGCCTTTGCCTCAGTCTTTAGCGGCAATACCGGTTGTTCTCTGGATACCCAGTGCCCTGAGCTGGCGGAAGGGGATGGGGAGCAGGATGTGGCCTTTGCTATTCATGAGGAAATGGTTGGCGACCTGCTAAGGAGCTTGGATGTGCGCAAGTCGATGGGGCCGGATGGGATGCACCCGAGGGTACTGAAAGAACTGGCGGAGGAGCTGGCCGAGCCGCTTTCCATCATTTATCGGCAGTCCTGGCTATCGGGGGAGGTCCCAGTTGACTGGCGGCTAGCCAATGTGACGCCCATCTATAAGAAGGGCCGGAGGGCAGACCCGGGTAACTATAGGCCTGTCAGTTTGACCTCAGTGCCAGGAAAGCTCATGGAGCAGATTATCTTGAGGGTCATCACGCGGCACTTGCAGGGCGAGCAGGCGATCAGGCCCAGTCAGCATGGGTTTATGAAAGGCAGGTCCTGCTTGACGAACCTGATCTCCTTCTATGACAAAGTGACGCGCTTGGTGGATGAGGGAAGGGCTGTGGATGTGGTTTACCTTGACCTCAGTAAGGCTTTTGACACCGTTCCCCACAACATTCTCCTCAAGAAACTGGCTGCTCGGGGCTTGGACTGGCGTACGCTTCGCTGGGTTAGAAACTGGCTGGATAGCCGGGCCCAGAGAGTTGTGGTAAATGGAGTCAAATCTGGTTGGAGGCTGGTCACAAGTGGTGTCCCCCAGGGCTCGGTACTGGGGCCGGTCCTCTTTAATATCTTTATCGATGATCTGGATGAGGGCGTCCAGTGCACCCTCAGTAAGTTTGCAGATGACACCAAGCTAAGTGCGTGTGTTGATCTGCTCGAGGGCAGGAAGGCTCTGCAGGAGGATCTGGATAGGCTGGAGCGATGGACTGAGGTCAACTGTATGAAGTTCAACAAGGCCAAGTGCCGGGTCCTGCACCTGGGGCGCAACAACCCCAAGCAGAGCTACAGGCTGGGAGATGAGTGGCTGGAAAGCTGCCTGGCCGAGAAGGACCTGGGAGTATTGGTTGATAGTCGGCTGAATATGAGCCAGCAGTGTGCTCAGGTGGCCAAGAAGGCCAACAGCATCCTGGCCTGTATAAGAAGCAGTGTGGCCAGCAGGTCTAGGGAGGTGATTGTCCCCCTGTACTCGGCTCTGGTGAGGCCACACCTCGAGTACTGTGTTCAGTTTTGGGCCCCTCGCTACAGGAAGGACATGGACGTGCTCGAGCGAGTCCAGAGAAGGGCGACCAAGCTGGTGAGGGGTCTGGAGAACAAGTCTTACGAGGAGCGGCTGAGGGAGCTGGGCTTGTTCAGCCTGGAAAAGAGGAGGCTCAGGGGCGACCTTATCGCTCTCTACAGTTACCTTAAAGGAAGCTGTAGTGAGGTGGGGGTTGGTCTGTTCTCCCACGTGCCTGGTGACAGGACGAGGGGGAATGGGCGAAAGTTGCGACAGGGGAGTTTTAGGTTGGATGTTAGGAAGTACTTCTTTACCGAAAGGGTTATTAAGCATTGGAACGGGCTGCCCAGGGAGGTGGTGGAGTCGCCATCCCTGGAGGTCTTTAAAAGACGTTTAGATGTACAGCTTAGTGATATGGTTTAGTGGAGTACTTAGTGTTAGGTCGGAGGTTGGACTCGATGATCTTGAGGTCTCTTCCAACCTAGAAATCTGTGTCTGTGTCTGTGTCTGTGTCTGGCTACTCTGCTTGTCATCCAGATAGTCTGTATATCTCAGAGGTACATTGGTTCTGGTATTCTGTTAGTAGCTTCTTTCAGAACTCCAGCTGCACAAACTCAGAGTCCTGAAGTTGACCATCTGAATACAACTTTATCAGAGAAGTTGAACAAAAATTTTGAAAATATATTAACTAAGTTCTCTCTCAAAATAGAAACATAGACCAATAAAGGAACCATTAACAATAACAGCTGTATCTCTGAGGGTAATAATGAAAACAGTACTAACATCCCTGAAATAACATTACAGATTAATTTTTTTTTTTTTCTCACCAGAATTCAGCCACAAATCACTAATATTAATATTATGTTTCCTGGACATAAGAATGTCTACCATTGGCTGGAAGATAATAGAAGGGACCAGCAACTCGAGGGGTTTCAAAATTTTTTTGTATAATTTCAGTGCTCATTCATTTACAAGAACTGTGTCTATGAATGTCCTCTCATGCAATAAAATTTTGCAGGGTGCTCACCACTCTGCAGTGTAATCACACGACGTGAGAGCAGGACAAGCTGTGCACTAATGCTGCTTTCAAGAGTCTGTATAGAACAGTCTCCGTGCTGCAGGCATACACCTTTCACAGACAAGCCATGAATGACTCAATGTTTCAGGTTTGTTAAGATTATGAGGACGAGGCTGCATATCCAAGCTTTCCAATAACCTGTTGTTAGTTATTTCACCATTCTGAACCTGACTTTTAAATAAATGGTTGGAGACTAATTCTCAGCAGGCTTGTCTAACCAGAGACACGGTGTAATAAGAGGTATAACGTTAAGGAGCTATTAATGCTAAATGATTGAGTGGTCATTTACAACATTTACAACAACTTAGGTGACCTTGATTTAATCTGGTTGAACCTATTTTGAAATCAAATTGAGGAAAATTTCACTGGGGTTGCTTTAATTCTGAATGAGTGCCCACACAACACTTTTTGTATAGACTAAGCAATCCATTTTAAAAGTTAATTAGAATTAATATTCCTGAATTATTAACTGAAAAATGTTCATCCTGATGTTGAGTGTAAGTTTGTGTTTCCAGGCTATCATCAGTATAGTCAACTCCAGTGGACAAATCATAATTATTTGGTGCAATTCTTAATTAGTGAGAACAAAACTGACAGCAGATACTGTGAAATATCTTAAGGAAGCCAGACTATTGAGCTCATACAGTTTCTTTCTTTCTGTTTTTTCCCTTTTCGTGGAACTGTGTGAATTCAGGGTGAGGAAGACATTCTAATATAGCTTCATCTTTCATTATAAGGAGCACACAGGTATGCATCCTCACTTGCAGCACTGAAATACGTGCATATTCACACAAGTTCCATGGTCAATGAGAGGGAAACTTCTCCAATGTGTTACTCACCCCTCCAAAATCTGAATTGACTCCTAGCATTACTTCATGTGGCTAGAGCTAAATCCAGAAGACAGCGCCTCAAGTGTCTTATGTTGGGCCTATCAGGGTTGTATGTCTGTAGCAGTTTGTCACTGTCTCTTTCCTATATTTTTAGTGGCGTAAAAATCACAGAACCATAGAATATCCTGAGTTGTAAGGGGCCAAGAAGTATCATTGAGTCCAACTCCTGCCTCTGCACAGGACCACCCAAAAAATCAGGCAATATTTCTGACAGCATTGTCCAGATGCTTCTTGAACTCCAGTAGGCTTGGTGCTGTGACTACTTACCTGGGGAGCCTGTCCCAGTGCCCAACCACCCTCTCGGTGAAGAACCTTTTCCTAACACCCAGCCTGACCCTCTCGTGTCCCAGTTCCATGCCGTTCCCTCGGGTCCTGTCGCTGTCCCCAGAGAGCAGAGCTCAGCGCCTGCCTCTCCGCTCCCCTTGTGAGGAAGCTTGCAGTCCGCCATGAGGCCTCCCCTCAGCCTGCTCTTTAGACAGAACAAACCAAGTGACTTCAGCCACTCCTCACATGTCTTGCCCTCTGTACCCTTCACCATCTTTGTAGCACTCCTTTGGACACGTTTTAAGAGTTTTATGTCCTCATACTGTGGTGCCCAAAGCTGCACACAGCACTTGAGATGATGCTGCAACAGTGCAGAGCAGAGTGAAACAATCCCCTCCGTCTACTGGCTACTAATGCAGTAACTGATGCACCCCAGGATATGCAGAGGTCCAGTTGGCCCTTTTGGCTGTTAGGGAACACTGCTGACTCATGAATAAGAACTTTTTGTTGACCAAAACCCCCAGATCTCTTTTCACAGGGCTGCTTTCCAGCCTCTCATTCCCTAGTTTGTATATATATCCAGTTTCATCCCTTCCCAGGTGCAGAATCTGGCACTTGCTCTTGTTAAACTTCATATTGTTGGTGATTGCCCAGCTCTCTAATTTGCATCTCTCTGCAGGGCCTCTCTACCCTCGAGGCAGTCACCACTCCTCTCAGTTTAGTGTCATTGCAGACTTAGTATTTCTTCAAGTCCTACATCCAAGTCATTTATGAAAACTTTAAAGAGAACTGGACCTAAAAAGGAGCTCTGTGAAACCCCAGTAGGGCCACCAACCTGATGTAACCACTTTTATTATAACCCTTCAAGCCCAACTCATCTGTCAATTGTTCACCCTTTATATCATGCATTTATCTAGATGTATGCCAGCCATTTTTTTATTTTTTATTTTTATTTTTATTTATTTATTTTTTATTATTTTTATTTTTTGATAGAGGTCTTGCAATGACATCAGCCAAGTCTCTGAGTACCTTGGGATGAATCCAGTCAGGTCCCATAGACTTGTAAGCATCCAGCTGGAGCAGCAAGTCCCACACACGTATGGGGTTAGCTGGAAGTTTCTCGTTACCACAGTAACGATACTGATAAAATCCAATCCTATATTGCTGCCTACCAAATACTACTGTTGTCTTATGTAAACACAGCAGACTATGAAAAAATCCAACCGATTTTAATAGACTTTGATCCAGGCCTCCATGAATTTTGGGACATTCTTAAATACCGTTCTGTGAATGGTTTCATTAGTCTGCTCCTATCTTTTGCTAATAAAAGAAATAATGGCAGTACCAGACTCCCTTGAAAGCTTAATGCTAACAAAATTGTAAAGAACATTATTTTCACTGTGCAATCTGATCATTGCTATGTTTTGTTGGAAGAGTCTGTGTTACAACATGTTGCACTCTTACATCTTGCATGTGTTTATTATCTAACACAAAGAATTTTTACTAAATTTTGGGGGAATTCCACACTTTGGGGATATTCACCCATTTACGTGAGAGCTACATGGTTTGTGAGCAGTGACCATAACATGGAACACAGCACTTTTCTGTAAACACATAGCTTATTATCATGGTTTAGCCCCAACAGGCAACTCAGCCCCAAATGGCTGCTCACTCACTCTTCCCAGGTGGGATGGAGGAAAGAATCAGAAAGGTTAAAATGTGAGAACTCATGGATTGAGATAAAGACAGTTTACTAGGTCAAGCAAAAGCTTTGTGTGCAAGCAAAGCAAAACAAGGAATCTATTCACTATTTCTCATCAGCACGCAAGTGTTCAGCCACTTCCAGAAAAGGAGGGTTTATCACATTTAACAGTTTCTTGGGAAGACAAATGCCATCTTTGTGAATATCCGCCCCCTCCTCCTTCTTTACCCCATTGTTTATTGCTGAGTATGATACCATATGATACGGAATATCTCTGGTCAGGCTGGGCCAGCTGTTCTGGCTGTGTCCCCTCCCAGCTTTTGCTGTGCCCCCAGCTTTCTTGTTGGCTGGGCAGCACAAGAAGCAAAAAGTCCTTGGCTCTGTGTAAACACTGCTCTACAACAACTAAAAACACTGGTGTGTTATCACCACTAGTTTCATCAAAACTCCAAAACACAGCATTATGTGAACCTCTAAAAAGAAAATTAACTCTGTGCCAGCCAAATCCACGATACTTATTTCTCCATAAATCCTTCTTACTAGACAATGCAAGAGCCAATTGGCAAAAGAAAGAATTTTTTGCATCCTTAAATGGACATCAGTTGTCACCTGTCATATTCGACTTCAAAGTACAAATATTAAGTTTCACCTTTTATTCTGGACCTCAGTTTTGATATAATAAAGACCTAATTCATTGAGCTTTGTTACCATGCTTACAAAAGAGCAGTGACTTTGATAAGTAGCTAATGATAACAGTTTTTAAGCAGCTCTGGTCTTAGGATCTTATATATTTCTTACTGTTTCCTTTTTTTCTTTTTTTTTCCCTCTAATTAAGTAAAATATTACAAGAAGTGACCTTCCAGTGCTATTGATTTCATACAATTACAACGTTTGACATCAAGAAAGTGGTATTAAAGACATATATTACTGACTTTGTGCTGATATTATTTTTGTCCCATTGATTGAAATATTGATAAAGGCTATTTTCTTTTACGTAATTAACAATTTTCCTGAGTGATTTGGGACCACAGAGACTCATAAGGAATGGAACAACATTCTGTGTCTTTTTGCTCACTGTTGAGTGCTCAGTTTTAGAGGAAGTGCCTTTAGTCTTTCAACGTATAACTATTTTACCTCCTCCATTTACTAGCAACATGGAACAGCTGCTTGTTAGCAATCTTGATGCTCAGCAAACCCTGGCCATCAAAGCACATTACCTTGTTATGCCATGGGTGGAGATTCCAGAGTTGAATGGGGTTTTGTATTTCACTTTTCCCTTCATTAATTAGTCTTTCAGGGTATTGCTACTTTTTTTTTTTTTTTGTAATGTTGCTCACAGTAGTTTAAAGAAGTGTATATGACATGACTGTTAAGCTCATATTCTGTATGCTCATACTATTTGCAGTACAAGAGAATCATGCAACCACCTCCCATAGTTAGAGTAATGTTCCACAAATACTTAGAGCATCAGCAAGTGTTAAAATTCATTTTGTTCTTATCCGCTCATGCTAATGAGTAATGAGTAAAATGTTTCTTGCTGAATTTTCTCTACTTGTCGTCTATTACTCCCCTGCTGCTTTCAAATTTTATCTGAATGAGGATGTTTCCAAGAGACCAGGGCATTTCTTTCCACAGAAGTGTGACTGGGCTGCCGTGCTGGTACTGCAGTCCCAGAATGCTTGAAAAAGAGCTGTTGAGGAGAACATGCAATCTGAGTAATCATGGCTGTAATAACACCGATGTTACTAGTATTTAACTCTGCTACTCAGATACCATTAATATTTATTTTTATTAAATAACATATTATTTGACAGACCACCTACTAAAATGGATAAGAATAGTTGGTTGGTGTTTGCAAAGATGAGCAATTATTTGCGTTATATTTCAGACAGACACTTTTGAAAGTAGCTTTGAGAGCTACTTTCTGACCATTCGTTTTCTTTTGTTATTCAAGATACAAAATAAGATGTGAAAGAATTACCTTCATGGGACAATTTTCCCTTCACAAAGTTAGAAAAATGTCATTTGATTTAGAGTGTTAGTATTTCTTGCAGATATATAAGGTACGTATAAAAGTTTTTCTTTTTTTTTCCTCTCTCCACCTTCCCATTAAGCACTCTAATTTCTGCAAACAGAAATAGCATGACTGTAAAGCCTTCTTAATAATAACAAATATTAATAATTATTATAATTAAATAGTTATTTCTTTATAATAAGAAAGGAGTTGAAAAGATTCATCCAAAAAGACAAGTCCAATTTTTGAAGTAATCCGTGTTGTTTGGAACAGCTGCTATCTAAACACAAACCATATTTTCAGTTTAAGAAAGAGTATTTGCTCTTTTGCATAGGCCCTTAGCATTCAGCTTTGCTATACAGAGAAATGTGAATATGGGATTTAATTAAATGGCATTTACACAGTGCAGCTAAGCACAAAGACTTACATACTTGTTTTAGAACGTGTGAAGGCAAAAAATTGTGATATTTAGCAAGGATTCCACACCACTTCCCTTCTTCATCTGCCCCCATGCTTTCTCTGGTCAGTTTGCCAGAGTGCAATTTTACTGAAATGTTGAGGGAAAGGGCCCAATTTTTTTGTCAGAGAACACAGCAGAGCAAGGCACAAAATACAAGCTTCTCTTCCTTACATTTTATTAAGTGAAAAAAAGTTCAGCTCTCCAGTCATTGGAGCAAGTTTTTATTGCTCATGTGCGGTTCAGTTTTGATTGCTGAACCAACACACAGTATGTGCATTCCTCAGAAACAATCAGAAAGAAATAAATACAATTGCTAATGCTTTCCTCTTATTTAGTATTGCTTGTTAATTAGTTGCTTTTAATGCTATGATTGCCTGAAATTTTGTGATTTGTTGAATTCTATTAGGAAAACCTCTAAGTGAAGAAATTTGATTCAAACTAGAAAACACTAGTAATAAAAATTTTCCTCACACATTCTCTGTAATTTTCCACTAATAACCAAGCTGCTATTGCTTAAAGCTATTGCTTTTTAATGAATATTTTATTTGGTGGCATGCCTTAAAAACAGCTATTTGAGCCTTGTTGAAATGGGACTTCAACCATTGTAAAATGTAAACAGGAACACATTCGTGTTTAGATTTAGGATTAGAAAATTGTATTCCTTTCTGAATTTCTCCCCTTTTTTCCTTTTAAGATTAATTTTTAAAAAGACTGCAAATAATACATTCATTTCTTTGATTGTACTATAATTCCTTACATGAAACTCCCATTAATTGCTTGAATGGGCACTTTGGTAGTTTTGTGGATATAAACCTATGCCTAAGTGGTTTTCTTTAACATGTTACTGAATTAGAACTATGCCCTTATGCTAGCTCAGGAGAAGATTTCATCAAAGTTATCATAACCTCCCTGGATGTCCTTGTAGTTTAAATATGTTCCCAACTGGACTGCACTAGATTGTACATAGCACCTTGACTTTTAAGGTCCATCATATATCTAAGGATGGAGTGCCCTCATGTTCATCAGTTTCCATAAAAAACTATTTCAGCTAAATCATCACAAAAACAATTCCAAAATAGATTGCTTAGGATACAAGGATCTAAAAAGGCATAAATATGCAGAATGAAAAGGAGTAAGCCAGTGCCTACATAACACTAACTTTTTATTGCATCTTTTCTACTCATTTAATTAGCTGGCAGATGCTTCATAGACTTTGTACCAGTGACTGGGCTACTCATGAAAATCTTTCCCCATCCAGATTTGTCAAAGAAGAGGACCTCAGGTTGGGGATCACTCTACTCCCTTTGTATGGGAGATCCTTCTGGTGATCTATTTAAAACTCCTCACTTTCCCAGCAATATCTTAATTCTCCTCTCATCTGAGAAAGATCTTGGATCTTGCTGTCACTTCATCAGTGTCTGCTTTCTTGTGCTTTGGAAATTTAAATGGCTGAAATTTTAGTGTTTTTTTGCCCAGAGAGTAAATAAAAGTCTGTTAACCAATACAAGTTAAAAAACTATTACCACCTGTTAAGCAATATTAAAACTTGAGAGCAAAGCTTTCTCGTACATTGATTCTAATATCCTATACAAATTCACATAACTTGATGATTTACACCATATAAAACTGGATTTAACTCTTCACTACCTTTGCCAGAGATAAGATACAGTGTAATTAATCTGTTTGGAAGGTAAAGGTATTTAAAAAAAAAAAAAAAAAGAGTACACCACAATTGTATCTGTAGGGGATATGTTAGGTATGTATATTTTGAAAGATAAATCTGATTCTGGGATGTATTTGGACTTTTGCATGCCTGTCTGCTGGTTCTCAGCCAGGTCAACTCTGATGGTTTCTTTGCCTTTTCTGAATAGTTGAAAATAGAACAGTTTGTAAAATCACTGTTTAACTATTCCAATTGTATGGCTTTGGGAGTCTTTGCTCTCTTTAACATGGGGACTTGTATCAGTTAATTGCCTTTTACCTGTTACATTCTCCATTCAACTGGCTTAACTAGAACAATTAACAACAAATATTATGTAATTTGCATTCTAGCTCTTTAATTATTAAACTAAATCCTCAAAGACAAATTCATAATCTTTGAACAATTATGGCATTTGGGAGAGGTGCCCGAGGACTTGCAGAAAGCAAATGTTTCTCCTACCTTCAAAAAGGACAAGGATAACCCAGGGAACTACAGGCTAGTCATCCTCATCTCCATCCCTGGGAAGGTGATGGAAAACAACTAATCCTGGAAAATATTTCCAGGCACATGAAGGACAAGAACGATATCAGAAATAGTCAACATGGATTCACAAAGCAAAAGTAATGCTTAATCAGACTGATAACCTTCTATAATGAAATGTCTGGCCTGGTAGAAGAGCTGAGCTATGAGCCATAGATATTGTCTACTCTGATTTCAGTAAGGCTTTTAGCATTCTTTCCCATAGAATCCTCATAGAGAAGTATGGGCTGAATAAGCAAACAGTGACGTGGAATGAAAACCGGCTCAGTGGCCAGGCCCAGGGGGTGGTGATCAGTGGCTCAAAGTCCAGTTGGAGACTAGCTAGCAGTGTACCCCACTCAGGGGACAGCATCAGGTGGGCAGTTTGACTGGGGTGGTACACCTGTGAAAGCATAATGCAGGTGTCCTAAGGTGAGCTCAGGAAAGACAGAGACCTCTCATGGGGCAGAAGCAAAAAAAAATCAATTAATCTTGATTTTTAGTATGAATACTGACCATGAGGGTGAGGCCTCACAATCCTGCTGATTTTCTGGGTTTTATGCAGGTGTCAGAGGGTGAGTACAGGATCCAATCTTATTTAATGTCTTTGTTAATGATCTTGATGATTGGGCAGATTGTACTGCCAACAATCTTGATGATACAAAACTGGGAGGAGTGGTGAATACACCAGAGTCCTGCTGTCATCCAGAGGGACCTTGACAGACTAGAGAAATAAACTGACAGGAACCTCTTGAAGTTCAACAAGTGAAAGTGCAAGGTCTTGCACCTGGGGAGGAATAACCCAAGGCACCAGTTTTGGCTGTGGGCCACCTGGCTGGAAAGCAGCTTTGCAGAGTAGACCTGGGAGTCCTGGTAGAAAAGCTGAACGTGGGTGAGCAATGTGCCTTTGCTGCAAGGAGGGCTCCTGGTATCCTGGTTTTCATTAGGAGGGGGGCTCGCTAGCTTTTCAAGGGAGGGGATCTCATGAGTGGTGTTCCCCAGGAGTCAGAGTTGGGGCCTATCCTCTTTTATATCTTTATTGATGATTTGGATGAGGGAATTGAGTGCACCCTCTGTAACTTTGTGGATGACACCAAGTTGGGGAGTAGTTTTGATCTGCTGGAGGGTAGGAAGGCCCTGTAGAGGGACCTGGACATGTTGGATTGATGGGCAGAGGCCCAAGGGATGAGGTTCAATATGGCTAAGTGCTGGGTGCTGCACTTTGGCCACAAATACGCCATGCAGCGCTACAGGCTTGGAGCAGAATGGCTCAAAAGCTGTGCAGAGGAAAAGGATCTGGGGGTGTTGGTCGATGCTTGTCTGAACATGAGCCAGCACTGTGCCCCAGGAGTAGTATAGAATTAATATAGAATAGTACAGAATAGAATAGAATATAGAATAGTATATATAGTATAGAATAGAATAGAATATAGAATTAGTATAGAATCGTATAGAATTCCTGTATCAGGAATAGTATAGCCAGCAGGACCACAGGGGTGATTGCCTCCCTGTATTCTGCTCTGGTGAGGCTGCACCTCGAGTACTGTGTTCAGCTTTGGGCCCCTCACTACAGAAAAGTCATCGAGGCCCTGGAGCATGTCCAAAGAAGGGCTACGAAGCTGGTAAATGTCCTGGAACACAAGTCATGTGAGGAGCGGCTGAGGACACTGGGTTTGTTTAGACTGGAGAAGAGGAGGCTCAGGGGAGACCTTATTGCTTTCTACAACTACCTGAAAAGAAGGTGTGGGGAGCTGGGGGTCAGTCTCTTCTTGCAGGTAACTAGTGATAGGACAAGAGGAAATGCCTCAAGTTATGCTAGGGGAGGTTCAGGTTTGAAATTAGGAGAAATTTCTTCTCAGAAAGAGTGGTTAGGCATTGGAACAGGCTGCCCAGGGCGGAGTCACCTGGGAGTGTCTAAGGTGAGGCTGGATGTGGTACTTAGGGGCATGGTTTGGTGGGCAATATTGGTGTTAGGGGGACAGTTAGACCAGATGATCTTGGAGGTCTTTTCCAACCTTATTGATTCTATGATTCTATGACACTTCCCCTCCATACTCAGTACTAGCAAGGGCACATCTAGAGTGCTGGGTCCAGTTCTGGGCTCCCCAATACAAGAGAAAAGTGGCTCCACTGGATAGAGTCTAGCAAAGGATCATGGAAATGATAAAAGGACTGGAGCATCTCTTGAATGAGGAAAGGCCTCGACCACAACACCCAGCTCATTTTCCCCTTTCTGCTGAAGAACTGAAAGCACCAGGACAGTGCTCATGCAATATTCCTCACATTTCTTGAAACCATCTTTCAGTGTGAGATATAGACACTTAGAAAGTAAGAACACACATAAGTTCCATGGAATATTTGTATAATTTATTGAATATCTATATGATGTACTTTACATTTTCTCTTGACCAGCCCTGAACAGCTTCACACAAACCCTGGATACATTTTTTCTTTGTTTGGTTGTTTCTATGCTTTCTAGAACTCATCTTGGCTGTTCTCATTTCCAACTGACTTCCAACTAGGCAAAAATCATTTTAAAAGGTTTCTCTCTTTTCATGAGGGGGGAAAAAAAAAAAAAAAGAAAAAAAAAAAGAAAAAAAAAAAGGTATTTTCTTTCCACTACATTAAAAGCAAAGAAGCAAAATACACCCTTCTCCCTTCTCCAACCTTCCAAAAACAAATTATTTTTAGGTATCAGGTGTCTTTATATAACAGAATTAGCTATAATTTGTCAAAGAAACATTTCTAGCCTTTTCCAGGCAGCATTTACTTTTTGTTTGTTTATTTCCTCAGTAACGCTCATAAAGGAAATTTCAGTAATTATATGAATTCTCATAAATTACATCCTAAACAAAAAAATAAGGCCATATATAAGACTTTTTTTTTTTCCTGTACTAAACTGAGAAAAGACTTCTAGTGTTAAACCACATGTTTTGCTCCTACTCTTCATCTTTTTTTGGTAACATTTGCCCTGAAGATATGAGAAGTGAGAACCCTTTTCAGCTTAAAAGACACATTTTGCATTCACGTTGAATGTGAGAATTACAAAAGCAGAATGGGATTCATTTGTAGTCTTATTTGCATGCCAAAATTCAATTTGTTCTCCTGGCTATGGTTTGTATCATAACAATGTCACAGATTTTGATACAGACACAGTTCCAAAAATGTTGGTATTTGTTTGAATGAAGTTTTTATCTGCATGTTTTGCAGCTCAGGTTGGCATGATAAAGCAGCCTAAGAAGGAAAATATTAAATAGAAATAGTGGAAAAGCACATAGCAAAAAACATCATTCTGAAACCATTTCCTCCTGTATAGATTACTATGCAGTCGATTGACTTTGTTTTACATGCTTAACAATATGCTAAATTGCCACATATGCTAATATGCCACAGACTATTCAGTTTGCAGAAAGTGTGAACCTCATCAGCCAAAAAAAAAAAAAAATTACCAGAAAACTTAAAAAAAAAATACAACATTTACAGTATGTCTTCTTCAACACTTGTTGCTTGATTAGGTAAAATTTAAAAGATACAGAAAGCATGCTGATGAAATTTACTTTTATAAATGAGTTGTTTTGTACTGGGAGAATTAAGCAATCTAATAAAGTCAGTTAGAAAAACAGACTTCCTTAACAGTTTTTTAGCATCCAAAAACTGAAAATGTTTCTTCCAATACCTGCATTCAGAAGAATAGCTTCTTGTTTACCAAATCATGTACTCCCATAACGGTATCTCCTAAATCTCACATAGTATATGATTTAGCAAAATAGATAGCTCTTTTAGCAAATCAATCTACTTCCTTTACTCATGTATAAACATTGTCTTAGGATAAATCCATAAAGCATCATGCCTTAGTTTGTCTAACTCGGGAAAAAAAAAAAAAAAAACACTTTTCATTTTAGAGTCAAATAAATTTCAGATGAATTACAATGACATTTCAGCTAAAAATTAAAACAATAATTTTCAGGAATAGCTGTAGATTTAAAACAAAACATAAAAACAACAATGAAATAGAAAAGTTTCTTTTAAATGTTTTTAAAGTCAAAAGTTAGAGTTTTGAAATTTTTGTTTCAGATATCACTTGTTACTTATAATGTTTCTTTTGGATATTTGGATATTTAAACCCTCTTCTACGGTCTGCTTAGTACTGTTGAAAAAAAAATTGCTTATTTTGACATATACCTCCTCAAAATGAAACAGTCAAAAAAGAGTTTTTAAAAGAGATTTAATTAATTCATTTGTGGACTTTGATTTTTTAATTGTTTTTGTTGTTAAACCAGAACTTAAGAACCTATATATCTCCTTTCTATCAAAAAAAATTTTCTCCAGTGAAAAGTTGTTACAGCTCAATTTCTCATTGGGTGTACCCTTGCCTATTCCTTAGAAACTAAGAGAAACCTCCTACAGGTTAATTACTCTCACTGCTTTGCTCATTCCATAGTGAAGAGGAGAACTCTGTCTGTCTTAGAGTTGAAGCCAGTATCACAGCCTATGCAGACCCGAAGGGCTCCTGTCATTTGCATTAAAGGAAAAAAAAAATTCATCGTTAAAACATTGTCATCCTTAAAATGTGCAGTCATTGAAGAGGGAAAAAGTATATTGTCAGTGGTTTTGACTGTTATCTGACGGCAGAGCTATTGTCTAAAAGACTGGTTTTGGAAGGAAGTATATTGTAGTATTTATAGGTTTTAAAAGCCTTGTACTCCTTACTCTCTTTTTTCCCGGAAAATGCGTGATTTATTTCTTCCTCCTTATCCTAAAAAAAAGTCTTACACCACTCTGCCTTTTCTAGTCCACTTGTTTTAATTCCAGTTCAATTTGCAGTGCTTATGTAGTTTTACTTCCTCTCTTCAGGCTTCCCCAGTCTCAGTTTGTCCACAAACTCTTACTGTTGTTGTTGCTGTTTTGTTTTGTTTTCCGTCTATCACAATCTCCAGCTCGTCCCTCCCTTCTTGTCACAAGTTTCCCCTATTGCTTTCCATCCCTTTGTCCAGAATCTCTTGATCCAGCTAAGTCTATTTTTTCTCCTCATGCTCTTTGGCCATATTACACACCCTCTATTTTGGCTTCCAGTCACCCCAGGAATGATTTGGCCCAGGCATTTTGCTAGATTAGTGTTAGTCTCTGACCATGACAGTCAGGCCAAGTTTTTGCTTGACAAGTCACAGCTTTCCATTTCAGTCGTGTCAATTTTGACACAAAAGTTAGATGTCTTCTGCCATCAACTTTTCCCCTGTAATTCTAATATCATATGATTCTGCCGTCAACTTTTCCCCTGTAATATCATATGATAGTGATACTTTTTAAATAAAATTTTTTATTACAAAGAAAACAACTGTTTTTTTTTTTCCTAGCTTTTTTTTTTTTTTTCCTTCAGATATCTAAATTGTTCTTATGGGTTTTCTACCAAAAAAAAAAAAAAAGTGTGAAACTAATTTCAACACTGAAAATTTCATCACAGGTATTTAAATATGACAACAAATTAAGTAAATGAAATTATAATTTTATGAAAGGAAGTATCAGGCAAAGAGTAAAAGGCATTACTACTGTCCCTATCTCTCTTGAGTTTCTCCTTTAGCATACATTTTCCTAATATTTCCTGAAATATTTCCTGAAGATGTGATAAGTAACGGTTTATATAAACATTTGTATAAACATTTGAATGTCACTTCAAAATGTTGCACTTGACATGAGTATATTTTAACCAAACAAAATGGCTTGTTTTACAAACACTACAGGTATCTCAGGAATAACACAATCAAAGGTGATCTTTAGAATTACACATTCCAAATAAGTTTAAAAAAAAAAAGTTTTTTTTTTGTTTTTCAAAAAAAAAAAGTATGTTTTTATTCCTATTTTTCAAATTTAGTATTATGGCCTATTTAGTCTGTGGCTGTAGACCAAGTTGCAAAAATCTGAAAATTTGCCCTTTCCCTCCATGAATGTAACACCTTTTAACAATAGACTGTAAGCCAGGTTTTCAAGTGAAATGGTTGCAGCAGCCAGTACTACTGGCAAATTTGAATGATGATCAGATAACATCTTTAGAATGTGTTGTGGCACCAGACATGTTATAATTATGAGATGTATAACCATGTTTAAAATGCTCCTTGTAAGAGACCTAATATGTATCAGGACTTTGTGAATATATGAAGGAAAGAGAGCTAACGTTTTGTATTCTGACTGCATGCAAAATACAGGTATTTTTTAAATTATTTCTACTGTCCTTAAATAAAGTATTTATTGGCATTTAATGGGGCTAGGAAGTGCATGATGCCCAACTTGCCTTCTTCACAAAAAAAGAGAGAACTAGTTTTTGACTTATATATATATTTATTTTTATATCCATTGAAGGAATATGCAGAAATAATTTCCATTTAAAAAGAGAAAGGTGAGTTTTAAGTTGGCAACTTTCTTCCTATAAGGTATTTCTCTTTATCAAATTGGCACCCCCTGGTAGTCAATTTTTGTCTAGCTTTTTCTTTTTTCTTAATGAACCTTATTGAGAAATCTCTGGCAGAGCATTTTAGTAGGAAAAGATTGGTTTTAATCATAGCTTTTTTGTGGCAATATACTGTTTTTAATTAATTTTATTTAGGAAAAATACCTTAGTTCAAGGATGGAATAAGCCCTTTTGTTTTAACTATTATGTATCCCAGAAACTTCCTGCTATTGCCCCAGTGATACCATAAAGTGACCAAAGGTAGAGGATGTAGCTGATCCACACCAAGTGCTTGGTCCTTGGCTTGTCAGACCTTACATTTGAACCTTGGTAGTTATATTATGGCTGAGACCATTAATCATGGGATCTGTTTCATCTCTTTTTAAGAGAAACCCCACATTCACCTCACAGAGGACCACTGAAAATCTGAGGGAAAAAATTGTTCCCATTCTTAGATTTAGTAGCAATGCAGTAAGTCATTTTCAGAAAGATCTGATTTCCAACACCATTTTCAAGTGTGCCTTTTAAATAACAAAGGTTTAACGTTTGCACGAGTCAGGCAAGAAAACCGCAGAGGCAAATATAACTGCCCGTATATGAATATACCAACATTTCTGACACACTGCTCCGTGTTCCACCATTTATTGTGACTTGGCAGTCTATAAACAAATGCTGCTCCTGAGTTCATAAAACAGAGGAACCTTGGAGTCCATCTCAGATTAGACCTGTCACAACGAACAGTTAATTTTTATTTTATTTTATTTATTTATTTATTTTATGTGGAATGAACAACAGAGGAAAGAAATAGGCATCAGAAAGTCGACTGCATTACAACTACCTTTTTTCAGACGCCAGCATACCTCCAATCATTTTCTCAAACGTACTGGACTAATAGTTACCTTTTAAAATCTTGTCAGCATTAATCTCAGAGTGCAAAACTCAGTTTCTGTAACAAATTAGGTTACAAATGGGAGAAAATCTCCCTGATTGTGAACGACTAGGAAATAGGCAGTGCCACTTATGATCCCCCCTTTCAGAATAAAACGTTATTCATTTGAACCCTAATAAAATATGTCATTATCACTATTACATGTGAGTACTACTGGAACACCTCAATGTATCTGAAAGAGGCTGTGAAATACAAATCAGAAGATATATGTGTGGCTTTCAGGTGTTTACACTCAGCTATCCCAGAATGCAAATATTCTGGGAAAAGTAAGCCTATATCTGTGGAGTGGAATAATGGATTTAAGTGCTAAATTGTCAATAGCTTCTAATCTTGTGCTACAAAGATGTCACATTGAGCCTTTTAGCTAAAATCTTGTTGACACGTGGAACCTGCCTTGTGAGACACTACGGATTTGTGCTGTTATAAACTCAACTAATGGGAATGAAATTACACTGTTGTTCTCTGGAAGAACACAAGAGTGACTCATGGTCCTAGTCTGGAAGCCATAAATATTAAACATCTCTTCTTTGTTCTCTTCTTAGCTCCTGTCCGCTACTTTCAATGTGTCTTCATAAATGGACCTAATGGATTTGGACTGCAGTTTCCCACTAATCCTCCTTCATACAAAGAAGAAAAGATTCACTCAAAAACTTCCAAGAGAAAGACAAGAAAACCAGGACAGTAGAGAGACTGAGTTACTGGATCACTCACATTTGCACTTTATCTTTTCTGCTGAGGTCCACAGTACTTAGGGTGGTACTCGTCATTGCATGAATGTGATCCACTTGGATACGTGCACCTGGAAAAGTTTCCATGGGGCAGAGGCAAAAGAAACAGTAATGGGCTGTGTAGACAAAGGTAGAAATGTAAAAGTGCCCTGTTTCTTGTGGAAAGCCTGCAATGCTAGCAATGAGTTGGCCTGATTGTGTGTGAGCAAGTGTGTGTGTGTGGTTTCCTGCCTCTTTTGCTCTTGTTTTTCTTTACCTGCTCAGCATTAAAGTGAGTCTGTTTTCCATTTAATCTTATCTAGGGAGTGAGAGGTTGAATGTAGCTCTTATATCAGCAAGATTGCAAGACTACCTGCAATCCTAAACCACTTCTTCTTAATGTTCAGTCAAATTGCTGAGAGGAAAAAGCCTCACTAAGTCACGAAAATGTGCTCTGCAATTGGTGCTATTTTTATGTCTCATTGACCAGTGTAGTCTGAAGCTCACGCATGCTCTCAGCAGCTCAATATACTATCAATAAGTTGACTCATCAAGTCATATTAATGATGAATATTTCTATTTAACCTGAAGCAGTTAAAAGCATGGTGTATTTGCCCTGTCTGCTCGTGAAGTACAAGCAGGTCACTTTCTAAAGCCCAAACTGAGCAAAGAAAGTGAAACAACATGGCAAAGATAAGGAAAAACAGCATTTTATGAAGGTCCCATGAAACAACAAAAATCAATTTTAGTAACTCTACTTTTTTTTTTTTTCCTGCGGGTAAATCAGATTGATTTTGATTTGCAGCAGACCATTAGAATGGAGAATATACCAGCAAACTATTTGCTCTTATAATGTCATATGAAAAACTATGATGTGAGGTGTCACTCGTAAAACTAAACCAATCCAAATTTCCAATAAACAAACATGCCAATTTGATACAATCTCCAATAAGTGAGAGAAAAGAACAATAAATAAAAGCAGAAGCATATGCAATAATGTGGGTAGCTGACTTTACTAGATGAAATCCCTCCACCTAGAAAGGGCTTCTGAGCTATTAGAAGGATGAGAACTGGAAGTAGAAATGCCAATCTTCAACCTTTGTTCATTTCTGTAGAAATAACGGATTAGTTACCTTAAGAAGGAGATGGGATGACATTAAAGACGTGATGACATGTAACTGAAAATTAGCATCTCAATTGTCTGGCACTGTAAATAATCGTGCATTTTTGAGAGCTGTTATTAGTTTGTATTCCTTTGCTATACTTTTGCATTTAACCTGTGAAAGGTACAGTGGTGATTTTAGTCTCATAGTTACCAGGTGAAACAGCATGATGCTCTTTGTACAACCTGTTTGCTTGTAGATTCTGATCACAACAGTAACTATATATTGCTCTTTTAGTTTTAGCATTGTTCCAGTAAACATCAATGCCTTTCCACATCCTCTCTCCTTGCTGACCCATTCTTATCTTAATCAAATAATTGATTCACATGTGTTTCAAACAATTGAGTCCTTGACAGGATAATGCAATTCAGAAAGTTGTGCTCTTACACTGCTGGGTCAGGCTGGTACTCTCTGATTCCTGATCATGGCCTTATGTGAACTGAAATGCAGTCTCATATTGTACAGGTCCTTTGCTGCAAAATCTGTATTTACAACAAGCAGCTTCTAGAAAAAGGTAGGAACAGATCTTGCCCTAGGAGTAGATTTTCCCACATTGGAACACATTGCAGGTAAAAATGTTCATGGTGAATGCCTCCACTGTCACCTGTGAAATCTGTTCTGGAGACAAGTACAGGGACATAGAGCTGCCAGCAGAGAATACTTCATGATAAAATGTCAATCTTTTCTTTCAGTAGGCCTTTTTGTAATTCTAGTGGCTTTTTTTCCTTCCTAATTTGTGATTTTTTATATATTATTAAGGATGTTATTGCCTTAGGTTTTTACAGTGAAAGCTGTCTTAAAATGAGATTATAACTTTGTGAAAATCAGTTAATTTAATTCAGGACTTTATCCAATTTAAATAATCAAGACAAGATTTTAATATACTATAAGCTGTTATTCTTTTCAACTTCTTTTACCTAAATAATTTCTGTGCATTATAGTTAGCCTTAATCCTTCTTTCTCATTTGAGTTGAGAGATGACAAGAATATGTTCCATTTATCATTCCTGTAATGTTTCAGTTATGTATGTGAATGCTTTGGAAGTATAAATTGAACATCATTGAATAAGTAGTAAAAAATTACACAATTATTTTTGTTTCCTAATCTCAATCTAACTGCCTCAAAGAACAGGGAAAACAGTTCTGCTCTTGAAGTGGCAAGCATTTAAATTCACATGTGACCTTAAAAAGAATTACTTGAATTGCATGGCTTTACTCAAATTAGGCTGGAGTATTGCAAAATCATATGATGATTGTTTTGGAAAATAAAGAATATAAACCATGTTTCAGTGACTGTAGGATGTTTTTCTGTTAATCCAAATATGGACGGTAAGGGTTTACATATGTAAGTTTTTTATCCCTACTAAGTTTTTACAAATCTTCTGAATATGATGATAGCAGTAGTTACAGTTAGTCTGGAAAATGAATCATTCTGCATTTTATTCATTCCTAATGGGCTTTTTGCAATAATTAGCTAGACTTTCTACATACTTTGTGGATTATACTCTGACAGACAAAAAGCAAGTTAGTTGCAGTCATTCAAGGCAGAGCTTCATGTGTACCAAAATCACATATGTTCATCAAGGTGTTTACCTTAAATATTACTACAAAACCAATGAAAGCAAAACTGCATTCTCCTATAACTAATCTGTGTTCAAGATGATTTTGACTAACAAGAAACTGTGAGAGCAAAAATTACGAGATTTTTTTCACACCTTACAGAAACTATAGCTTGTCTAAAATATGCGAGCTGATACACGAACCAGACTATGGCCTGAAGAGAGCATGGCTGCAATTGTGGAGCTTTGTATTCAGGTATGAGGGCCCTGTGCTCCATGGAGTTTGGTGATTCTTCACAAATGGTAGGTTTATTGCTCAGCAGGAGAGTTGTATAGATGGATCAATGTTTTATGAGACGAAACTCCTCTCCCAGTTCTAATCTGCACTTGTCAAAAATGCGCATCTTTCTCTGAGATGCAAAAATCCTGCTGAAGTAAATAGGAACGGTATATTTCCAGCTTTCTTCACCCACCCTTCTGAGGTTGACAGTGAAGGTGAGTATAAGATTGGCTGTTAGACAAGGGTGGCCCACCACAGCTAGTTATTACACAGATCTATACACCTCCTGCTCCTACTATTCGTTGCAGAATGGCAACAAATTTCTATTTGTCCCACATTCAGGATCTCCACTTAGAACGTAAGACAGAACATACATAAGTGTACATTTGTAAATCACTGCAAAGTTTTATCCTGTTGATCCCAAACCCTAGAAATACACTGCTAGCTTTTTTTTCTGCACTGTCATTTACTACTTGTGTAGCCTAGTTTAGATGCAAAATTCCCTGCAGAAAAAAATATATATATATAAATAAAATATATATATATAAAATAATCTGTTGGATTAAAGCAAAGTTATTCATATATATATATATATTTTATATATATATATATATATGAATAACTTTGCTTTAATCCAACAGAACAGAAGTGCAGCAAGCCCAATTTCAGCGGGATGTTTTTATCTGCCAGGGCATAAGCACTCAGAATAGTACCTGAGTATCTTCCCTTTCCTATTTTACCTAATGCTTTATTTCCACTCCAGCATGCCACTATATAATCCACTCAGTACAATGAGAAACAAGTAAAAGACTTACTCCCTTAGGGAGAGCACTGGTTGCTTAAGCAGCTTTGGACTTAAGACAGAGTCAGCCACTGACTGTTCACAGTTACATACCACTCCTAGCACTTCTTACCAAGGACTCAAGATTTTGGAAGGAAAAAAAAAAAAAAAGGATAATGTGAACTCTATTGGGAGGTGGAAGGAACTACCTATGACTATGAATATGCATTTAAAAAAAAAAAAGAATCTGCTGAAGACAGTGATATTTCTGCTGCTTTATAGTTTTCCAGAAAGAAGAAACACAAAGGCAAATAAAAATTTGAAGTACATTTGACTTTTTATACCTGTAAATGTCAATAGATATCCAGCTTTCATATCGTCTATTTATCCTGAGTTAAATTCTCCAAAAATTCCCAAATTGCAGAACAGATAAGGAATTTACCTAGGGGTAAAACCTCACTCTATAGAGTGTACCTCTCAAAGCAGAAGTCTTAGCCTTTCATTTAAGCAGTGAATGAACATGACCATTTGAGCTTATTGTCTTGGTTTATGGATTTTTTGTGTGCTCCTTGTTTGTAATACAAAAATTCACACAACAACAATCTGTTCTGCAGTACTCATGTCTCAGGGACTGTATTAGTTATTGCTGTAAATGTCTTAGAAATTTTCTTTACTGTCTTGTCTCTTTTTATGACAGAAATGAGTAAAATTTGTAGAGCACAATTTTATTTTGCCTGATCAAAAGCTGTGATATTTGCTTTTGTAATTTTAACTTTCCTCATTTTTGTGCTTAATTTTGCTCACAAATATAATTATTCTCCCATCTACCCCATGCTAAGATCCTGCTAGCAGAAAAAGCAAACATTCTTTGAAACGAAATCACCAAAAAGAAAAAATGTAATTATTGCAAAGGGTAAACAGAAACACTTAAACAACTTCTCTATAAACTGAGGGGAACTACAAAATGAAGGTCTTCTCATTTTTGGCCCTGTTAAGGAAATGGAAACATAAAGCTGCTGACAATATTCCAACACACTTTCCAGCTGAATGACAAAGATATAAATGCACATTTATTGTGCAACCCACTTTCCATGCTTTTCTTTCTTTCAGAAATTGAACAATGCAAAGAGGGAGCCTTGGGTACCATGCTGTTAAATTACAGCTTAGCTATAGCATTTCAGTGAATAAAAAGGCAACATGAAGACAACTTGATGAGAATGTTCCATATGCCTAAGTATCGTATCTTCCTGTCAAAGTGATACGGCCACCCTTTCTCAAAACTGATTCTCTTTGTTCTCTCCTTGACCTTGATGTGAATGGGTGTAAGTCTGGTTTGCGAAAACCTGTGTAAATCACTACTGCTTGGAGTTTTTTTAGAATGTGGAAGTCAATACAATGTTCTGCTGTAATATACGTGCATATGTGAGTGAAAACAATCCTTGCATACCTGCCACTGACATTTCAGTTAAAATGACAACATGTTCTCTGACAGATCATTAATAAACTAGAACAAGGAAGCTGGAGTGGTCAGTCAAATACCACCAACCTTTTCAAAATCACAAAGAAATATAATTTAAAAAAAAAAAAAAAGGAAAGTAGAAATTAAGATAAAAGCTAATCAAAATACCTGTTTTTTCTAAAAATATTTTAGGATCCTATATAACTATTTAAATCAGATAAATTTTACTTTTTAGTTAATTGTCAAGTATGTTTTCCCATGAGTGCCTTGCCAGCTTATCTCTGGGCATAAGTAGTGTGGCTATTGATATTACTAGAATTCTATAGACTTTAAGGATATTTGGATCCAACCCTGAATCCACTTTTTTAACTGACTGGTCCTTTAGCTACTCATTTTGGAAACTTCCCTAAAAAATAGAAGAGAAACCTGATGTACCAGAACACGTTTTCAAACCCAAAGCAGAAAATGTACTTGTAAGATTAATACCAATGACAGTGAGGTTATTAAATGCTAAATGACAATGAAAATGAAACATCTGGGTGCTTCAGCTTCCAAAAAATAAAATCAACAGCATGTTTATAATTTGCCTGTAACCTAATGATTTAAGGAAAAAAATTGTCTAGCTGTTTTCAGTTTATAGCAGTGCTGTTGATGTCGTATAGTTTCATTGGGTTAGAATCAGTGTGATTTATAAATCAATGTAACCAAAGGCAGAAATATTGTCAGATGAAGTATGAGAGTCCTATTCACTTTGGTTGCAGGGGTGTTTTACAAATATATTAGTTTGTAAACAGCTGTATCATGGACAGTAGTGACTGGCACACTACACTGAAAAGGGTTTCCGCAATTTAGTTGACATTATAAATTCTGTGAAAAGAAATTTTAACAATAGAGCAGTTATCAAGGTCTGAGTATGACCCCACTTGACATCTTTCATCCTTTATATTGAGAATGCTACTAGAGTTTATACACTGTGCAACCATTACAAGTCTTTTGCTTCCAGGAATGTACCATTCTCTACTTCTGTTTAGGTACATGCATATTTTTTGGAGTGTTAAAGCCATTATTTAACATTCATTCTCTAATACCAATGTGCTATAAAAATTAAATCATTGGCTAAGATGCAAAAGCCTAGTTATAGAATGGAGCTGAGTGTTTTAGGCTTACAGAACTATCACTATGAGCAAGTTTTGCATTTGATTTTAAATCAGCCACTTCTGTTCTTTTTTTTTTTCTTCTTTTATTTGTTATATACTGATCTTAACCAAAACTTTTAATTTTGAAAATATGATTCAAATTAAATTGGGGGGCTCTTTGATACTTTTAGTGAGATCACTGAGTAATAGACTGGAAGACCTTCTCCAGTATTTCCGTAAAATTTCAAGGTTGTTTGTAAATAATAACAATGGATACTTAAATCCAGAATCATGTTACATAAATGTTGTCTTCTGAGATGTCAGAAATGATTGTTTTACGCACTGGGGATGGCATCTAACCTGTTGATGGCTCAAATACCAATCACTTGAAAAGTACAATCTGAAGACATAACTTTCGTGGCCATTGTGAAAATAACACGCAAAGACTGATGAGAAGAAATGTCTGTGTGTGTGTGTGGATGCAGCAAGGCACATGTATTCCTGTTGGCATGCACATGCAGAACACTAAGTGCTTTCCCTCAGCACACATATGTAAATTCTTGGAATGTAAAGCCAGAAAAATCCCCTATATTTAATGCTGTAGCCTTTTATATCAAGTCCAATAACTCAAGCTGGAATGAAGCACTACAGTTTAAAGTGCAACACATTGGACAAATTGAAGAGAAATTTCTAGATTAAGTGCTCTCTTTCTCCCATGTTGTCTGTATTTATAGGAGGTCTCAGTCTCCAGTCTCCCCTTTTCTCCAAACCAACTAAAATTATTTTAGTACATTATTTTAGTGTTTTATTTTACATCAGTGTTTTCCTGTGGATATCAATGAAGCTATGCCCATTTATTTTTGTATGTGACCCTGAAAATCACATTTTGCCTACCAGACAGACCTGCAAGTGGCACAGATCTGCATAAACCCCTTCAGTGAAGTTCTTTAGCAGAGGAAATAGTGGGAAAGCTATAAGACTTTTAATTTTGGTGTAATGTGACGTTTACCTAGGACAAGAGCTAAGCTGATATTAGATGTGCACCTCCAGCTATTAAAATAGCTGAATTACCTTATTTTAAAGTTTTTAAACAGACTTTTTTTTGATGAAAGCCTTCCAAAGTATCCAAACTAATGTCTGTTTATGAATTCAATTTTAGACCTGTGAGAAAGAGGGCTAGAGATAAACTGTGAGGTGTAATATCACATACATGAAAATGAGAGCTTGATGGCACAACCATGACTGCAAATGAGCTAATGGGAGCTCCCCTTACTCTAGGAGAAATGAGGGAAGGCATACACCACCCTAGGAAGCAATGGAAGGCAAGAGGACAGTGAAAGTAGATGAGAGCAAAGACAAGGCTGGAGGAACATTAGGCCCTGGGCTCCTTGGATGTTATGGAACTCAAGGAATCACCCAAGAAATGACCCCAAGCCACTGCTACAAAATTAAGTTTTGGTAACCTTCAGCACTTTCTGTTCATCCTTGGGACAGTACCATTCAATTTTGCAAGTATTTTTGAGGAGATATCTTTGGATATACCATGTTCCTGTTCAGTTTTACGAACAGGGTATTCGTTTCCCTTAAAAAACACAAACACGCTGTATTTCATTTTGTTATATATATATATAATAGCTTTATATATATATATATTATATATTATATATATTTATATATTTATATATTATATATATATTATATTATATATATATATTATCTATTTTATATATATATATATATATATATATATATAAAATAGCTTTGATGGCTATCAGTCCCTGATCAAATCAATTGGCCTAGCCATCACTAACCTACAGCTATACAACTGAAGCTGCTGACCCTCTGAAAAATTAGCATTCTCTCTTCCTTACCTCTCCATGTCTGGCAAGCACCCAAATACATCAAGCTGTCTCCACCATCCTCTGTTGATGGACAAACGTCATCACCAATCACTTTGACTGTTAATTCTTCTGGGGAAGCAAAAATTGCCTCTCTGCAGTGTGATTTTTTTTTTTCCTGGTGCTTTTTGGAAAAATTATGATCAAGTGCTAGATAACTACTGGACAAGGAAGGCTTGCTTCTGTGATTTGCTAGAAATCTTGACTCTTCCTGGGGACTGAACTGCTCACAGGCAAGTAATTCATCACCCGCAAGATAAGGATTGAAAATCATTATAAAGGCAGGGCTCATCATATATATGGAGACTGGGAGTCATTTGCTACATGAGTTTGTCAGACTCAGGGTAGCTACCCACAGCTTGTGACGAGCAGGGCACCCAGGCAGTGTGCTCACAAGCTCTTCTAGGCTGGGTCCTCTATTCCTTATCTTTATTAGTAAACGTCATTTGCTATATATTGATTCAGGGCTCATAATATGACAGTTATCATTCATGTAAAAAGGCATCTTGTCTTTAACTATCATAAGTCCACTATATATTACTGTGTTAATGCTTGTCTTAAACTGAAACTTGACAAAAGCAAAGCAGTCACTGCTAAGATTGTTTAATTTAAAAAATAAAAAAGATGTGGGATTGTGCAAATAGTGTAATGAGTTCTATCCCCTTGTCCAATTTCAACGGACAATAATTTCTATTATACTCTCTCAGGTACAAGAAAGGAAAACAGAAGGCCCCAGATCTCATCACTGTGCCTGGCAGAAAACCAACTGTTCATACCAAAGTTAATTAATTTTGCTCTTTTCTGCTCCTTTAATATGTCCAAAGGCATCTTCAGATGTTTAAAATGATTTTTTATTTTTTTTCCCACGGGAACAAATATTAGATAACAATTCTGTTCTTTCATTGTTAAAGAAAAATAAAGATTGTTAATATCCCATGAGACAATGAAGCGGCTTCTTTCTAAGCTATAGGAAGAGATGTGTGCAGCCTGATATCACACCAGTAAAACTTTTTCTATTCCCACAGCTCCTGTCTTAGCTTGCTGTAAGATTGTGTGAAACATTCGTTCCATTGCCTGCTCCTGTCAATCACTCATGACAGAATAGAAAACTGCTCATCATCCTTTTACCATTAAATTTTCTTGCAAACCACAGCCCTGGGATTAACACTTTTGCCTTTGTGTTGTACAAATGCATAACCTCATATGTAACAATACTAGGTATTCTCCTCGTGAAACAAATAGTCATATAGAATGAGTCTTTTTTTTTTTTTTTTTTTCCTGAGAAGTAGCCACCATCTCTTCTGGTCTATATTTTATAATACTTTGACAACTGTAATTCTGGTTGCTGACTAAAATTCCAATGTGAGAGGCTAAAAAGAGGAAAATATACATACTCCTCTCACTGCAGAATTAATGATTGGATTAGATTCTCTTTCTACAGTCCAACCACTGGAAAAAAAGTAAGAATACTTAAGAGTTTTGATTTAACATTAGGAAGAACTTTGTGGTTGTAAATATCATTGCAAAAGTGGTAGACTCCAGAGAATTTTCAGAATTTTAAAAGAAATGTTAGATAAACACCTGTCAGGAGTAACACCACTGTCACTGATCTTGATTGAGGCAACGTCCATTCCCTGTGTGCTATGGTTCCGTGTCAATGTATATCCTTAATATTTTTCTTTGTATATCAATAAATTCTGAAATGCCAAGAAAGTACACGTTCCTTTGAAGTTAACCAGCTTTCAAACCATATTTGAGGTGCTTTTGTCAAAACTGTTGCATTCTGATATTCACTACTATGGCATATTTTCAAATCTCTTCGAAAATGGAGGGCTACATTAAACTTACTTTTGATAATCCAGATCTCACTTTGATAGTAAAACTTTCATGAATCCCGGTGAAACAACATTCAGGAATGTTGAGTAGCAGCAACACCTAGAAGTGAAGTTCTTATTTAAGATTCCTGTAAATGGAATAACTTTTGTACCTGCAGCTATTCTAATTTTTAGAGCCATATAGGAATGAAAAACAAGCCAGCAAAAAACAGTAACAAAAACTGTATTACAGATTTCTTTTACTCTAGAGATTATGAGAATAAATCTAAAAATACTGTGAACCTTCTTAAGTTCTGAGGCTATATTTCTTCTTTCCCAGTAGGTCATAGTGAAGATGAGCTGCCATACAAAAGAACAGCTGAAGTTCAGAGCGAATACAAAACTGTATCATTCAAAGGACACTTTGGAAGTGATTTATCTTACTTAACCTTATCTCTGGTTTGTCAAGTGTCCAGTCTAAGGCAGTAGTTCAGTCAATGTTAAGTCTGTGGTCAATGAAGGGAGACTAGTAACCCCTGATGACAGTTCACCTATTCTGCAATAAATATCTGAGAGCTGATATGAATCAGCTGTGAGAGGAACACATCTTTCTTCATTTGTAGTATTTTTAACCAGCTAAGAGCAGATCTCTCTAGTTTTCATGGGGTTGAAGCTGTATGAGATTCATCTATGACGTTATGTGCCTAGTACTAAAGCTAAAAATGGGCATGTTTCAGTATATGACCATAAACTTGATGTATGGAAAAGGTGCAATGCAGCATTTTCTGCATTTCAGACAATTTTTAGCTGCCAAAAACAAAAGCATTCACATTAGATTTGGTACATTAAGGTCATTTTTCTCTTATTTTTCCCTCTTCTCTTTTAATACCATATCATCTAGATGTCACAAGAATAAGTTTTCACTCAACTTTCTAACTGGAATTTTTTTCTCAACAAATGAAGAGGTGATGTTTCACAGAGGATATCACCATCTACATATCTATATCTAATGAATGAAAAATGAACAAGAATAACTTGGCACTGCATAAATCAGCTCAAACTTTAAAATACTTTTACAGTATCCCCTCAATAGCCCCCTACTCTCCTTTCACTCCCTCAGAACTACACAGAATATAAGAATTGTTTCAATTGTTGGACACATTACAAATGCCTAAAGTAATTCTCTTTTCTACTTGTACTGTTTATGCAGGTGTTCTTTTTTATTTGTTTTGTTGATGGTGGTGTTCTGTTGTGTTGTTTTTGTTTATGGTTTGTTTTTTTTAATTGACTTATTAAATTGCTTCAAATTTACAGAGGTGTAAATCACTCATTTCCTAATCAGTGATTCATTCCTCTGCAGAGACACTGATGAAACCATGACAGCCAAAGCTTGTTCAGGAATGAATCTTTGTCAAAGGCTTTCCTCTCAACTTCAAAGCCTGAATTTACACCATTGAATTCAGCTGGAACATTTCCGCTCTTCAGAAGCTGGAAGGTCAGGTCCTTAAAGTATAGCTGCCAGTCGGGTGCAATACAAAAGACAATGTGCCTCCTACTGTTTGGATGCAGAATATTTCTCTCTGAACATCTTCTCCCTCAGTGGTGAGTTCCTCAAGGACAACACTGGGGACAGCAATCCCATGCTAGGCTACACTTACTCCTTGGTTGTCCAAAGTGCAAGACATTTCAGCTATGTACCAGTCATGACAGATTTAGAGCTCAGAGTGCATGGCTCTTTTATGCTTCCTACATTTTTAATGAAAGTGAGCATATTTTACTCCTACCTTAGCCTATAGTAACATCTAGAGTTAGTAAAATATCAGTCTGTTGATTTTTTGTTGCTTGTTTGTTTTTGTTCTTGTTTATTAACCATTGTCAATGTCAGCACTGTAATTTTTTAAATATTTTTGTCTAACTCCATTTTTTCACCAGCACTGTGCCCACTGGAGAAGAGTCCAAATCTTCTCTTGAACTTCAGAAAATACACCTGCTTTCATAGATATGTCAGTTTGAAGTAGGCAGGCATCAAGATTCTAGACAAACTGTTGTAAGAGGAAAGGAAGCCTGAAGTCTGGGTCCCAATACCTCCATATAGTCTTTGTCAGCTGTCTGACTGTCCTTCAAAACCAATGTCCTGATCAAGCACAAGTATTTCAGTTGATACCAAGTGTGTCCAGAAGAGAGAAACTATGTATTTCTTTCTGCAACATTCTCTGAAGATAATTATTCTGGTTGTTGAACAACGAAGAAGGACCTAGATACATGAAAAAGGGTTTAAGAAAAATTTAGGTCCATATAACTGTAACTGAAATATTCATTAAACACCTCCCTGTTTGATCTGATATCTTCACATGCCTACAAGTTTACTTTTGACAAAGCATGAAACTGCTAAAACCTGTGCGAGGTGTCTGGTGCTCACTATGGCTAAATCAAATTACAGAAGGCAGAGCAGCACTGAAGGTCCTCTCAAGACCCAACCCAGCTTACTGAGAACATGCTTAATGTATAAGAAATTGCACTAAAGTAATAATGTTTTATATTGTTGTACTGAATAAGCTGTTATACTTCTCAATTTTCAAAGTCTCTTAAGCATGTTGGCATGAGGCCTGAAGGAATCACCTTCCTCGAAGCAACTTTTATCTGCAAGATCATTTACTATGTGTATGTGTACTCTAAATGGGGCTATGAAATTGAATAGTCACCCCCCATCAAAACCCTGTACCACAGAATCACAGAATTACAGAACCGTGTCCATATGAATTCATGTAGACCATAACTACATGATTTTTCATGTGGAATACAATTACATACTAAGTATGTTACTGAATTTTGTGTTTAAAAGTCATTCAAATATGCTATCCTATCAGATTCCAAAAAAATCTTCATTTTAAAAATATTTTGATATGAGAAATATAATTTCTGGTATGAGTTACAAACTTTAAAGCATATGAGAAGAAAGAGTGGCAAAGGAAAGACTGAAAACCCACTGATGAACAGATAAGAGGAGAATAAAAATAGAAAAGTTTTATTTTTCCTCTTCATTTCCATTTTTTTTAATCTTACATTTTAAGAGATTTTTTCTTCGCACTTTTTAGGTAAACTTTAATTTATCACAGCATCACAGAATGACCGAGGTTGGAAAGGACTTCTGAAGATCCTCTAGTCCAATCCCCTGCCAAGCAGGATCACCTAGAGCACATTGTGCAGGATGGAGTCCAGGTGGGGTTTGAATGTCTCCAGAAAAGGAGACTCCACAACCTCTCTGAGCAACCTGTGCCAGTGCTCTGTCACCCTCACAGTAAAGATGTGCCCTCTCATATTCAGCTGGAACCTCCTGTGCTTCAGTTTGTGCCCATTGCCTCTCATCCTGTCATTGGGTACAACTGAAAAGAGACTGGCTCCATCCTCTTGACACTCTCCCCTCAGATATTTATACACATTGATGAGATTTCCCCTCAGTCTTCTCTTTTCCAGGCTAAACAGGCCCAATTCTCTCAGCCTGTCCTCGTATGACAGGTGCTCCAGTCCCCTCATCATCTTAGGAGCCCTCCTCTGGACTCACTCCAGTAATTCTGTGTTCCTTTTGTACTGGGGAGCCCAGAATTGGACGCAATACTCCAGGTGTGGCTTCACCAGGGCTGAGCAGAGGGGGAGGATCGCCTCCCTTAACCTGCTGGCAACGCTATACCGAATGCACCCCAGGATACCGTTGGCCTTCTTGGCCACAAGGGCACATTGCTGACTCTTAGTCAGCCAGCTGTCAGATTCTCTACTAAGATCTCATGTGTTTACTATTTTTGTCATAGGAAAAGATCATAATGAAAATACAGAATACAAACAATGTAACTCCAATTATTCACAATAAATGCATGTGTCTGTTTCTCTTGCAGGTAACTTTTCCAACTAATTAAGATGTAATAAAGTTATAGTGTAAAAACACTGTTAAAGGATTTATATTATTATCTATTATTATCTTTAATTAATATCTATTATTATCTTTAGCGCTTGAACTTGATAAACTGAATGAGATGATCACTTAAATGAGAGTCTATAAATAGAATCAACTTAATAGGACTTCTGTAATAATTCAAACAACATTTTTATGCTATAGGTAATCCAATGAAACACATTGATTAATAAAAAGCAGGTAAGTGACACAATTTCTGAATACTTTGTGTCTTTCATTTATCATAGGATAAATTGAAGAATATTATGCAAAATTTTAATGTGTAGACATTAATATACTTATTCATTCTTGTGATAATATAGAGTCATGCTAGGGCTTTCAATACCTACTTTACATATGGAGTGTATGAGTTCAGTGGAGTTTATATGTGAAGAGGTGAAGGCAAACTGTTTCAATTCACTCAAAGCACCACTGAAAGGGCTGACAACATATAGGTTTTTGCATCTTTGGCTGAAGTTCAGGACTTCTCATTGTACTTTCTCTCCTATTTGACTTTCCATTGTTTCTTCTTATGTGTTTTTAGAACTAGTCAGTGACTCAAGGGACATGTTCAAATACATAATTGCTCTAAGGGCAACAGAAAAAGAAGAGGCAATTTAAAGAATTAAATTGAAAGTCATCATTTTCAAATTTTTGTGATGGAGGAAAAAAGCTAGCCAACAATATCATTTCAACTACTATAAATTCATTTTCCCTTGCAGCATCTATGAAGTGATGTCTTTATTTCCATGTTGTTAAAATTTATGGGCTCTTCTCTGTTCCACAAAAAAACAAACTAGGCATTTTCTAACCATTCCAAACTTTGACTAGAGCAAGAATAGAATTCTTTGCATATTCTTTTTTACTTTCATCTATGAAAATGATAATAGTTTTATTGAGACAAAAGTCTAAACAAAATGAAAACACGGTGAAAATTTTCTCATATTTACCCTCACAAATACATTTCTGTTCCATCATCCTTTCACTAGCAATGGAAACCTCCTTTCACTCTACAGCTACCCATTTATATCTTTTGGTGATGGATATGAGCTCTGAAATGGTTTTCACCTGTGCTTCAGTTCTACATTAACCCATTCCTTCAGTGTTCTTAAGCATTCAGGATGTGATTTACTTTCTCTCTTTACTTTCTCTCTTTTATTCTCTCCCTCTCTCTCTCTCTTTTTTTTTTTTTTTCTCTCAGGCAGGGAAGCATTTCTTTTTTAAAGAGGCAGATAGGGTGGATTGTATTCTTGACTTTCCCTCCACCCAAATAAAGGAAAAAAAGGTATATTTTGTTGAAATATTTCAAAGAAAACAAAAATTCTGTAAAATTTATGTTCATGAAGTATAATTTGTTACTAATAATATCTAATAAGTGTGTATATGTTTGGATTTTTTTTCCATTGTTTCTTATGATAACTATTCCTTCACCATGATCTTAAACATTTTTATCTACACAGGAGTGTCTTGGTTTCAGTTAGGACAGAGTTAATTTTCCTCCTAGTAGCTGGCAGGGTGCTATGTTTTGGATTAGAATGAGAAGAGCGCTGATAACATGCTGATGTTTTAATTGTTGTAGAGCAGTGCTTACACCAAGCCAAGGACTTTTCAGCTTCTCGCTCTGTCCTGCTAGCGAGCAGGCTAGGGATGCAGCAGGAGCTGGGAGGGGACAGACCCAGGACAGCTGACCCAAACTGGCCAAAGGGGTATTCCATACCATCTGACGTCATGCTGAACAATATATAGGGGTGGCTAGCCGGGGTGGGGGGGGGAGCCAGCTGCTCGGGGATAGGCTGGGCATTGGTCAGCGGGTGGTGAGCAATTGCATTGTGCATCACTTATTTCGTACACATTATTACTATTAATACTATTATTATTATTATTATTATTGTTATTATTTTCCCTGTCTTAATAAACTGTCTTTATCTCAACTCACAGACTTCACTTTCCCATTTCTCTCCCCCATCCCGGAGAGGGAGGGCGGAGGGTGAGCAAACGGCTGTGTGGTGTTTGGCTGCCAGCCGGGCTAAACCACAACAAGGAGACACCCCAGAATAAATTAAAATTCATCCAGTACACTGATAGATTATGCCTTTCTCTTTTACTGTCTTCACTATCCTTTTCTTAGTGTAGCCTTTCTTATCTGGTATAAACTCATGCTTCTCAGAAAGGGATTAAGTCTAAACTAAAACTGACAATTTACACTGGAATAAGGAAATCATTGTGGCATATAACTATGATGTAACCATGTTGATTACCACTAGTAAGACTTTCACATATGCTAAGACCACTAGCAAGTCTCTTATGCAGAACCAAATTCCTAGCTCCTAGTGGACATCCAGAAAGTAATGACACCAGCGCCACTGTTTCACTGATGAACACATTGGTTTTACAGTTTGATACCTACCATGGGCCATGGGGCAGGCACTACGTTAGACCAAATACAGCAGACCACCCCTTTCAGCCCTGGAAAGCATACTGCCAGATTAGGGACTGACTTAATTCAAAAGCTACATATCTGGATTTAGACTGATCTATTAATATTTGGTTTATTATTAAATTATTTATCCTATTAATAGAGGGTGTCCTGCAATTACAAGTTGTTTCTGTGAATGCTGGCTCTGCATACAATTTCATCTTCCCCTAATGTTTAAAGTTGACTGGGTCTTGACCACAGCTTGGCCAGGGCAATTTCTGATCCATCAGTGTGTACTTTCACCTCTCTCAGGATATTTATGAGCAAAACATTTCCTGCTAGAGAGGACATTTGTATGATTATAGTGTATTCCCTTTTACCCATTCTGTGTAATGACTTTTGCTGAGGTTTTGTATGTAGTCCACATAATGCAAGCAATCATGAAATAGAGCAAATGTGGCCACCTTTGTTACCATTTATTTGTCTTCATTAGGTACTTGCAACAGATGTGATGCATCCAGTGACCCGATGATCTTGGAGGTCTTTTCCAACCTTTATGATTCTATGATACAATTACCAAAGCAATGCCACCAGTAATAGCTTTTCTTCCTGGTACTAAAACATGTCAGGAAAAAAAATAAAATTAAATTTAAAAATAAAATAAAATAATATAATAATAATAATAATAACAATAATAATAATAATAATAATAATAATAATAAACAGCGTTCTTTATAAGACTGATAACATTGTCATTCTACCACAGACTCCAAGGCACAATGATTTTGGCTTCTGATTCATCTTGATGTTCTTAGATAAAATGTCTTCACATTTAGCCTCCTGGAGCAGTGCTAAGACTGTCTGCATTTAACAGTTCTTTGGGGAAATCTTGTTTCAAAGCTCCCAGTTTTTAACTGACTTCCAGTGCTGAGCTGTGCTTATTCGTATCAAGTATTTTTGTTGACTCTCCCTTAAAATCTGGTAGGAATTAAAAATTAGTCTCAGGGAAAGCTGCCTAATGGTAAATGTATCATATGATAACAGATCCACAACAAGCAGAGAAAGATACATCACTTGAATATATAAATATGTAGATTATGCTCCTGTATTGAGTCTTGCATTGTAGAAGAGATTACCTGTCTTCTCCATCTCTTACCTCTCAACAAGACCTGTGTATTTCAACAAGCTTTGCTAATGGGATGCTATATAGCTGAGAAGGTCCAACAGAATCTGAAGAAGAAATGATGTCATGAGTCATCATTTCTTCCCATACTACTCTGCTAAGGGAATACTTTTGTTCCTTTTTAACCTGAATACAACACGACCACCTTTATTCCATAAGGAATCAGATATATTAAGAAGTGGTAAGAGATATGCATCATTTTTTTTCCTTGATATTTTCTAGTGCACCAGCACGAAAGATATACAGAGGTCACCTCCCACCAAACATATCCACTATATCTGGGCTATATCCACTCCTTTCATGAATAACTATTTAACATATCCAGTTAAGATAGGAGCTGATTCTGATTGCTCTGAATCACTTTCTGAAATTGTTTAACCCTCTTTATGGATTAGAGAGGTAGCCAACACAGGCTACTTAGCTAATTTAGCTACATCCATTAGGTTCCTGAAACATCCCCAATGAATTATCAACACAATTGTGGCAAAGAAGTGTCTGAAACACATATGATTTCTTTTTAGCCTGTATAACCTGTGTTTTGATTTACAGGACAGAAGTAGAGAGGGATTGCAACCAAAAAGTGCTAGGCAAACCTAACCCAGTCCTTTCAAAAAATAATGTTAATGATTCATCTTTGTGGTTATTTGCACAATTTTGAACCTAGATGCCTTTCTAACTTTCACATTGACATTTGATGTTTGATATACACCCCATGCAATTTGTTCATTCATTTATTCAAGTGCTAATCATACTATTCTGTATTCTTCAGCAAGTCAAACTGCATATTATTTCTTCCAAACATGAAAGTTTTAGATCTCTCCACAGTTGCCAAGAAGATTCTTTCCAGCACACTTTTGTCATCAGACATTCATTTTTACTAGTCCAGCAACACATTAACTTAATTAGTTCTCTCTATATAAAATTTTCATGCCACATCCTTGCTCCAATAATCTTTGAACACTGTCCTATTTATTTAATTAGACTTACCTGGACTGATGTTTCCCAGAAGATTAATAACAACATCAATTTTTAAAAATTATCTGTGAGTTTCCAAGATAGGCAAAGAAAATCAATGTCTTTGCACATATGGGAAACTAAGGACAAAGACGGTGAAGATATTTCTTTGAGATAATAAAGGAGAACAACATTATTAATGAATTATTGGAATGAACAAATAAAGCAAAGAAACAAAACCAAGCATTGTTCTGCAGCAGTCGAACTAATGAATCTCTCATATCTCTCCACAACAGTACCTCCCTTCCACACTCCTGTAACTTTCTGTCTCAGGACATCCTGCCGAACCCGTTATAGCCTACTCCCATGATGCCATCAACTCTCCCTTGGTCACTTATGACTATATGGCACACTTTTTATTTTTTCTGCAGAGCAAGAGGCAGGTGTAGATTCTACCTCTTGAAAACATACTGATTTGCACCACCACCTGTATGGCTTACCTCTGTTTTTGATTTCATCTGCATTTCAACTGAGGGAGGCACCAATGTGGGCATATCTCCTCTGCCTAGGCACCACTTTGTATGACATTTGCTGGAACAAAGTCAATTTAAGTACTATCTTCTCCACCAAACTTGGTTGAAATTTGCCCAACAATTCAACTGGATGAAGAAAACAGACATGAATAGACATAAAGTCTGATCAGCTTCAAGAAACTGGTCTCAAAAAGTGCTCACAAGGCTCTGCTTGTTTCTACATACAGCTTTGAAGTTGCTAATCTCTGTCTATCAGAACTTTAGACCTCTGGTTCAGTAATGATGCTGCACCAAACTGGAAAGTTTTGCTGACATAATATATTATTGTTCCTGTTATGTCTGCATTCACGTAGTCCATCTTCTATGAATGTCTCTCTTTGGATTAGAAATTTCTCAAAAACTGTAATGTATGAGTAGATAAAGTTCAGATCTGACTTGGCTTGAGCTGTGACATGGGATATGTTTCCCATCAGAATGGTTTAAACTTCTAATTCTTTAAAGAGGGTGACCTCTACTTTCCCATGTGCTATTGAAATGGAAATGTCTTATCCTTTGATGTGTTGCCACTTATGTGGGGCATTTGGTAAGTTTCCACTTTCCAATTGTATTAATTCATATCACCTTTACATTCTCTTTCTTTAATAAATTAATGACAAATAAATTACAATCCTCCTCTAACTCAGGACAACAAAGCCAACTCTGATAGTTTTTAAAGACGCCTTTCACCTCAGAAAATTTCTTAAGACAATTCCCACTGACTGGTGATTTTTGACATCGTATTGCCCTTATTCAGCTGCCTAGTGAGAGCAGAGAGGGGCAAACTGGCAGTTTGTAGAGACATGCAGAGGTTAACAATATCACTATAGCTGTTGATCTGACTTGGAAAAAAAAAATCAGACCAAGAAAAACAAATTTAATTGAGGCCACCTTCATTTTCAGAAGCTTCATGAATCATTCTGAAAGGGCTGCTCTCATCCTGAGACATGAAACAGTCTTTATTTCCTGTATAGTGTGTTTTCTCAATAAAAGCAGGGAGCCTAGTGGGGATTTTTCTCCAATGAACTATTAGATTTTGAAAAGTCTGCCATTCTAAGACTGTAACAGACAAAACCAATAGTGGAGAAAGAAATACTGCATCTATAGAGAAACCGATGGTGTGTACTTTACTGATAAAAAGAGCAGTTCCTTCTTTTTTAGAATACTAATTACAGATGTGTCCCAGGCTTATGAAGGAACAACTCTGATGGTCTTTCCTAATTTACCTTAATGCTCAGAGTTCTGACCTGAATTGCTTCTACAGAGAAGGGACTTTATATCCTTTTTTTCTTCCATAAGATTTGATTTTGAATTTACTCCAAGGTGGAAATTAAATCCAGTTCAAACAAATGTTTTTGGATTCTGTTGTGGGATCTGTCAACAAAATAGAAAAGTTAAACTGAAAGCATATGAGGATTTTTTAAGTTATTTGAGAAAAATATTCTGAAATGACAATATTTTACATTATAGCATAGGCAGATCTGGACTCAAGAAATAGGCATTATCATTTTGATATCAGTTATCATACTAAAAATCAAGCAATATACAGTACCTAAAAGTAGTACTATTTGATTCTCACCAAAATACACAAGTCTTCTTTCATATAGGAACACATGAAAACTAGATTCAGAAGTCCATAGTAAGATCACCTATTATTATAATAAAGACAAATGTTAGGTGTGACTCTTGCAGACTGGCTCGTTGGATTTTTGCTAGCATGGAAGTGGCATAACCCCACTGAAATAACTGGAGAAACAAGGTTTCTATAACTAATTTATAATACAAGGACCATTTTTTTGAAACATACAATATTTTTACTCAGTTTAACAAAATTCCACTGACTTTAGTCAAGTTACTTATTACTTTTATTACTCCATATAAAAGTTAACTCAGATCGAATATCTACAAATGGTGAAATATATTGGCACCGTGTAAACAACATCAGAAAATTGTATTTGCCCAAAACAAGCAATACTTTTCTACAATGCCAACAGAACTGGTATTATTTGTAACACAAAAATCACTAGAACAGAAGCCTGTTCTTTTCTTAAGAATGAAAAAATAAATGATATCAGAACAATTTTGATTTTATGCTTTATAGTAGGAAACTTATGACAATTTGTAATGTTTAAAAGATTATTCTGTTTCTTTTTGCCTTTCCATTTTCTACAGCCTCTGGAAATAAAAAGACAGTCTCTCATGGACTTAAAATTTAAAATATATATATATTAATAATAATTAAAAAAGGCAATAAAATAATTCATTTACAGGGCAACTGTTGTAAATAACACTAAAATCATAGATAATCTCTATAGAGAGATTATAGATTGTATCTCTTTCTGTAAATGAAAGATCAAGTTATAAAGCAATTATTATGCATTTTTGTCTACTCCTCCCAGGAAAGAAAATGGATTCATATTGGAAAATTGGAATGTTTCCATATAATATTTCATATTTATATTATATTTCATATATATATATATTATATAATATATATTTCATATTTATATTATATTTCATTTAATATTTCATATTTCATATTATATATGATATATTCATATATTTTCATATAATATTTCATATTGGAAATATGGATTCATATTTTGACACCGTTGTTTCTCCTAACTGCAAAATCTGCTGTTTGTCTGAAATATTAAGTGACCTGGCTGGAATACATCTTTGCTTCAGATTTAAAATTATGACAGTACATAATATTTGTCCCATAACACACTGTCTGCGCTATTAGAACCTATCGTTTGCCAGGAAGTCATCCAAATTTGTTTGTGTGATTACAATGGACCAGTTTGACCATTGAAATAAGTTGTTAGAAAAGTCTTTATTTCACTCAGGTCCCGTCATTCAAGCCATTTTTCTGTTAGCGGATTTTCAGAATATCTTTCCTAATATGTAGTGTCCAGTTATTAGCTAAAACAGAATCTAAATCCAATCCAAGTTCTCTGAGAAATGAACCTATCCCTTTCCACTTCTCAAAACTGGACAAAATATTTTCAAAATGAGGAAACACAGTGCCTTAATGAGAGCACAAAAAGATACTATATTTGTTACAGTCTCTCTTAAAAATGCCCATTAAAATTGTTAAATATGCTGAGAAAAGAGGATGAAAGTTAACTTACATAATTAAACATACCTAGGGCATCTCACCTATGCACCATGCTAGCTTTCAAAGTAGTTATTTGTGAAGTCTTTCACATTTGAAAAACTGGAGTCAATGTCTTGGTGTCCTCTGGTGAAAAATAAATAATTCAGAGAGAGAGAGAGAGAGAGAGGAGAGAGAGAGAGAGAGAGAACATTATAAGAAATACTCATTCAAACAGTGGAGAAAAATGGAGAAATGGAGACAAGGTACAGAATCTTTTTTCTTTTCTGATAAGAGAAGAAAATTAAACAAACAAGTCGAGTGCCCTGGGACCCTCTCAGGGATCTAGTAAAGATCTTCCTCTGTTTTATTCTCTCCCAAAATATGTGAAACACATGACGTTCCCTGAAAACTTCTCCCTCTTGCCTCAAGAAAACCATTAAATTCTTTATAAATCATTCAACATTCAAATAATTTGGTGCTGCTTCCTGACATCAAACTATCAGCTCTTAACCTCCGGCTCCTTACGTTCTCGTGGAGTCTCTTTCTGCAACCTTATTCACAGCAATAGCAAAAGTATGTGAAATGACCAATTGCCTCTACTGAAAAGGCTCAGGATAGTAGATTATTCTGCATCTTCAAGCTATTTAGTATTTAGGTGGACAATGAGATATCTTTAGCTCTAGAGAAAAGCATAAATGTATGTCAGTAGCAGTATTCTGAAACAGAAAAATGAAGGCACAGGCTTGGCGAGAGTAAAAAGAAGAATGACGCTTGTTTCCTGCCAAGTGGACAGTTCTCCCACTTTGTGCATCAGTGATTCCTTCTCTAGACCAAAACATGAATGGAATGTTAGCATTTCCATCCGGGTTATATGTGACACACAGAGCTTTAAACAAGAACCTCCAATTCCTGGTTCTGCTGCGTGAAAATTAAATAAAGTGCTTATAACTAAGGTCCTTTTGGGCAAAGGTTCTGGTAAAATCCTGCATTATCACATTTATCTAAAACTGCATTTCCTTTTGCTATGTACTGGATATATTTAATCTATCAGACCCAGGACAAGAATCCAAGGGAGACACAGAGATGTCTCTCCATTGTTATCCCTACATCAAAGAACTTCCATGCAGAGCATAAGGACAGTACTGGAAAGGTTGTTTAGTGTATATCTTTGTATGCATGGGTGGTTACATCTGATTTTTTTTCATAACACAATCACAAGGATAAAGAAATTGTTTTGCAATATAAGCCCAGATTCTGCTTCACTTTGCTATCAAGAGGAAGAGATCACGTAACTCCAAACAATTTCCTTTGGGCTTATCAGAGATTTTGCAATAGAAGACTGTATTGTCTAAAATTGTTCTATTTGTAATGTTTCTGACATTCTAATTACATTGTTACTCTCTTGTTTCTTCTGAGCTGAAATTCTACACAAAATTTGAGGTAAATAAGTTATAAATCTTAAACTGTACTCCTAGCAGTGATTTTTCTCTAGGAACCATTTACATTCTGTATTCTTCAAAGTCTCAGGTGTTAGTCCAGAACTCAATCTTCAGCATAAAACCAGGGAGTGGGACATTTTCTAGTGATACAGTGTCATGAGAAAAAATGCACAGTGGAAAAATATTCATAAAACATAAGCAGATTCATTAGCTTTGCTCAGTGTTATACCTAAATCTGTGAGGTCACAAAGGAGGCGTGAACCTCTAGATATTTTATAATATTTTGGATTCAAAATGATATCCCATTCCAGGCAACTCAAGCATGAATCTTTTAGCTAAGCAAAATATACCAGTTTGATTCAAATCATTTTATATAATGAAATGAGCCTTTTCTCAATGAAAAGTATGGGACTGTAAAAGACTCAAAGAAGACATGCAAAAAAAAAAATATTTCAATGTTAAACACTCAAACTTCTGAAGACACTGAAATAGAATAGTTCAGTTGGAAGGGACCTACAAGGATCACCCAGTCCAACTGACTGACTTCTCCCAGCCTGTGTTTTCATCTGGTATTCGTCCATCCCAGGTGCAGCACCCACCATTTTCCTTTGTTGAATTTCATGCCATTGAAAATTGCCCAATTCTCCAATGTATTTTGATCCCTCTGCAAGGCCTCTTGTCCGTCCACAGAGTCAACAGCACTTCCCAGTTTAGTGTCAGCAGCAAACTTGTTAAGCATGCATTCAACTCCTGCATCCAGGTCATTGACAAAAATATTGAACAGGACTGGCCCTACAATTGAGGAGGACTACAGGTAGCGACTGTACATAGGTAAACAAAATTGAAAGAAGTTAAATTGCCAGTAGAATAAGGATCTGAAACAGCCCTTCCAGAGGTGACATTCTGTGAGGAAAAAAAAAAAATTGAGTTTAATATGTCTGTGAATACAATGTTATGCTGTAGTTATCCCCATGGTATTGGGATACAAGACTCAGTAATTGTAATGATCTTTTCTGACCCAGGTTCATTCAAATTTTGATCCTTCCAATGTTCACACAAGGTATTCATGCAGCCCCTTTGTTTGTTTTGTCAGTACTTCAAAGCTTCTGATTGCAGTAGCTATCCTTCTGGAGTTTTGAGAGGCATATGAAAGTGCACTGGGTAAGGATTCAGCATGCAAGCAGGGTTGTACTTCATTTAAGTTATCTCCCCACTTGCCACTGAAAGGCAGGACCCTGCCAGGCAGGCAGGTTACTGCAATGTCCTCTGCAGGATACTGAGCTGTTCAGAGGCAAGGGTTAAACTGCGTCTCCTTCCAACTACAGCAATAACAAATCAGCCTGAGGAGAGAGGAGATACTACAGCAAAGCTGGTCCCAGGCCAGCAAATTAAGCAAAATCCTATTTAGTTCCTACTGAGTAGATGGTACAAATACAAAAACATTAATGTGTATGCTCCAGAAAGATATGCTGTCAATGAGCAGAGACTTAAATTCTGCTACACTTTCAGTCTCCAGATGGTTGAAAAGCATAGCCCTGAGTAAAATACATTGCAAAATCTAAGCTGAATGTAATAGAACCAAATGCACGACCTACACGAAAAAAAAAAAAAAAAAAAAAAAAAGTGAAAACTAAGGAGGGAAACAAGATCACTTTCTCTATAGTAGTTCTTTGATTTTTTTTTTGATTTTTTTTTAATGCTGGCAGTAACTAACTTTGTTCCTACCTGCCTTTTCTAAGTCAAAACTAGCAATATTATCTTTGCCATCTGTTCATGCTGTTTCCCATAGCCAGCACTTTGGTCTCTCAAATCAGACATCAGCCAGCCAGCCCTTGGCTGCAAACCCATCCTCATCTCTATAATACATGCAGTTGCTAGGGCTGAGTTGGGTGTTTTGGATGGATACAGCTCAAGGTCATGAGCTTGGCCACTTTCACACCAGATCCACATCCAGCACAGACAAAGAAAACCTTAATATAACTCATCCACATAAATGGAAAATGTGATATGTCCCTGCTGAAGTTCTTCTCAAGTAAAATATGCATAGCCTAGGTAAATGAAAATGGTGGTTCTGAGAAAAATAAACACCTCCTACAGGTGCTACAGAATGTATGCTTGTTAGAGATTTTTTAAATAATGGTTCTGTATAATAGGCTAAGAAGAAAATATGTGGTTTTTACCTTATCTTTAAAATTGTCAAAACAGTATTGATCTTTTATAATAAAAATCTTACACTTTTCTGCTTTGAATTAACCTGGTTTCTCAATTAAGCTAAATATAGCCAATTCAAGCAGTGAAAAATAAATATTAATGGAAAGCAATATTTTGTTTGAATCACAGATAGTTTGGATTTCCATGTTGCAAAGCCTTAGATTTTGTTGTTTTATTCTAATTTAATTTTTCTTCCCCCATAAATCCATTTCAAGTAAAATGAGACAAGTTTTCTCCCTCATTTCATTCCCACTTCCTGTAGGTCATCCTTGTAGCTGCAATTTGGAAAGAAGCTGTATATAAGACAATATCTCCATTGGTGTATTATTCAGAATATGGCTACCAGGACAACCTTGTTTCAGATTCCAAGATACTGAAAGATGTACTATTTTATTACCCAGGCAGGGACTTTTACTAAGATGCATACTTCAACTTCTTTTTCAGCCTTTGAGAAAGGTTCCGATATTGTGTGCAAACCTGGAAGAAAACTAACAGCATGCTATCAAAATAAATCTCACTCAGCTGAAAAAGGCCAAATAAAGGTTAATCCAATTACTTAATGGTTGTCTCCTTTTGCCTCTTCCTTCAGGCAGCTGTGCTTTTACATGTTCTGCTTCCCTCTCCTAACATGTTTTATAGAGTTCTTTCTTTCAAAAAGGAAAAGTACTTCACTGTGCTCTCTAAACATAGTCTTTCTCCATTATGAGAAACAGATATATGCTCAAAGACTTGAACATTAAGTGCTGAAATTCCTCATTTATAACAAATATTTAATTTCATTTAACATGAACAGGTCATTGCCCTTAAATTTGTTTGACTTATTCTTGAGGTTAGACCTTTTAATGAATTAAATATATAATAGGAATAGCACTGAAAAATTAACAATATTTTTCTGGGGATTTGATCAATAACATTAATACTTTATTGTAAATACATGACTCCAGTGACAGCAGCATAAATAGCCATAGGAGTCAAATAAATATGCTTAATAGAACTCTAATGAGAACAAAATTTAATGAACTGCATGTATATGTTTCAACATTCCTGCTTCAGGAAAATTGAATGTGCTAACTCCTGCTAACATCATCTCCCTCTGGGAGTTTACTGCCCAACAAGTAAGCTGCACAAAATGATAACCGACGTACTGGGAGGGAGGACAGCAAGCAAAGAGTAAATGAGATGGCTGTGACAATTAATCTTTGGCATCCACTTATAGCTTGTGGAGTAATTATCCTGCTGCATTTAAGATACGTCAAAATGTTCATATCTAGAGTCGCCTTAATTAGACCTCCTGTTCAGATAAAAAGCACTCCACTGTCATCCTCTCAGCCAGAACTGTCATAGCCCATCCTTGGTGGTGTCCCCTGACACCAGCTGAGGTGGCACTATTTATTCCCCCATCAGCCTGACTCAGAATTCCTCTCTTCCTTCAATAAAATTGCAATATTTGAACTGCAAACATTGCCCAGAATGGATTCTGTTTGGTAGCCTACTCAAACACTGACATCAATCCTCTTTATTGCTAAATGAAAAGGGAAACCTTCTTTCCCCTGTGTGTTTTTACTGTCACACACTCAGTGAGCAAAATTTTAAGTTATAACAATGCGACTAGGAATAATAATAACAATAATAACAATACAAATAATAACAATAACAATAATAATAATAATAATGATGAATCTCTGTAAGATTTGGGGAGATGGACTGGATGGCTAAACTACAAGGTGAATTACTTGCTGGACCAAAAACTAGCTCAAAGTCATGACTACAGTTCAGAGTTTAATTGGACACTGGTTTTGACCCATAAAGTTTAATACTGGAGATAGTACTATGTAACTTCTTCATCAACAGCCTGGAGGAGGGAGATAAAATCTGTCCTGAGAGAGAGAAAACTAAATCAAGGGGAGTGGTTTATACACTGGAGGGCAGATTTCTCCCCAGGACCTCAACAAACAAAGTGACAAAGAACAACAGGATCTTCAACAAAGATAAATTGCAGTGCTGGGGGGCATGAAAATCCCACACAATATTACAGGCTAGTTGCCAGCTGGCTGGGTAGTACTTCTAAAGAAAGAAAAAAAAATGGGGATCATGGTGGAATCAAGTTCAACTTGAGGCAGCAGTGCATCCTTGCAGTGATGAAGGTTAACCACATGCTGGCTTGCTTTAGCAGGATTTTGCCAAGCAGTTTGCAGAAAATGATATTCTCTACAGGGAACCTGTGAAGGAATATGTGGTACCTTGTCTCCAGTTTTGCCCCGTTACAAGAGAGCTGACCTGCACAGAGGCCAGAGGAGGGCAAATAAGGTGGTTGGGCTCCTGCAGTGCATGATGCACGGTTCCCCACGCTGACAGGCTGAGGGAACAGGGTTTCTTCATCCCATAGAAGTGAAGGCTAAGGGTGAAGTCTAACTGCAATCTTCCACTACCTAAAGTGGGTTTACAAACAAAATAAATCTACATCCTTCTTGGAGGTGTAACGGTGACAAGCTGAGTCAAGAGAAAAAATGTCACCATCAGAGTAGTAAGCATTGGAGTAGGTGCCCAGGGATTCTGTGGAAGATTTTCAAAATTTCACTAAGTCAGTTCCTGAGCAAAGTTATGCAACTTTGACAAAAGTTCAGGTTTGTGCAGGATGTAGGACCAGATGACCTGCAGCACTTCCTTCTAACCAGAACTGCCCTGATTCCTTCAACCTAAATTCTATCTCTAACCCTGCTATGCTTAGTATTGAAGCCTCTTGGACCTGGGGGAAACTACAGCCCTGTCAATCTGACTTCAGTGTCAGGGAAGGTTATGGAACAGACCACCTTGTTGGGGGTATTGGTCAACAGCTGGCCAAATATGAGCCAGCAGTGTGCTCAGGTGGCCAAGAAGACCAACAGCATCCTGGTTTGTATCAGAAACAGTGTGGTCAGCAGGACCAAGGAAGAGATTGTTCCCCCTTCCTCGGCTCTGGTGAGGCCACACCTCAAATACTGTGTTGAATTTTGGGCCTCTTACTTCTAGAAAGACATGGAGGTGCTGGACAGTGTCAAAAAAAAAAAAAAAGGTGGGGGGGGAGGCAAAGAAGCTGGTGAAGGGTCTAGAGAACAAATCTTGTGAGGACCAGTTGAGGGAACTGGGGTTGTTTAGCCTAGGGAAAAGGAAGCTCAGGGGGAACCTTATCATGCTTTACAACTACCTCAAAGGAGGTAGTAGCAGGGTGGGTGTCTGTCAGTTCTCTCAGGGAACAAGCAACAGGACAAGAGGAAATATCCTCAAGTTGCACCAGGGTAGGCTTAGGTTGCCCAGTTCTTCTTTGTTTTTGAGTATATAATTATGTTTTTGACAAAAGTTAGCAGCATAACAATAATTCATTCATATCCCCTTCAGCACATATCAGTTATTTTGGTTCAGCAAATCAAAATTACATGAGCAGTAGACAAAAAGCTCTGACCAAATAAAGAAACAGGGATAAAAATGATAGGTTGTTTGTGAAAGGAAGGAGCAATATATATATATATATGTATTTCTGTTTTTCTCTGTGTGTAAAGTGTCATCCTTCCTGTTCTACTATATTAGTACTTAATTAATAGTCACTTGTACATTCACATTGATTTGTAGATATTTTTTAACCCCTTTATATTGCATCTCATATTATGGACTTATTTTAAGAATGACTTGTGTAACTGCAACAATGATTCGTGTGAAGCAAAAGATATTCAAATATTTGACATACAGACATACCTTGTAAAAGAGATCAGAAAGAAATCTTGTCTATACGCAGCTCTGATTCAGAGTACTGTGTAACAGTCCAGGTGCATTATACTTTTTTTTATCCTTATTTTTTAAACTGTCAGATATTATCACTGGAGGCAGACTCTAAGACATGATAAGCCAGTAGTTTGATCTGATATAACAATCCTATGTTATTGTGATGAAAAAGTAAACAAAACATATTTATAGAAGTATCTTCTTCTGTAATGAAATATGTTCCTCAAAACATTCACACACTTGCATAGTTCCTATATGACATGTTGATGTTGTGAAGAAAAATCACAAGGCCCATGTCAAAAATAGTTAAGAAGTGCTCATCATTTTATAGCTGCAGAGGAAAATAAGGCAAGAGATCAGAGCAGCCTTGCCATTAACAACTCTGCATTTAGACCAAGTTAGCCATGCCTGTCATTTCATTTCTCCCTTTGCCAGTTCAAATGTAAAGTACTGAATGCACAAATAGCAATATGTGCAAGCAGTTCCTAAAAACACGACTCTCTTTCAAATATATATGTGTTCTCTGACCCATCTCATTACAAATAAAATACCAGAATTTTCTTCTGAAGGCTCTTTGTGAAAGAAAATTCCTTAATCTGCACAGGCTTTTCTGCAGTGGAGAAAATCACTACTGGCAGGGCATGCTAACATATTTCAGAGAACAGTTCTATCACCTGCAGTAGTAGTTAGGGTTTAAAGATAACTTGTGGTCTGTGCAGGGGGTTAGACTATATAGTCACCCACGAACTTCCTAGACTAGGAAGGTGGAGGTGGGGGTTCACCTAACTAAATGGTAATCTTTACTGCAAATCACCCTTCCTCATCAATGGAGAACTTGTCAGCAATGTCAGAGAGAACAGGTACAATTTATAAAACATGCATCTGAAATAGAATAGGTGAATTGTAGCTTTCTCCATTGTCTTCTGAGCAGGCCTGCACTGATAAGACAAGACACACATCCCCTCTGTGTGGCTATGTCCATGCTAGCACTTCCACTATTGATAGTGCTAGTACAAAAGCAATTCTGGTAAGTACTGTAATTCAAGCTTTTCTGTATGAATGTTGTTTTCATCTCAGTTTGGTGCCTGAGGAAAATGATGTTAGTTGTATATTTCCTATAGGTCACATACAGTTGCTTAAAACCAGATGAGGTATTTAAGTGATTGTTAGCTATCTAATGTGCTATTTTTGCTGCCAATTACCCATTGTTTTTATTTTTATGTAAGGCAAAGAAAACACTGGAAAGGTGGTTGAATGAGTAGTAGTCCACAATGAAAGGAAGTCATAAAATGGCCTAACACTTAGAGGAAAAAAAGCCTCCTACTACACCAAGCACAGGCATCTATGACCTTTTCAGAATCAACCTCTTTACAGTCCACTGACAATGTCTATGAGCTGCTGTCTACAGAGACATCCTCTTCCACTGATTGAAATACTGAGTGGTCATTTTATTACCAGAAAAATATCTGGAGTTTCTTAATTTCTCACATCTCCTAAATCAGAGAGATTTTATTAAATTTAAAACCCTGAGTGATTTTTTCCCCATACCAGTGACTGAATCTTTTGATGAAAAGAAACAGATCCCATCTGTCTTCTGATAACAAAGCTTACATTTGGTCACTGCAGAAAGGACAGATATTTTGCTGTTTACATGGAGAGGAACATAACAGAAGCTGGAATCACACAACTATTGGATTTATTGTCTCTGTGTGTTTCAGACTGATTTTTCCTATGTCATTTAGACAATTCTAGCAATGCCACATTCAGTCTTGTCCCTAAATTAATCTTTACCCAGAGAAGTGTTATCAGAGATCATAAGAATGTGGGAATACTACAGTAAATGAAGGTAAAGATCACTAACACAATAGGATTGCAGGACTGCTGTGCCTGGCTGGGCACTTGGGATATCCCCTTCCCAGCCCCAGGGCTGCAGGCCCAGCACTGAGGCCGGGCCCGGCTGCCCAGGGCTGTGCGGGGCTGGGGCTGGAAACCCCGAGTACGGTGCCAGCGTGGCCTTCCTGGACAGCCAGCTCCATGGCGCCAAGGCCCCAGGGGGAGAAATATGGTTTTGGCTGATGTAGAACTGTAAGGAGACAAAGCAAAGCAGCAGCTGACCGTGCCTTTCCACATCATCTAGTTTCCTAGAACATCTGCTTAGGTGCCTGTACACCAGTGTTATTCTACACAACATGTGACTGTAGGGGAAATAACTAAAGGTGAAGAAATAAAAACCATTAAGGAGAATTCTTGTTTGAATAAGCAGATTATAAAATATATATCTACAGTCTTTTGGAAAATATTTTTTTTTTCCAAAATGCAATGTCTAAATATCAAAAATAAGGACAGAAAGTAGTTATCACTGTCTGGGGAAAGAGATATTTCTTTCTCATGACTGGTTTTGAGACATATGAAGCAATTCTATATCACATTTCAACTTTCCAAAAAATATTCTATGAAATCCAAAGCTTCAGTCTGATATGTTCCTCACTCCATTGCTCCAGCCCATAAGGAGATGTCAGAGAATGTGATGACAGTAAGTACCAACTTCACTGTGAGTAAGAATGTAAGCTTTTTTTCTGGCTTGAGGAACACCAAATCTCACTGAGAATACAATGCCAACACAAGATAAGGGATAAGTGTACAGAAGCGAAATCCATTATAATTTACTGCTGTTTTAACTACAGAACAAGCATAGCACAGAAGAAATATTATTTTCAGTACACACAGTCTTCAGATATGACTTGCAGGCTGGTCTTGGACAATAGGTCTGTTCCTTGTCCATTTCCTGCTTTATAACTGTAACCTGAAATGAACCTGAAATGATCATCAGTAAACATATAAAAATCATCTCATTTTAAATCTTAGAACTACTAATTCTAGATCTGGCCTTCTAAATGGCTTATGTTAGATGACTAGAGCAAAGTCACAAACTCCTGCTACTGTACAGTCTCTGGGGTCTCTTTCCTGACATATTAAATCATGGCAGGAAACTTTAACAAATATGTGAATGAAAGTTCTCCAGAAACATTTCTTTTGTATAATTTTCTGAGTATTATTTCTGAGTCTTTGAAGTTATCGTTTCATAGATATTAGTTTGGATCTTGCTGCAAATTAATATTTCATGTATATGAATGTCAACATATATATTTCAAGTTATATATTTTTTCTTTTTAGTTATCAAAACCAAAACTCTACACACAAAATCTTTTAAAAGTTGCAACATTTAATAAACTACTGTCACGTTATGAGATTCCATTGATCTTTAGGTTTATAATAATTATGATCAATGGAAAGATAATTTAAACATTTTTTTAAGAAAATATATAGTCTCTGACAAAACAAGGAAACAAGGAATAGTAACAAGAACCAATGTCAATATGTTTTGTGCTTTTGCAAGAGCAGGTGGTGTAAAGGAATACACCTGTATTTCTGAAACACCTTCTGATAACAGAACGCACAACTCTCCAGTGTTTATATTCTTAGTCAGACCAGCAGGACAACCTTTATCAGCTTTTAGATCTTTTCTTTTAAGTCACTTGGAACCAGTGATAGTTTACTAAATTCCAGAGAATTAAATATTAGTTTTTCAGAACAATTCACATCACTGAGAGTAAAATGAAAGAATGGAGTTACACTCTTGGCAAAGAAAGAGGCTGATTTAAAGCAGCCAATGAGATTACTTATAAGATACCAGATTATAGAGTTATTTATTTTAAAGAACGTTTTGTTCAGACCTTCCACTGCCAGCAGTTCAAAAACCATGAGCCAGGTTCCCAAAAATGTCATTATACTTAAAGTTTATTTTAGCTAATTTAATTGAGACTCCAGTATACTGGATGTCTCATACTGTATGTCTGCCAGACATTCAGAATCACTTTTGGGTGTTAATATTAATCAAATTTGACAGAGGTATTGAGGTCTCAAAAAGATTAAGTTCTGCAATTGCAATGAAAACTGTCAGTTAGATGGTGCACCAGTAGTGTGCCTGCTGGTGGAGACACGGGCACATCACCACTCTTGCTTATCTTGCCCAACAGCAGGAGCTGCCAGTCAACATTTCCACAACTTTGGATCAGTCACTGAATGTTGTTGCTTGCTTAAGCAGCATTTTGCTGACGGATAAAGCAAATTAGGTTGTTGGAAAAGATTAGTATCTCTTTCTGTTATGAGAAAACTGAAGGTCTTGTCCTGACAGACTGAAGAGGGCTTGAAGGAAAATTTGAGGTTTAATGATAGGGGATATGGAGTAGTTTCAGGGAATTGGGATTATTATGATAGAGAGGCAAGAAATGCAGTGCTAGAATCCACAGGAAACTAGACTTCCTTGGTTCTGCTCTTCACAGAGCAATTTGTTTTAAGAACAGGCTTTTATTGTTAAAGCCTGCTTGCGTTGTGTCCTCAGGCTACCTTAGAATCAATTATTTCAGCCTTTCTCTGCAGGTATGAACAGTAAGAACTTACTTCATTTTTTTTTGTATTGACAGCTTAGATTCTCACAGTGCCAGAAGATGGAGATTAAAAAAAAAAAAAAAAAAAAAAAAAAAAAAGAGAGAGAGAGAGGTGATAAAAATTAATAAATGATAGAAAACAGTGCTTGGAGAAATCTTTAGTATGCTAGATAAACTATGTCTAAACCATTCCCATCAGATTCTTGCCTACCATATTTTTACAACCCTCCAATGATAAAGCTGCAAAAACTTTCCAGGATTCTCTGTTCCAAAGTATCCCTATTTTTACATGAAGTTCTCCTGTTCTTCCTGCACCATTAGTTGGCACTGTCCGTGTTAATGCACTGCTTGAGAAAAACAGGAAACCTTTTAAGCACAATTTAGAGAAAGAGAAGGTCTATGTTTTTTACCCACAATAACAAGAACAATTCATTTACCCTAACTTTTGATTACACTGGGAGGAAATGAACACACTAAGCCATCCTATCAACCAAAAATTTTACAGAAACAAGGGCCCAGCAAAAGTAATGTAGAAGAGAGATGGTCATTAAGCTCTTACCATTACTTCTAGAGCTACACATACAATACAAATATGATGCACAAAAATTCTTATTAGCTACTCTTAAGTAAAATATTTACTTAAGGGGAAGATCTGTTTTGATTCACTTGAATCTTTGAAGAACCCTCATTGAAAAAGATTTAAAATTGAAGTCCATCATATTTATTGCTTTATATTCTGGACAGATGCTAGCTGACCTCTTTCTGTAGAAAACATAAAGGCTCTTTCAGAGGCACCTTCAAGAAGAGACCTACCTATAACTTCCCAGTCCAGTTCTGTTCACTGCCTACAACTGAGGAATTTTAGTGTTCTTATGTTGTGCCACTTCTTCCTGACTGGCAAGAAGTTTTCTTCAGCTGAAATACCACCCAAGATTTGGCCATGTGCATATACACATATATTTTGAGACAAAATGGCAAAAATTTAATTCATAGCAATAATATTTGAATGTGGAATAAAATCCTTACTAAAATCTTAGCAGAAAAGCAGGATCTGCCTGTGTTTCATAACCTATAGAACAGTTTTGTTCTGTAGATCTTCCTTAAACAATCACAATGTTGCAAATGGAACTGAAATGCATCTACCATGACAAAATTCACTGAGAAAGCTCTGAGATCTGAATATCTTTCCTTCTGCAGCACTCCGAAAACAAAACCATCATTTAAATCTAATTACTTTAGCCCAGGAAAGACATACACTTGTTAAGAGGAATCCTAATATCTGTAAAAGAGTCTTAAAGTACCATTCACATACCACATAAGATTCTCTCACACAGAGATTATGCAACTGAGTTTCCAGCATCAGTGTGTTTTGCTTCATATTTTGAAGAGAGAGCTTGTGTGAATGTATGCCTTATTATTTAATAGTGTAGAGATCCTTGAGAGTTTAAAAGAGCAGCTAGAATAACATGGCTACAACTTTGAGTCTGAATTTGCAAAGATCAGTGTTTTTCTTATTACGAAAACAAATGGCAAATACATTTGTCTTGCTGACTCACACAGGAAGTCATAAACCCAGCAGAGCTCGTTGTACAGGAGTCTCGCTTGTGCTGGGCTTTGCTGCTCAACAGTCCCTCAGAGACCACCAGTTTTACTAACACTTGCTTGACTAGGCTGCACAACAGTCTTTGGCAAGGCAAACCCCTGCATAACTTCACGAGTTCTCACTGACTCATAACCTCCTCAAAACTTGCTCCTCGCAGCCCATTTCCTGCAGTGCGGTGGCCGGTAGGCTCTGGCCTTGGTGGTTTACGGCTCTGGAAGCTCAGCTGAGGTCCAAGGCTGACAGACACCCACTTTTACCTGACTCCTGCAGAGCTCCTGGTTGTGACTTCTAGACACTCCTCATGCTGCAGACTTAGTGACTGCTAAGAAAACCTCCCTCTCCACTCCCTCCCATGTCTGGCAGTCTGTTCCCTAGAGTGCTCCTTGAGCTAGACCCCAGGAGGTGGGCAACTCCAAGCTGCCTCCTTGTTCTGACTGGGCTCATTGACTGCCTCTGTCAGAGCAGGCCCTCTCAGTTTGCTGCTTTCACTCAGATTAATTACACTGCCCGATACAACACAATGCAGAGGTTTATTTATCAGAGTTGAAGGTATCAAATTCAGAATTATACCTACAAGACTGCAAGTACAGGTGATATAAATTGTTATTCTTGACAGTAATGGGTATTTCACACTAAGCCATTGTGCTGTATGTTGACCTGAGAAACTGATGTTCCTCTTTCATGAAATAATGACAGTCAAGGCATTTCACCAAGTTATGAAGGATTTCTCTCTTTTCCCCAGATATGTTAAGCTGGTTTCCAGCTTCAATTCAGTGTGAATGTTCATCTCACTGCCTCACATTTTGCATTTTTATTGTGGTTTAGATTTTCCACACTGTGCCATCCCTGTCTAAGCTGCATCCCAGGTGCAGGCATAGCACGGCTCCAAGCAGTGCAACTACGGAGCCCACATAGCCCAGCCACTACCAGTGTGGGAAGGGTGGGGAAGGACGGAGGAAGGTAATAAAGGTCTCTTGATCCCCACTGTAAATTTATACTAGCTAGTGTGTATTGCTAGATGTTTTCAGTTCTACACAATTTTTCAATTAATCTCTATTAAAATTCTTTAATAAATCTTCATTAAAATAATCAAAATTGTTGAAAATAATTCAACCCAATAATCTTAATTAAAATATAAGATATCTCTGTTTTATTAAAACTATGACATTTCATGTTTTCTCAGCTACTATATATGACTATTATAGATACAGATTTCAGAAAAGATGGAAGACTGACTACATATGTGGCCACCTGTCTTCCCTCCTCAATACCTGTTTCCACCTCTTGGGTTTATGGCTCAATGATTCAAAAGGAGCTCCCCTCAGAAGTGGAGCATATGAATGTGGGGGTTTTGCTACATTTCCAGATACTTAGAGGACAAAGTCAGGTTAAGAAATGACTAATAATAGACTGAAAGTGTCATTTTGTTCTTGGGAGACCTTGCGAATCCTCAACCCAGACAGCCCTGACTGCTTGGATTAGGCAACAATCTGAGGAATAAAGCCTTCATGATTGTTTCCCTCCTGGATACTGATACTACCTCCAGCCTCCCCTTAGGGTCCCTCCTTAGGGACTAGCACATTAAGCCACTGAACCACTGTTTTTCTAGAAAGAAACACTAAATAAAGAGTCCAGGAGAAGATCAGAGATTGATGGTAGCTGTGAAACTATACACTGTTGAGTTATTAAAATTTTTCAGTTCTGGTTTTGTAAAATCCTAAGCAGTTACTGAAAATGCATTATTTTAAATGTAACTATAAAGTAATGGAACTATATAAAGAACATCTTGGAGCAACCCTGAGAATATCAGTTAGCCTACCAGGGCAGGATCAGTTAGTCCTATGTCATTCATAACAGATGCATGGCTAAACTGTTTTTAATATCTCTAGCAATTAAGATTTTTACAACCTCTGCAGATGCCTGCTCATACAGCACAAAGCTGTATTTTTGACAAATACTATCACTTTCCCTTATAATTAGAAAGTGTTTCCTCATACCTAACTTGATCTTTTCTTGCTGAAAATAACTGTTTCTCTGTCTATCAAAGACTTGGAAAAGAGCTTATCCTCTCATTCTTTTTTAGCAGACTTTTATACATCTAAGGTCTGTTACTTTCCCCAGTCATTTCCTACTCTGTGTGTTATGTGGGTCCTGTTTTTTCAGTATTTCCAGAAAGGACATCTTTTCTAGAGAGTTCTCCTGGACTCCCTCCACTTGCTTCACCTTTGTCAAAGTGCAATGACCACAGCAATACAGTTTAGCCATACACGTCTGAGAGAAGTAAATATCCTCTGAGCTGCTCTTCTGAGTCTACATCTCAATCATGATGTCAACATCTGTACAACCTTACTAACTCATGTTCTGCTTGTGGTCCAAAATAAATCCTAGATCTTGTCTCAAATAAATGGTATTTCATCCCATTTTGTTTTGCCAATTATTCCTGTGTTCCCATTAAGCTTCATCTTCATTTTTTTTCAGACAAAATTGTCAAGATCTGTCAACATACCTGCAGTCCTTCTTCCCTCTTCTCTTTAACTGTTAACCAGAGAATTTTGGCATACACTTTATACTTTCAGCCACCGAGTGTTATTTGTATATACGTAGTAACATATTTCCCCTTCTCCCTTGCTTGTCCATCTTGAGAATACTATGCTACACCAATTTAAGTTCATCTTCCAGTCATATGAATTATCCCATCTTTGTTATGCTTATTACATCGCCATAGAGATGAGACTAGGTTTCTTGCGTTAATATAGAGGTGTCTATGCTACGTAGTATAGAAATATTTGATGTGCTGAACAGTTTTTTTCCATTTTTATTCCTCCTGAAAATAATATTAATGATTTAGTGGCCACTAAAAATAATCTTTTTGTTTCTAGGTCCTTGTTGCTTACATCTAACAAAGACCTTGTTACCTATAATAGCTGATACAGGGCAGAATCTCTTACTCTAGGTTGTCAAGAAAATATTCTAAGATAATTTAGATTGACAAAATAATGCCTCATTTTTTGTGAGGTGAACTCCCCTTTTTCAGTGGTCATTGAACTTCATTTTCTGTTGAAAGGACCTGTTCTTGAAATTTAAAGTAGTCAAAATTTGGGTTTTGATTACAAAGAAAGTAATTACAAATGTAAATATGTCTATTACTTACTTAAATGATGGGTTACATGACTACCTGTTCATTTGCATGCACAATTACCCAAACTGAATAAGCAAACATGATAAATTTAATGTGCAAATTGGGTGTGCGATCAGGCATTCAGCTAACTCACACCTAATTGGGCACATCTCATTTTGAAAATTATTTTTCTAATGTTCTGCTTACCTTTATCATTTTGAATGAAGGCTCTACAATCATTCTTTCATAGTTAAAAATCAAACAAAATGGAATCACATTAGCCCATGTGCAGTATACACAGTAGCATTGGCTATAAGCTATATTTTTTTCAGTTCAGCCTTGTCAGAAAATTATACAAGGCCTTACCAGGCTGTAACACTGTCATTAATCAGTTTACAAACTCCATTCCACAGCAATCTATTAAACTTATGAGGATAACTCAGCACCAACAGCACTAACATGCAGAGTGTAAGACTGGGTTTTCTTTCAGTCCTGGGACTCATTGATTGTACTATGTGCAAATACCACTTCTATGGCATGAAGCTCTGTTTTTAACGAGGATGGCATTTAATTCACTGAGGACCAGATTTTCTGTGACAGGCAAACACAGATGTTTATGGATGTCTGATGTATGTGCATAGATGCCACCTGGGTAATCACAAACCAGGTATCTGCACACATACATGTTTACATTCTGAGTGGCTGTGCATATAAGCAAACAACACATGTAAGTTTACAGATCCACTTCTAAATCAGAAATGGGCTAATATTTGGGGTGCAGTACTAGCTCCTACATTGATGTTAGTCAGAGGTACAGTGGCTGAAAGTAGCTGAAAGATATAATGATGCAACATGAAAAGACGTTTGAACATTTCATTTGAATGTTCATAAGTCTATGGGGCCAGACAGGAGTCATTGAAGGGTACTGAAGGAGCTGGTGGAAGTAATCACCAAGCCACTTTCAATAATTTACCAGTAGTCCTAGTTAATCAGGGAGGTCACAGTTAACTGGAGGTTAGCAAATGTGGACAGGAAGGAGGATCCAGGAAATTTACAGGCCTGTCAGTCCAATTTCCATACCAGTGAAGGTTATGGAACAGATAATCTTAAGTGCCATCACACAGCACATGCAGGACAATCAAGTGATCAGATGTAGCCAGCATGGGTTTATGAAGGGCAGATCCTGCCTGATTAACATGATCTCCTTCTATGACAAGACGATGCAGTCAGAAGACAAGGGAAAGGCTGTGAACGTTGTTTACCTGAATTCTAGTAAAGTATTTGACACTGTTTTCCACTGTATTCTCCTGGAGAAACTGGCTCAGACAGGAGTACAGTTTGCTGTGTGAAGAACATACTGAATGGCTAGACTCAAAAAAGTCATGAATAGAATTCAATCTGGTTGGTGGCCAGTCACCAGTGGTGTTCTTCAGGGCTCAGTTCTGGGGCCAGATTTGTTTAACGTTTTTGTCAGCAATCTGGATGAGAGGATCAAACACACCCTCAGTAAGTTTGCAGGTGATACCAAGTTAGGTGGGACTGTAGATCCTGAAGGTAGAAAGGCTTTGCAGGGGGATCTGGATAGGCTAGATCAACAGGTCAAGTCTAATCACATGACATTCAACAAGGGTAAATGCACTTGGGTCATAACAACCCCGTGCTGTGGTACAGGCTTGAGAAGGAGTGGCTGAAAAGTTGTCCAGGGGAAAAGAACCTAGGGGTGCTGGTTAAGAGCTGTCTGAGCATGAGCCATCAGTGTGCCCAGGTGACTAAAAAGTCCAATGGCAACCTGGCTTCTATCAGATAGTGTGACCAGTAGGACTAGGGAAGTGATTGTCTGCTTGTATGTGGCACTGGTGAGACCACACCTCAAATACTGTGTTCAGCTTTGCCCCCTCACTACAAAAAGGATGTTGAGTTGCTCAGGTGTGTGCAGAGAAAAGCAATGAAGCTGGTGAAGGGACTAGAAAATAAGAGGTATGAGGAGGAATTGAGGGAATTGGGGTTGTTTAGTCTGAAAAAGAGGAGGCTGAAGGGTAGACCTCATCACTCTCAGCTACCTGAAAAGCAATGGTAGTGAAGAGAGTGTCAGGCTCTTTTCTCAGGTGACAAATGATAGGACATGAGGAAATTGTCTCAGGTTATGCCGGGGGAGTTTAGATTGGATATTAGGAAGAATTGATTCATGGAGAAGGTTGTCAAGCATTGGAATGGGCTGCCCAAGGCAGTAGTGGAGTCCCTGTCCCTGAAGGTATTTAAGACATGAATGTGGCACTAAAGCACATGGTTTAGTGAAGGGACTTGGTAGGTCAGGCTGACAGTTGGACTTGATGATCTTGAAGGTCACCAGCAGTCACAAAACAACTAGAATATGTGGAATGATTAGGAAAGAAGCTGAAAGGGAAAAAGAAAAGAGAGCTACATAATGTCACTGAATAAAACCCTTGTGAATTTAGGTTTTAAAATGCTGTGTGTGGTTCTGGCTACTCCATATCAGAAATCATACAACAGATACCAGAAAATGATAAAGAAGAATCAGAAGAGACACAAAGAAATATTACAAGGATAATCAGCAACATATAGTGACCTCTGTAGGAGAACAAATTACTTAGAGTAGAACTCTTTTAAAATATTGAAAGATATAATCAAAATTTATGAAATTATATATGTCATGGAAAAACATCAGTAGAAAACACTGATATACCATTTTTCATAATATATAAGCTAAGGGGTTTACAAAGTAATTGCAGGTAACAGGCTTAACATAAACAAATGGAAATAAAGATTTATGTGGTACTCAAATTATGGAACCCTTTGCCACAGGATGATTTGGGTACCATAAATACAAATATGTCCAGAGAGATTTGGAAAAAATCATGGAAGATCCACTAAGGTATATTTAAAAAAATGTTGGAGATATAACTCTGCTTCAGGGAACTCCTAAGGCAGAGTGCCAGCAGGGCAAAGAGTGCTCAGGGGTGATGTCACTCTGCCTCTCTTATTTCTTGTAGTCTTCTCCTAAGCATAAAGTGTTGTTCATTGTCATAAACAGATGCTAAGCTAGGTAGACCTTAGTCCTAACCTCATGTGGTCTTTTTTGTATTTATAATACAACTCTTGATCCTTTTCTTGAGAACTTCCACCTTGTTGCCATTTTCCCATCTAGTATGCTTCTCTTATTTCCGTCTTATTTCCAAGTATAGTCTTTGTTCTCATTCTAATTGGTCTGCAACATGGTTGTTTTTGGTTTTTGTTGTTTTGTTTTGTTTAAAATTTGTCAAAATTATTATATTTAAATCATTTGCCTCCCACCTTGTCTAGTAACAATGAGTACCTGAAAGAATGGCTGGTGACAGTAACTCTAAATCTTTCAACATCTGCACAGTTAAATTATCCAGAAGCTCATAAAACTGACTGATGCCATATGCAAGGGAATTTTGGTATTTTAACACTGTGATATAGATGTCTGCATAGATTTGGAAAGACAGAAGTCTACATGATTTTCCTTGCATGCTGTTATTTTAAAATATATTACTATTGGTATGGAAGATCCTAAGAGTTGTTTATGACCTACTAATATTTATAAGATCAGCGTGACTACTGTCCTCAGTTTATAAGTAACTGCTGAAGAAAAATTAAAAATGAAAAAATATGTTTAATGTAATATTAGTTTAAATGAGTGCTTGCACTGCAACCCCAGGTCCCCCAACACTTTTGTCCAAAGCACAGTGTACTAAAGCCTCTCCCACAATTTGTGGTAAATAGGTTGAGTAGCAAAAATATTCAGAAAGGAAACTGCCAGTGAGAGAGAAGCAAGAGTAGGTATCTTCATTTCTTCCCACTGAAGACGCTGCACCTGATATTATTTCACTTATTTCACTTATGTAGGTGGATCAGGAACTTAGTTGAAAGGAGGCTGCACCTGGGTTACACTTCTAGCTTCCAGTTCTTAATTTCCTTGGAAAAATTAGCCATAAACAAATATTTAACTACTTTTCTCTTTTGAAGATGTTTTGTTTCAAATTCTCTAACTCAGTCCGCAAGATGACTCTACTTATGGTTTTCCTTGATGAGATTTCTAACTCATTTGACAAAAGTAATTGGTAAATTTTGCTGTTTGTAAGGTGTTTGATTTAGTACCACATGTGAGTTCTATTATCAAATTAGTCTTTTATAAACCAGTAGAGAACATATTAAATGGATTAAGAATTCACTAACTGGCAGATGCCCAAATGCAGCTGTCAATGGCAAGTCATCATCCAGTGAGGAATATTCTAACAGGATGATCCCTTTGCAGAGATTAATTCAATAATGTTTTATTAATGCTCTGGAATAATACACAATATCACTGCTGGTAGCATTTGTGGATGACACAAAGATTGCCAGAGTAGCAGATAATAATGATAAAGACATTCAATTTGTCAGTCTGGGCACACTCAAACAAATAATCTTTTTAAATGCCAAGTAGTTCTAGACGAAAGCGTCTGGACTGTGCCTCTCAAATTAAATACTGCATATGGAACAGGAGCTCTATGAGAATCACACTGAATGAGCAACTGAGCAGGAGCTTCCAGTACAATGATGCTGTGAGAGGGGTCTAATGAAGTTACTGCAAGTATGCAAATAATGGGGGAGAATTTGGGGAGAAGGGTATATCTCTGTAGGAGACACAGGTGAGGCCAACACTGGAATGCTATAGGAGAAACTTCCCAGAATTGTCATTGCCTTCACACACAATCAGGTACCTTGCTCACTGTCCATTGTTCATCACATCTATTTCTAGTTTGCCTTTGTGTGATACCCATTAGTTAAAGAGTATGAGTTATTTCCGGAGCAGGGGAGTGCCATACATAACTACCACAAGGCAGCACAGCATTACCACACTCACAGCTCCTTTCCCTCTTCCTTTCACCTTCATCTTTGGTATCACTGCTGCTCAGTGCCCCAATGGTGTGGTGGGTGGCAAGTGCCCCAATGTCCCCAAATCTGTTTCCCCACAGCCTGATCTAGTGCATAGGACATTTCACCTCAGGCCAAACTTTAGTCTCCTCTCTACTAAAAGCAGTTGTTGCAAGTACCCTGTTATTCAAAGATTGGGCAAGGAAAACTGTGTTTTTAAGGGCTAAGAACTTCTCTCTCTCTCTTTCTCCCTTTCTCTCCCGCTTCCTCCCTCTCTCTCACTCTCATGAAAGGGTGTAGAACATTCCCATTAACAGACAGGCTGTGGATCCTGAGTAGGATTTAAGAGCCTTTCATGGGGATGTGCTCAATCTTCCAACCCTTTCTTGGCTGTACAGTCAGGCCAAAAATACACTGCATTTTGTCAACGAGACTCAACTTGCTGATTACATGACTACTGGAAAGGCATTTTTATTTCTAATCCAAATACCTGCATGCATTTTCCTTGTAAAATGGGGCCTGATGTATGGCTGCATATTTCTGGGCTGTTGAATAGACATAAACTAGTTAAACACACTTTTTTTTTTTTCAGTTAATAGATCTTTTAAAACACACCAAATTATTGATTTTTTCTTATAATAAATACTTATGTTAATGTAGTAAACTAGTAATATAAAAGTTTATTATAAATCTTCAAATAAGCTTTCTATCAAAGAGAAGCTGATACATGAGTTTTCTGTTTGGCTGCTACTAACAACATAAATGACAGATGTTACAGGTTTTTGCTACAAGGAAAAGTTCCCCTCCTTTAATATGCTATTTTCCTCAGACTACCTAACTGAAATAAGCATACATAGACTATGATTGTTGATTAAGACTATTACACATTATTAAATATACATCTACAGTTTAATGTTTTTGGAGTCACAGTACTGCTGGAGATTAACCTTTTTAACTTCTTAGAAAATGCAGGAAGAAAATGGTGCTAAAACTTCTCAATTAACTAGACTGCTCAGACAAACATTTCAGTCTCATACAGAAATATATCACACAATAAACTATTTTTTGTTACTCTAACAGGAAAAATGTCCTTTTCTCCCACTAAATTAAAATGCATATTTAAGTCTACCATGTGCTCAAAATCCAAATACTCTGGCTTAAAAACTTTTAAGTACTTACAAAAGTATACCTGCTTTCTGCTTGTACACTTACTGTTTAAAATAATCTTAGTAAATATCTTCCTAAATACTAAAATGTCAAATATTGACAAATATCAGAATGCAGTCAGTACAAATTTCTTTCTTTGGATTTGGCAGAAAGATCACTTCAGGCCATCCCCACATTAGAAAATAATAATCTGACTCCTGATGAGCTCATGTGTAAGAGCAGGCACACATGCCTTGCACTAAAGCACATACTCAGACTTCTTATAGAGCAGGATGAGCTTTCTCTACCCAGAGAAGGCCTTGTCTTCTCCTGCTTCTCAGTTCTTCAAGGAGCTCCATGCTGTCCAAGCTGAAGACTTGGTTTATAGCCTGCTCTTCTCCTGAACCCTTTTTGGAGAGATCATACATTGAGGCATGAACTGAAGAGGACAATTATAACACCATGGGAGATGGGGAACACAATGCAAACCCTCTCAAAGGAAGAACACTGCAGTATTCTTCTATGAAAATCATCTAAAGCTGCACTGTTTTTATAAATTCTTCCTGTCCTTATATTCACAGTTGTATTTTTATTTATTAATAATGTTGAGCTTAGTCCTCTAGAATGAAAGCAAGATAGCTTGGAAACATACCAAGTTTGTTCCCTGTAATCCCAGAGACAAACTATGATTAATATACAATGTCTTTATGGAAGAATTTAAACACAGTAGGAGAACAGCTAATTAATGTCTTTTAGAGATGCCAGCCATCCTAAATCATTGGTAAATACAAGTCCAGGAAATCACAGTCTGCTGCAAAATCAATCAGTGAAGTGCAATAGATTGCTATGATTAACACGGTCTAATGGATTCCCATGGAAAGAATGATTGATTTCCAATAAGAAATCCTTGGATTCACAATGGGGAAGCTACCACCTGCTTCTTTTTAAGAACAATGTCTGAAATTTATAAGCTAGTTTGTGTACAGCATTTTCTTTTCCTGCTGTGAATTCTTTAAATTACCTTTTAACCACTACTGACGCCATGTATTTTTTGTTAATTTACCTTGGATGGCCCTACAACAAAACTCTCCCAATAAACCAAGAAAATATTGTTCAAACCTGTGTAGTAATCACTGTTACCATCCACCCCTCCACAAAACTGTGACAGGAGAGAATGGTACAACATGTACTCAGAATAGACAATTGCATGTCTGAAGGTAGTACTGTGATGTACATGAATTTGTTATATTTTAACACAGCCAGTTCTTGATAAGACAGGGAAGCGTTTTTTAAATTTCTAAGAGGATCAAGTGCCATTCTGGAATAAACTCAGCCCTCAGAAAGTCCTGAATTCAGATGAAATAGATACTGCTTGGCCACACATAGTTTTCAGGATCCCAAGTCTTCTGATGGTACTCTTGGTCATTCTGAAAAGTAGCAAATTTGGATGCATCATCAATATTCAGGATTTGGCTCTGGATACACAGCCTGACTCTTTTGAGGGAGAACCATATACATCTTGAACCATCTCCAGCTTTCTGTGTCTGACTGCACAGCTAGCAACAGCTCTGGTTGCTTTCAACACGCTGTGCAAATGACAGGTATACACTTACAGACGTTAAATGAGAGCAGCTTTTGACATTAGAGTAAAGTTCCAACTCACACACTGAAATAGGTATCCTAATACTTTAAACGCTTTGCTGTCATCTCTTCTCTCACTTTCCTTTTGCTCTTTTGCCTCTTTTGAAGCCAGCATATAAGGGAATGGTTGTCCATTTAAGTTACAGTACAAGCTAGTATGAAAATAATTTTCTGCTGGCCATTACAAGCAGCGAGCAATAATTCTTCTTGTGCAGACTGTTGGGACAAGAATCAGAATTGCATCTCTGTTCACAAAAGTCAGTGTTCAGCCAGTGCTCATACTCACTAAATCATAGTTCAGAGCAGAAAGCAGAGGTCTAAGTTATTGATACCAGCTAAACAAAGTACAGTAACCACAATTTCAAATGTGCAAGTACTGCCCATTCAAAAAAAAAAAAAAAAAAAAACACCTCAGGATCTCTGAGTTGTGGTACTCATTTAGCTCCTTTTAGGACTGGGAGACCTTAGAGTAAGGATTCCAAGTAGAAGGTTTGAGGGTTTGAGTCTCCACTGCTGTTTGAGTAGAGGCTGGGAAGAGATCTGGTTAACCACACAAAAACAATTGTCCCGATTTATAGGTAATGAATATGAATATCTATTCATGAGGTAGATCTGGCACAGTAACCTATGATTTTGACATTTTTTTTATTGTTACGGAAAAAAAAAATACTTCAGACTGTGGTATGCATACATCTCAAAAGCTAGTTCAATGTTCAGTGTGCACAGAACGTGCTAAGAGGCACTTTCTCTTGAGATCCACTGTGGTGTCTTTTATTGATTCATTACCATGCAGATCAGCTGTTCTGAAAGCCCAAGCCCACATGCCTCACACTCCTGAGGACTTTACTGTTCACCATAATAAACATCAGCTTGAAAAGAAATGTAGCGCGTTCCTTTTTCCTTGCCTCTGGAAACAGTAGCTTGAGAAATCTTTCAGTACTTATATGAGTCATCATGTCTTCTGTGAAGGAGAGGGGAAGCACGTGCAAAAGTGTCTCTTTGAAGTTTAAGGCCTTGATTATATATATTTTATTAAAAAAGCATTTTCCTTTGGAGACCTACCTTTTTGTGACACGTAAAATGTGTGAAATGGCTTCCTCTTAGTGTTTAATAATTTGTGAAGGAAACATTCTCTTCTGTACTGCTTCTGTGGAGCATGTATGCAATTTCAGTTTCCCAATATTCCACCCTGGTCGGTCATACCAATGGTTCCCATAGCTAAGATTCCTGCTTTAGGATGAGATGTGTAATGTCTTAGACGTAACTCTTTCTTGTTATTAGCTAGGGTATATAGAGCTAGTTTATATTTAGCTGACATTTGGTCAAATGAATCCCACCCATTTTGACCCAAATGATAATCCTTAGCTGATGTTATTGTGCGTTCTCCTTCACATAAGTATCCAGTAGCTGTACCTTTTTATGAAAAGATCACACTGTGATAGCAAGTAGTTCCCTTCAGATTCACAGTGCAAAACACAACATTTGGAGCATAGATTTTATAAACAACCCTCTCTCAGGACAGATGGGGTATCTTCAAAGCACTGTGGTACAATTAATTTGGCTGAAGAAGGATCAACGAGCAATTTCATAGAAACATAGAATCATTAAGACTGGAAAAGACCTTCAACATCGTCTGGTCCAACCATCACCCTACTACCAATGTCACGTACTAAACCATGTCCCTAAGCACCAGGTACAACCTTTCCTTGAACACCCCCAGGCACAGTGACTCCACCACTTCCTTGGGCAACCCGTTCCAATGCCTGATTACTCTTTCTGAGAAGAAATGTCTCCTAATTTAAGTGTCATCATGAAGAAACAATGGCCTATTATACATGCAGACAAGCATTAAGGAAAGAGAATGATTGACAACCTGGAAAAAATATATAGATAAAGGTATAGCTATAATTGTAAGTATAGATACCAATAGATTTGGGAAGCTAAAATTTGCTGGTGATATGGGAAAATATTCAGGTTACAAACAAGCTTGTATATGGCAGAAGGTCAGATAATCTTAGCCTGAAAACAGAAACAATATATCATGGGTGTGGAAGATGACTGTCCTTGGTGTGATAGAGGAAGCCTGCACCTAGAGAGGTATATAGCTCTAATAATAGCTCTAATACCTCTAATACCATTCTATTGTGAATGGATTTGGCCACCAATTCCAGTCTATATACAGTCCAATTCCCCTAAACCTAAGTAACAGCCACCCACTGCTCCTAGTGCTGCCCTTCAAATGTACTGCTATATGCATTATCTCCTGTCTGACACCATTCTTAGGCAGTCTTCTCTCCATAACCCAACTGCGAAGAGCCAGGAGTGACTTAAATGCATTTTTCTCACTCCCAGCAATTTGAATTGCAGAACTATGACTTTGGAGGAACTACACAACAGTAGAGCAATGAATATATTTTTTCTAGTCATATTTATCTTCCGCAGACAAATTACACTCAGGAAGAAAATAAAGAATCTTTCTCGATAAAAAAAAAAAAAAAAAACTGTCCTTAGAACTTTGTGGACCCCAAACCTGGTTAAAATCTGTATGTCAGACAACCTTTCCTGATGGTTTGCTCTTCCACTGCTGTTTTAGACGATATAGTAGTCTCTTTTTCGGGGAAAAAAAAAACTTCCATTTTTATGCAATGAACTCCACAAGGGAGGAATCAGAACCAAGACATAGATCTCTGGTTACTTGCTTCCCTTCTTTACCAGTTCTCCTCTCACATTATCTCCAACGTGGACAACCAGTCAAGTGCAATTATCCTAGTTAGTCCATCACCTAGGTCGAGACACAGAGTGATTCATATATCTAAATTTTGACAACTGCAGTGTAGGTGTGTACATGGGAGTTACTTATTTGTTTCCCTTTAGAGAGAGTGATAGGCCCTGTATTTCACAGTCCATCTCCTAGGTGAGATGACTCTAACCAAGAATATTTGGGTGAGATGAATTCTCACTGTCTCTCTTAAATGATAGCAAACCTCTATAGCACAGCAGTTTTCAAAGAACCCCAAAAAAAAAAAAAAAAAAAAAGACAACATATACAATTGAATACAAGCAAACCTCAAATCCATTTCAGAGCTGGAAATGACATAAATCTGCATCACATTAGTTATTTTTAGTTAATGTAGAAAAAGCCATACTGTGCCTGACTAAAGTCCCACCTGGTCCTGTTTCTAACAGGCAGCAGTAGATGCCCAGGAAGGGTATACAATTGCTACAAGAAGATATTGATTCTCCCTTGGTGAACTGTACATACTCCTGAAGCCTTGTGTCTCAAGATCTCCTTAAGCCAGTGGTTTGTTTGTTTCTTTGTTTGTTTGTGTGGGGTTTTTTTGTTTTTTTTTTTGCCTGTAATGACCCTACATAAATAATTTTTTATGAAAATAGTTTTGGAAGTCATATATACTTACAGTATCTACAGTGCCATGTGGCAATGAGGGAAAGATTCTAATTACAGGTCACATGAAAACACACCCACTTTTGTGTATCCTGAATATAAATAAATAAATAGATAAATAAACTGTTCAGTTTCTCCAAGCCGCACATGAGTTTGTAGGCTTTCATTATGCCTCATACCCCACAGGCTATTTTCAGGGCTGAACTGTCCTAGCACATTTACTCTCCATGTGTAGATTACATCATCCTTGTTGTTCCTCTTAGTGAATTTTTAGCTTTATTGTATCCTCTCTGTGCAAGCCAACTAAGAATCCTCTCTAGATTGACTGCTGATGGCAGTCAATAATACTGCACAGGGGAGACAATCTCTTTTGTAAATATTACAACAACATGTGGCGTGCTCTCTGCTAATGTAAATTGATTTTCAGCTGATTATCTGATCAGAAAGGAAAGGAAACCCTTACACGTGGGGATTACACATAAAGCTTGGCAGTATTTATCCTAATGCTTTACTTCCTAGCCATCACTGCCAGGTTTGTATCTGATGTATGTGGTTATTATTGCTTTCTTGATATACATGAGTTCCTTGTCTATCATGATATCAAGAAATGTTGTTCTCATGTTAATTGCTTCTGACACGTGCGATAATTGTAAGATTTTAAGATCTAAAGCCATCATCTTGTTTATTCAATATAAAACTCAAAAGATCTTTTGGTGTATCTGTTAGGTAAGAGTTGAGGAGGCAGAAACTTTGGGATAGATGAAGAGGAAGGAAAAAAAAGAATAAAACTTTGAATGTCTGAATATATTTTGATACTCTGGAGGCAAGTACTGATCAAATCATGACCTTCTTGAAGGTTACCTACAGCAAACTAGAGAAGCTGATGCAAATCAAAAATTAAACAAGGAAATTTTGTTCCTCAGAACTATTATGTATTTCGAAATTATGTTTGTCTTAAATTCTAACGAAGATCTGAAAAATTGTAATAAAATATCCAAATTGAAGCAGAAATGTTTTATATTATTGTTTTAACTAATGTGTCATCAAAAGAAAAAAAAAGTATTTAAACTGTTTAAGAACTTTACTCTGAAAATGGAATTGAGAGAGAGGAATGTTTCATGGAGTGTTTAGTCTTTCCTATATCCAGACTCTTCAGTGGAAAAATGGCTTCTTAGAAAAATATTGACCTGTTTCACTCAGGGCAATAGGGAAAGCAAAGTATCATGAAGGAAAAAAAAATCAAAGGTTTAAAATATTTCCCTTCCTCTCTGCCTGATCACACAGGTGCAGGTAGTCTCTGACGATCTCGGATACTGGGCTACTGCATGGAATTCAATGAGTGACATTAATCATCATTGCTTTGGAAGTACGCACCTCACTGTGTAAGTGTCATGGAGGTAATAAAGTTGAAGGATGAGTTGCTCAAATTCATAAAGCAGGTGCAAGCATTAGCTAAAGTTTTCAGAAGCCCAGTCTTACATTTTAAGATAGGAGCTAATGATCTGATCATTTTTCTGGTTCAGGCAATCAGCAAATAAGTGACTTACAGTCTCCTTTTTTTCTCTTTAATCTTCCTCGAGCAAACTGGTGAAAGCAACTAATATGTGTTTGCTGCCTTTGACTTATTTTGGCAGAAGCCAAGCAACAGAGCAGCTTCAATCTAAGAATTCCTTTTCCATGATAAATTGTGGTAGTGTGACAATTGAATTCATTCTGACACAGAACCAAACAAAACATGACCTGAGACTTCCTTCAAAAAATGTAATGTTAATAATTCAGACTCATTAATAATAATACAATTTCAATATTAATAATCAGGATAGTGATTTTGATAAAAACTTAAATTACTTTAACCATTTTTAGCTATATAAACTGTCCAGAAATCATTTTAAAATTAAAACCTTTTTGAGAAGGAAAATCAAAGACTAACATACCATTTTAAACAAAATGTGCTTGCAAAAAGATGGCAAACTAGAATATTGAAATCAATACCAGTAATGTTACAAGGCTATGGCAGTTTTCTCACAAAATAAAAAGTCCCTTTGGGAATCTTTGAGCTCAGGAGAGCTGACAGTTGTTCTCTGCCTTTCCAATATGATTTTTCTGATAGCACCAATACTTTTCTCCCTAGGGTGAAGCACTTTCCCTCAGTGAGGCTATGTGACAAAAATTCCACAGAGACTAAGAACCATATAAAGTACTGTTTACAGAAAAAAGAGGTTTTTGTTTCTCAAATCCAAACCATGGATACGTGCTGCATCCACTCTTCATAGCTTCTCATTATTTAGTGACTTCAGCCCATAACACAAATTCAGTAAAAATCACTTCAGTAATCTGAAACCCACGAATGTCACTCAGTGAACCAGCAGTCACAAAAGCCAGCCGGCAGGTGCCTGATCATTATGCGGCATCCAACAAATACAAGATATTTGCTGATAGCCATTTATAATAGACAATTTTTTATCTGAGCCAGATAAATAAATATATAAATTAAAAAGCTGTAATCTTAGTGCATATTTTTTGTGCAAGGGAAAATAACAAGAAAGTAAAATTAATTATTTCCAGAGGAAAATACTCAAGCTAAACCATGCTATTTGCATTTTATTGTCTCTGCAGAGGTACTTCATATTGCACTGATAAGGCGTTTCCTGGAAAGGGAAACTAGGCAGAAAATTGGCATCATTATGCAAATCTGAGATGCTTATATTTAATAATTACAAACAGCTGATCTTTGAATAATAAACAAGGGGATCAAACAGTCAGAAAATAAAAGTCTGCAGCTGCTGGATTATGAAAACATCACTTGATTAATTACCTTGAAAAGGAAAAAAGGATTCATTTACCCACCTTCCCCCCCCCCAAAAAAAAAAAAAAAAGACAAAAAATAACCTCAGCATTGATAGAATTAGAAGACAAGGAACCAGCTTGAATGGTGAATAAAGAAATTTCTATATATGAGATCCATCTGCTTCCTTTCATAATGTCAAGACCTTCGTAGAGAAAAATTAAAGGCAATGAGCCTTAGAGAACATAAAGAAGAGAAGAAGCAGTAGTAATAACTCACATTCCCACTTTCCCTGAAAACCTCCATAAGATTCTCTCCAAAAACAACGAGAGTCTAAGGATGTCATTTTCCTGATTTTGGCTGGGACAGGGTTAATTTTCTTTGTAGATGCTCACACAATGCTGTTTTATGGATTTGTGATGAAAATAGGGGTGATAACAGAGGGATGTTTCAGTCGCTGCAAAGCAGTGCTTGCACAGAGTCAAGGCCTTTCCTGCTCCTGGTGCTGCCCTGCCAGCGAGGAGCCTGGGGGTGCCCCAGGAGCTGGGAGGGGACACGGCCAGGACAGCTGGCCCAGGCTGCCCAAAGGGATGTCCCACACCATGTGGTGCTGTGCTCAGCAACAGCAGCTGAGGGAAAGGAGGTGTGTGTGGGGGGAACACTCACAATGATGGCATTTTTCTTCCCATTAAACCATTACAGATGATGAGCCCTGCTTTTCTGGAAGTGGCTGAACACTTGCCTGCTGATGGGAAGCAGAGAATGGATTCTTTGCTTTGCTGTGCTTGCTTGGCTTGTCTTTATCTTTAAAACCGTCTTTATCTCCCCATGAGTTCTTGCATTTTTACCTTTCTGATTCTCTCCCCCTTCTCACCTGGGAGAGTGAGTGAGCAGCTGTGTGGGGCTGAGCTACCTGCTGAGGTTAAAGCACAATGGTTATTCACAAGAATCCTAAAGAGGCCAATCTCAGTTAGTGCCTGAATTTTAATCAATCTACGTTGTGCTGCAGTTGCCTCTGCATTTTACCAAAGCCTTACATTGTGACAGTTTTCTCATAGTAAGAACTTAACAGTAGGCTAAAGCCACTTTTTCATAATGAGTTTGCTTATCAAGTTATCAGATTTACATATATTTCTAGTGGATATATTCATTTTCTGCTTTCTTCACTTGGGATTTGAAGACCATCATGCTCTAAAGTAACTGTAGACCATACATCCTGGAGAAACTATGTACCAGACAGGGCTCTTTGCAATGTTTTTTTTCCAAACCCTCTCTTCTGTGCTGCAGCTTTATTTCATGATCAGGTTTAGTCCATAAATACTTTGAAATAGTTTGGGTGTAATGACACTATAATACTGTAAGACACTATTATGGTTTAGCATGCTTGTGCATGGAGGAATATGCAAGTTCCAAATGCGATCACCCTGATACACTGCATGGGCTAATATCCATGGCTACAATTTTTCGAAGAAGAAAAGAAAGTCATATGTATGAGGAATAAATCAAAAATCAGCAAGAGATCAGCACAGAATATGATACGCCTGCCCTTGTTCATTTTCTGTTTTTGTTTTCTGCAAACAAGATGATTTATTTCTTCCTGAGGTCTTTACTATATAAGCATTAATAGGATCTAATAATAATGTAAAGCTTTAATAGATAGAAAATTTTAGTTTGCTACATTTGATAGTCTGGTGCACAGCTGTGCTTTATATTTTATGCCGATCACTTTAATATTTCAGGTTATTTTCTCATTTGTTCATAGCTTGGTCTGAACTGTAAAAGTTGATATGCATTAAAAAAAAAGAAAGAGAAAGAAAGAAAGAAAGAAAGAAAGAAAGAAGAAACATTGTAAAGTTTTTGAACTTGTTGTCATTTTCCAGCAGTGTCTATTTAGAAACTTAATAAAATGCTTCATATTTCATATTCAAATTTTACAATTTTTCAGTTTATACATCAAAATAAAATCAAAATTTATTAAGATCAGCATTTAAACCCCAGCTTCTTCATCAGGGTGAGGCTTTCTGCAGTGATTCTGAGGACTGAATATGGTACTATCTGTCTGACTCCTATTTTGTTGCTTCATGAAGAAGAAATGACATCTGCTAACAAAATATATTTATTTTAAGAGACTGAAATGAAAAATATTGCTATCAAATCATATGATTAATTGTATCCTCTAGCATTACCACTGCTGGAAATAAAATTTTAATAAAGATAATTCATTACTTTTTTTTTTTTTTAACTTTGTAGGAGACAAGGTGTTAAATTTTTCACTAAAAGAAAAAAGCAAAAAAGTTGCAGATGTGAATAAAAGAGAATGATAGTTTTAAAAATATTATCTCCATTTTGATAAGCGTAACATATTTTTGATGCATATACACTTTCTCAGCTGTTAATCTCCAGAGTTTTCAACAGTTAAGTTGATGGATGAAGGGCAGAACGATTTCTTGACAGCCTGGTAATCTATCCAGAGGGGAAGGAACACTCTGTCAGTCAGGGTTCAGGTGCTGGAAGTGCTTTTGACCAGCCAACCACCTGTACATGTCGAGAAGGCCAAGTGCTCTTTTTCCCTGCTACTCAGCTTGTGAGAATGAAACCAGCCCTGTCAAGACACATGCAGACAATGAAGCAAAATGCTTTATTTTCTACTGGCATAAAGAACCTTCAGCTTTGTGAACATTTACTTGTTCATATTATGCCCAATAGACATATGCAGGGTTGTTTAAACACCACCAGTACTACTGAAATTAATAGCACTGCCCCCGGTTTCACTAGCCATTCCTGAATCCTACACCATTACTGTGCTATTGTAGCCCATACCAAGGTTGAGGTCGCATGATCAGTAATTAATTCTCCAGATGAGTCTCTGATACACCATGCTTCCACGGAGGTGGGAGCAACACTGACACTCTGCCTGTGGCTGGAAGATTTGTACAACCTCCTGCCCATATATTGTGGAACCTGAGGTTGGGAATTATAAGGTTGAGTCCCTATGGGTTAGAATCAGCGGGAAAGCCAACAAGGCAAACATCCTGGTGGGGGTCTGTTATAGACCGCCAAACCAGGATGAGGAGATGGATGAGGAGTTCTAAAGGCAGCTGGCAGAAGTTGCGAAATCATCAGCGCTTGTTCTTGTGGGGGACTTCAACTTCCCAGACATATCCTGGAAGCATAACACAGCCCGGAGAAAGCAGTCTAGGAGGTTTCTGGAGAGCGTGGAAGATAGCTTCCTGATGCAGCTGGTTAGTGAGCCTACCAGGGGAGGTGCCCCGCTAGACCTTCTGTTCACAAACAGAGAAGGACTGGTTGGAGATGTGGTGGTCAGGAGCTGTCTTGGGCAGTGACCACAAAATGGTAGAGTTCTCTATTCTTGGTGAAGTCAGGAGGGGGATCAGTAAAACCACTGTCCTGGACTTCCAGAGGGCTGACTTTGAGCTGTTCAGGACACTGGTTGGCAGAGTCCCTTGGGAGGTGGTTCTGAAGGGCAGAGGAGTCCAGGAAGGCTGGGCACTCTTCAAGAAGGAAATCTTAATGGCTCAGGAGCGGTCTGTCCCCATGTGCCCAAAGACAAGCCGGCGCAGAAGAAGACAAGTCTGGCTGAACAGGGAGTTGTGGCTTGAGCTTAGTAGAAAAAAGAGGGTTTATAATCTTTGGAAAAGAGGGCGGGCCACTCAGGAGGACTATAAGGATGTTGCGAGGCTGTGCAGGGACAAAATTAGAAAGGCCAAAACTCATCTGGAGCTCAATCTGGCTACTGCCGTTAAAGATAACAAAAAATGTTTTTATAAATACATCAACACAAAAAGGAGGACTAAGGAGAATCTCCATCCTTTACTGGATGCAGGGGGAAACTTAGTTACAAAAGATGAGGAAAAGGCTGAGGTGCTTAACTGCCTCGGTCTTTAGCAGCAAAACCAGTTGTTCTCTGGATACCCAGTACCCTGAGCTGGTGGAAGGGGATGGGGAGCAGAATGTGGCCCTCATGATCCACGAGGAAATGGCTGGCGACCTGCACTTGGATGTACGCAAGTTGATGGGGCCGGATGAGATCCACCCGAGGGTACTGAGAGAACTGGCGGAGGAGCTGGCCAAGCCACTTTCCATCATCTATCGGCAGTCCTGGCTATCAGGGGAGGTCCCAGTCGACTGGCAGCTAGCAAACGTGATGCCCATCTACAAGAAGGGCCAGAGGGTAGACCCGGGGAACTATAGGCCTGTTAGTTTGACCTCAGTGCCAGGGAAGCTCATGGAGCAGATTATCTTGAGTGTCATCACGCGGCACTTACAAGGCAACACGGTGATCAGGCCCAGTCAGCATGGGTTTATGAAAGACAGGTCCTGCTTGATGAACCTTATCTCCTTCTATGACAAAGTGACACACTTAGTGGATGAGGGAAAGGCTGTGGATGTGGTTGACCTTGATTTCAGTAAGGCTTTTGACACCATTTCCGACAACATTCTCCTCAAGAAACTGGCTGCTCATGGCTTGGACTGGCGTACGCTTCGTTGGGTTAAAAACTGGCTGGATAGCCGGGCCCAAAGAGTTGTGGTGAATGGAGTCATATCCAGTTGGAGGCTGGTCACTAGTGGCGTTCCCCAGGGCTCAGTACTGGGGCCAGTCCTCTTTAATATCTTTATCGATGATCTGGATGAGGGGATCGAGTGCACCCTCAGCAAGTTTGCAGATGACACCAAGTTAGGTGCATGTGTCAATCTGCTCGAGGGTAGGAAGGCTCTGCAGGAGGATCTGGATAGGCTGGACCGATGGGCTGAGGCCAGCTGTATGAAGTTCAACAAGGCCAAGTGCCAGGTCCTGCACCTGGGGCGCAACAACCCCAAGCAGAGCTACAGGCTGAGAGATGAGTGGTTGGAAAGCTGCCTGGCCGAGAAGGACCTGGGAGTATTGGTTGATAGTCGGCTGAATATGAGCCAGCAGTGTGCTCAGGTGGCCAAGAAGGCCAACAGCATCCTGGCTTGTGTAAGAAGCAGTGTGGCCAGCAGGTCTAGGGAAGTGATTGTCCCCCTGTACTCGGCTCTGGTGAGGCCGCATCTCGAGTACTGTGTTCAGTTTTGGGCCCCTCGCTACAAGAAGGACATGGAGGTGCTCGAGAGAGTCCAGAGACGGGCAATGAAGCTGGTGAGGGGTCTGGAGAACAAGCCTTTCGAGGAGTGGCTGAGAGAGCTGGGCTTGTTCAGCCTGGAGAAGAGGAGGCTCAGGGGCGACCTCATCGCTCTCTATAGGTACATTAAAGAAGGCTGTAGCAAGGTGGGGATTGGTCTATTTTCCCACATGCCCGGTGACAGGACAAGGGGGAATGGGCTAAAGTTGTGCCAGGGGAGGTTTAGGTTGGATGTTAGGAAGTACTTCTTTACCGAAAGGGTTGTTAGGCATTGGAATGGGCTGCCCAGGGAAGTGGTTGAGTCACCATCCCTGGAGGTCTTTAAAAGACATTTAGATGTTGAGCTTAGTGATATGATTTAGTGAAGGACTTGTTAGTGTTAGGTCAGAGGTTGGACTCGGTGATCTTGGAGGTCTCTTCCAACCTAGACAACTCTGTGATTCTGTGATATAGAAACACCGGTGTCTGACAGCAAGGGCTTGCTATGCTTGCCATTAGAGGAGCTAGTAGTATCACCGTCCTCTGCCCACCTACCTGTTTTGATGGTACCACACATCTAAACTATCCCTGTTGCCCTAGTGTAGGTGCCCATTGCAACCCGGTTCCCTCAGGCCAAATGCAAGGCTTCCCCTATCTTCCAGCCCACAACCTGGCCACCTCTGGTAGGAAACAAAGGTGCCACAGTTGCACACGAACTGCAGGATGCTCCAGGCAGCTCCCACAGCAGGGCTGGGCTACTTGGGCATGTAACTCTGTGCTGTCACATGCCAGCTTTGAGGCCTCTGTCTTTTTCCCAAAAATAACTGAAACAAGTAATACGGCTCCAAAACAGGAGGTCAGAGTAGACAAGCAGACATGTACATGCTCACACGTTTGCATACACATTATGGGGTCACTTTGTTTCCAGGGCAAAGCAGCCTAGAAACATACAAATCAATAGCGGTTGTAACTTGAAGTGCTGTAGTGAGGGAGGTATTGCATAAAACCACACCAGCTTACAGGAGCGTTAATTTTGCTCAGTATGAGGGATGTGAGTGAGTGAATGAGCGAAATAGTGAGCAAGTGATTTCAAAGGGAGCAGAGAGCTGTCTTGTTACAGTTGTAATGATGAAATGAACCCTTGTGCAGCAACGGCTTCTATACTGTATACTTCACGTTGCCCAGGAACTGAAGGATTACATTCCCATGTAGATAAGAAACTGTGGATATTTTTTCAACAAAGTAATCAGGAAATCTGTACTTCTTGGGAAGTTATACCTTGTAGAATTTGTATAAGGGATGTTTCTCAGTATACAGCTGAGATCGTGTATGAAGTAGAAAGTTCCTGCAGGATATTTTCTATAAAAATGTTTCTACACTAAAGTTAAGATATGGAAAATGTACAGAAAATGTGTCTTTATGCCTGAAGTGAGGAATAGCACAGAAAGAACAGTGGAGAAGCACATAGACACACAACTGTTATTTACGGTCTTTCCCACTACTAAGAAAAATAAAATCTAGGATGAAATATGGCTGCTCCACTGGCACTGCTTCAAATTCACATAGTCTGTGCTGTCCTGCTCTGGTTACTCTTTATTGAGAACATTACCCTGAAAAAAGGGGCATCTCTATGTGGAGCTAATACCAATTCTTCTTGGTGCAACATCAAAAGAAAAGTCAATGGTCATGAAAACCATGCTAGGTTACACAGCACAGAAGTTAGAGACAGAAGAGGAGGAAGAATCTTTGAGGAAAAAATAAGCTTTTCTTTTACTATATCTCTTCATGATCTTCATCTGAGAGGACATTCATGACCTGCAGGCTTCCAAAAAGTACAATCCACAATATCATTGTAAAGGTGGAATATGTTAGCTCTCTAAAATTTACTATAGGGCAAAAAGAGACAGTAGGCTAGAAAGAGATAGTTACCAGAAAAAATAAATAAAAAAAAATAAAACAAAATATTAAAATAAAATAAATAAAATAAAATAATAAAATAAAATAAAATAAAATAATAAAATAAAGGGGAAAAATGTACATGCTGATTTACCAATCAGTTCAATTTCTCATTTTTCTTTCAAACCCTTCTTAAAAATCAAATTCAGTTCATTCTGTTAACATACGTCCTCCATACTTAGTTTAGCGCTAGGAAGCTAGACAAACATTCCAATGCACAAACACAAAAATATATATGTATTTTAATTTTCATTTGGTCATATTTTATTTAACAGAATGTCATTCATCCTCAGTATCCAACAATGATTAAAAGTAGTAGTACTCTCCAAAGCAGCCCATTGATCACAGAGAACTGATGATATTTAAATATACAATATAAAGAGTGACATATTTCACAAAGTTGCTTAATCTTCTGATTTCATGTTGGAACACAACAGACCAAAATTAACAATCTTACCAGGTCCAATAATGAAATTCAAACTGACAACAAGTTTTGAAAAGAATACTTATTGAAAATATACATAGAGAGAACATGGTTGATAGACTCATCCTGGCTTTACAGATCTCAGACCCCCTGAGTCCTAATAATACTGAATTAGAAATGAACAAACAAAACTAATCCTGAGGATACAAGAGCTATTTCAAAATTACTTCTGTAATTTTTTATTTCTTGATACGGTGCTATAGCATTTTCTGTAAGGCTCCAAAGTAGATAGTTGCATGCAAAAAAAATTTATTCAGTGGTTGCTGCTACGCAAGTACTACAGATCATGAGAGCCTTAAGGCACAGATAGGCAATCTAGCTACTGCAGTTTCAGATGTTGCCATGACTAGCTGTTAATCATTATTCTCATAACAGAGTTGTTTTAATAGATTATATGAATATTTTATATGTGCATGAGAGGAGAACCAACAGTCAGTGTGAGCTGTGCACAGCATTCATTGGAACAGGAGTACTTCCATAATCTACTGCTGCTAACATGTTGGGGCAGTGATCCCCAGCTGAAGAGTGATAATTAACAGTCACAGAAAGGCAACATCTTAAATCGCAAGAGCTGTCTCAGGTGATTGTCTATCTAGACCTTTGTGGACTTCTAGTCAGAATCTTTCTTGTATTCCTCTATGGGGAGGTCAGCCACTGCTCTCCCTTCCCATTTCACTCTGTTACCAGAGATTTCTGTAAGGGAAATACTTTTAAACAGCAATTCTCAAGCTCCAGTCTGCAGATCATTAGTGTTTTGTTTGTTGTATTTTTTTTTTGTTTGTTTGTCTTTTATAGTTTTCTCCAGTTATTCACAGAATAAAATATGTACAGAAAACAGAATGTTCTGCAATGCAAGGGGGTAAGAGAAGAATGGATGCAAATCTGGGAAAGTTTTGCAGGATGCATTTCACACGAGTCCACAGGATGAAAAAGCTAGAGCCAACTGATTTTAAAGTGACATTATTGTCAAGTTGAAAGACAGTTAACTGCAAAACACTTTTTTTTTTAAACTGTCACGTATTCTGCATATGCCCCTCTGAATATATTCATAGTTTTAGAATCACAATTTCTATTTTTTAGTTTCTTCGGCCACTGATGCATGAAAGATGCATATGAACCTCAGGAAAAAACATATTTAAGGGAAAGTGATTATGCAATATGTCCTGTCAATGATACAGTGCAACCAAACCCTGAAACCCTTTTATGTTATTATAATCTTAGGCATTACTTGTAATATCACCAATTTAGTATTTTTAGATTAAGTGGAATGCTTAAAATTGTCAGTTTTCTTTAAATCGTCTCCACTCTTGGTAACTAATGGCTACTATTAACATCACCAGCAAACCTGTTTAAAGACACAGAACATATCACCAGCCACAGCCTGAAGGCTGCATAATTAGCACAAGACACCAAGGTGGATTTGGGGGGGTCCCCACACCACTTAAAACACAGCTTTCTGCACAGAGGAGGTGCAGATACGGATGTCAGGGTAAGACAGACTTTAATCCAAACAAGTGCTGAATTCTCCAATGAAATTACCTCCATAGCAGGAACTTGTGGAGCACATCTCTTCCTTCTCTTCCTCTGAACAGGTTTGTGAATATGAGCTTTGCAGTTCCTGCGTGCTATGTGATACTCACATCCCAACATCCCTCATGGAAACAACAGCAGCAGAGACAATTCAGGCCTGGCATATACATCTGTTTTAAATGCATCAAAACCAAGTTTGTGTTGGAAAGAGAGAAAGAAGCTCTCTCTCTTCTGACAGATGTGCTGTTGGGCTTTGTAAGGCCTTTTTAAAATCAATTTCAGAGCAAGTGAAAGCCTCCTTCCCCATTACGTTCTAATGACTGATCTGTTCACTCCGTCTACCCATTGTCCTTTCTTCCACAGGCCTCCCACCTTTCCTCATGGGCATGTGGCTCCTTTCCTTCTCTCCCTGCATGGCTTCTACAGCCAGGCAGGACACTGCAGTTTGCGTATTTCTCCAGGTCCCCAAGTCTGAGTCAGCCCAGGGCCCATCTCTAGGTGAGGATCTGGTGGCATGCACTGATCCATTAAGCCATGTTCACAAGCTCAGCCACCCTATCTTTGATTCCACACGGTAACTCAAAGCATCTTCTAAAGATTCAGAAAACTCCATCATGACCATAAAAGTGAAACGGTGTGAAAAATTGGAACACTGCTCATATGTAGATGGAGGATACAAGATGGCCACAGATTCTCTTCTGTGTTCATACAAATTCCCTTGCATCATTTTTGCCATTCATCTGGCTTTCCAGTGCAGGCCAACTTCTGTTTTTAATTAATGTTTTACTTTTTTTTTTTTTTAATTATTTCTCCCCTTGCTTTTTTTCTCCCCTTAAATTTTTATTAACCAAGGGACCCAACTTGAGATGCTTGCCTTCAGGCACTGCTGTACATTGCTGATGACACAGCAGCCTCTTAAGGAATCCGAGCAGCATTTCCATATCAAATACAAATCCTAATTAACCCCCACCATTTGTCTGCTGCTCAGATATGTCAATGTTGTGGTAGTGAACTCTCTGCTAACAGCAAATAGAAGCTTTGCAACACCTTTATTAGAGAGGATTTGTTGTGTGTGACTGATTCTGAAACAAAAGAGCTGACTGACCAGAGTCAGTCAAATACTGACAAATACTTTGGCCATGTTTTAACATAAACAGTGTGCCATAAGGAAGCATCAACATCTTCCCTTGTACCAGTCTCTGTTTTGATTATACACAGTGTTTCCTTTCCAGTTGAATTCCACAGCAATACCACCAACTCAGATTTTGAACTCACTGCAAAAAACTGAAAGTTTTTTTTTTTTTTTAAAAAAAACTCATATCATATGAGTTTGATATATCTGCTATCAATCAAAACAGTATATACACACAAAACACTGGAGAATGAATGACAAAGTAGTGGGGTCTTGTGACCTATGTCTCAACTGCACCAATGCCCAGCATACCACAAGTTGTTATTTTTAACAGCAAAATCATATTGCAAGTTGTGCATTCCAACAGGGGTCAATGTCATTTTTTTTGCAGATACAGACCTGTATGAAGGAAACAAATCAAGATCTCAAAATCTGATATGAAAAAATTCCCACACAACTGAAAGTTGAAATACAGACTAAAGGATATGTCCAAGTTAATATGCTAAATACAGACCCTTGACACAGCATCATTGAAGGTTACAAGGCAATACAGGATGTGGGGTCCTACCTACCTAGCTTGCACTTTCATTTGAGGTCACTTCAAGATGCCTTTAAATGCCAATGTTCCCTGTATAATTAATAGGACATAAATATTGTTCAAGGCCCTTAAGAGGAGATCGTCCCTTGCCAAGTTCAGAGTTCTCTGTCAGGCAGCCTGGATGTAAAGTCTTCGGGATCAGGTCTTCAGAATTTATTTTTTTTTTCCATTACTTACATGGAGAACAAAGGCATTGCATGTTGGGGACATACCCTTTTTATCAATTCCTCAGCAAAAGGCACGTACATTCAGATATAGCTCAAGCAGACCATCTCTATTTTGTAAGGGGCTCAAGCTAAAATATTTAGGGCTTTTCTAAGGAAACTAGTCATGACTGAATCAACAGCCAGACATTGTTTTCATACAAAATATTTTCTCTCTTTCAGTTCAAACCAGTCTGAGTGATCAAAGTGTCACTTTTGCTGTACATAAACTTAACACAAATGTCTTCTATTGAGATTTGAATATATCTAAGTGGCTGTGTTTCTATTTTGCTACCTGAGAAATGGGATAACTATTATTTTCTTGATTTCTTAGTGTGCTTTGAACTTTGTGGATGAAAGTACTATTCTCAGCACCACAAGTCCGTGCTCTAAAGCTACTCACAAAATGCCTTTTACTAAAATGACATTACACAGCTGTGTGATTTTTTGGTGCAATCCTTTGAGACCTTTTTCCTTTTTTTTTTTTTCACTGATATTCATCTTAATATTTGTCCCAGTACCCAATGTTGTTGATAGTTCAAAAGTACTTTCCCCAGAGGCAAATAAAGATTATCAAAAACAAACTCAGCTCCCCCAGCCTCAAAGAATATTTTAATATTCTAAACAAAATTCTGAAGCCTTATTTTGAATTTTCTCTCTTGCATGCTCTTCCAAACATGACTTTTTCAAAAATCTGGACAATTACTTACATTGATAATAACACAAAAAGTATAACAGGGACATGACCAGAGCTTATTGCAAAATGTTTCCCAGATAATTCTAAATGGTAGAATTATTACACTTGGCAAACTTTTTAATTTCCCAAAGAGAGCAGGTAAATCATAAAAGACATTAACAAAATACTCTCAATTTACAATCTTATCAGGTATTGTGCTTAGGCTTTGCTGTGATTTGTTTAAATGATACAAAGAACATCCTATGCAACGTACTGAATAAAAACAATTTCTTAAGAGAGACATAACTGAAGCTAAACTGCTCTTCCACACATCAATGCAGCTGACTCCTTGAGGTCCCTTCTACTTCTGTTTTCTTTAATTCTGTGTTTTCCTTATGTACACCTCTGTAAATATTCTTTGTGTCTAGGCATAGTATGTTTGCAGAGTGCAAAACATATTTTTAAATATGCTATACAATAAATTTACATTTCTGTAAAGACATCTTAAAGCTATTTTACATTTAATAACTATTGGGATCCTGCACGTTTATTGGAGCTTAGGGGGACTGATTACCTGTCTTTATAAAGCCAACAGAGTTGTACATCTGCAATTACAAGATCAAGTCTTTGAGCATGAAAGTTTCCATAACTTCTCCATATATTTCCATCCAAGTCTTTCATGGAAGAGATACTGTTTAGGGGAACATTTTGGGATCTTGCCAAAGGCATAAAATTATTTTACACTTTTCTTCTACTTTATTTATTTATTTGTTTGCTTATTTATTTATTTATTTTACTTGGCTGCTTGGACAGGTATATCAAGTCTTTCCACTAAGTTCCTCATATTGCAGGATTTATTTTTTCTTTTGATATGCATATCAGCATGCATAAGCACAACATGATTTATTCTACCCAATATACATTGAAGGTAAGAAATAAAAATGACCCTCCCAAGCATCTGAATTCTATTTTTAGCAATTCAATTCTGCTATAAAATTCAACATCAACTCCTACAGTAATAAAGATTGGAAAAAGTTTTCAGTCCAAATTTCAGCTATTAAAAATTGACCTACCTATAACGATTTTCTACAAGAAGCAAGGGAAAGGAGGAAACCCTTTATGTACTCTAATGAGTAAAAGAGAAATGCCTTCAAAGAATACTGAGAGCATGTGAAGGATAATTATTTTTCTTACCCATTTTCAGATTCTTATCCAATATCACAACTGCAGTTACCACTGCAAAAATTTGTTTCAGTGAAATGAAAACTGCAGCCAAGAAGACCTGTATCCCAACTCTTTAACAGTGAGGATCTTACTGAAAAAGTACTTTCGTTCTTGGTGAAAGATAAGGACCCAATTAAGCAAATTTCTAGTATATCCTACTTTCGCTATCTGAAAATAATATATTAATACTCATTAACCGCAAGCTGAACTCAGGCACCAGAAAACATTACATAAATTACAGCTAAGTGCATAAATAAAGGATTCATAAACAAAACAAATTTATCAGTTGGTGTGCAGAAGCTTCATACAATTGAGCAGATATATTTTCCTACAAAGATACTCTGTAAGGATTTAAGAGGCATTTGCATTTTCTGACCAGACAGCTGGTGTACTCTGCAATCAGCATTGTGCTGGCATACACCAAGGTTTGGCTCATGTATACAAAAGCATCCATGAAGATTTTGATCACCACTGGCACAGTTTGCATAAATGTGGAACACTAAATCTTGAAGCCCTTAAAGGAGAAAATTTCTATTGATGTTACAGTTTTATCTGACAAGGATTTAAGAATCAGATCTATGGCAATACACAATTCTACTAGCCATAAACATGGGTATGTATAACATGCGTTCAACTATGGCACTTACATAAACCCTAGAGATATAGCTTACCTATACAGCATGATGTTACAAGATTCATGAAAGACAGAACTGAATAAAATTGCTGTTAAGAAATCATTGGTCTTTCAAGCCCCTCAAAGCACAGAAGTACTAATACAAAAGTTTTTACTACTGAAAACTTGTAGGATGAACTGCAAAGATGTAGGCACCTACAGTTCCCATGTACACTTTCTGGAATTGCCTCTGACAAACACTTCTCAAGTTCAGGCTACATATCTTTTCCCTTTGCATTTCATAACTTGTATCATGAAAACAGAAATAAGAGAGTGGAAAGGTGATGACTAGTTAGACAAGATTCTGTAATATGATTGCATGTTGGGGCATACTCTACTTAGCAATGTTTCAAGGACAAGAGCTTTATCTGCATGCTGCCTGAGCTAATCAAGGTTAATGCTGGAAGAGATTGGCTTGTCTCAGCACTGAGGAACACCAAAGTTGCCACCATAGGAGTTACATCTAAATTCTGGGATGACACATTTCCAAGATTTCACTCTCTGCACTCTCTTAACTCTTTACGGCCTACTTATTCTTACATCTGCAATCACCCCGGGAAGGAAAAGTGACCTACAACCAGCAACTTTGAAACTTCAATGATCACTGAAGTAATGGAAGAAACTGTTTAAATCACAGAGTTTCAGAGGCAGGGTAGCTATTAGCTATTTCCTCCATTGTGGTCAGCTGTTGAGAGTATTCTCAACTAGTCCCTGCATTGTCCAGATTATGCTGTTGCAATATCTCTAATTATTCAGATGTTTTGGTGAGTATCCTGTGCCTTCTCATTCTGATTGCAAAGCTAAGTCCTAATAAGAAATGCATGGCTATTTAATGGATGTATTCTTGTCTCAGTATACAATAGATTGCATACACATCAGCACACAAAAAAGGTGACACAGCCTCTGCATTTCAGCTGACTTAATTCCTAGCAAAACCTGTTGCCTTTTTGAGGTAAGATGTATTTTTCTATTATGGCACATGTTCAATATATACATTTACACTATAACCAAAACAAAAGTGCCCCAGAAACATAGGCTGAGATGTTTGACTACAACTTATTCATATTGTTTGGAGTGGAATGCCATTGCTCTATGGAAAGTTGTATTATATTATTCATGACATCATCTCAATATACAATCTATAGCATATCTAAGTACATTGAATAGGTATGATTTCCTGTATAAACCTTCAGTGAAACATACTTGTCTAACAATGTAACCTTATAAGTTTGTCAGAGATTGGTAAAAATATATATATATATGTATCCAAGTCTCCCAGTGCACAGGATTCAGTGATTAACTTTAACCTCTGCTGTCAAGCTTTACTTTCAGATACTGGTTCTTACACTGTACTTTCTCATTCCAAGGGAGAACAGAGTTCTGGAAAAATTCTTGACATGCATCCAAAATGCAAGAGAAGTAACTCCATTATGGCCCATATTATAACACCTAGATTAGGGTAACAAGCCAAGTTACTTGCAAACTGTAAACAAAATAGTTAAGGAAAAAAACCTCACAGACTCATATAGCCAAACAACAAAGCTGTCAAAGAGTTGGTTCCAGCTCATCTGTTATCTTTTTCACAATGCTACATGGTTTATGTTAAATCACAATCCTAAGCCACAATGTTAGTTGGAAATAAATTCCTACATTGAGGAAATACTCGACTGGTTACAGCATCTCCAAGTTCTTATATTCCCTCTTTATCTTTGCACACTACATGAGCATTGCAGAGAGAGAACAAAACAGCAGTCAATATGTTAGCTGCAGTATGGCTTCCTACAAGAAGGATAACATTTAATTGGCTTTGATATTTTTCCTTGTCCAGTATGTGTCTCTATTTGTGTACACGCATGTGTGCACACATTTTCTTCTCTTTTGTATGGTGCACTTCAATGATATAATTAATAGTCATTTATTTCCATAGCATTTGCTTACCATAACTTACAAAGTCAAAGTGGAGGATTATATCGTATTTACAAACAAGTTGGCACTTACAGAATAAATTATTGATTCATTTTTTAAATTATTTTATTTCATTTTTTTTATTTTACTTTCCTTATTTCTTCTCCTCTTTTTCACCCCAGGGCATCCAGAATTCAGGCAGAATAGTAAAGCTTTCTGCCCATTTCCATTATGCTACATTAATGTGAGTAAATAGGATTCCAGCTGGTACACTCCTTCCTGATGGTTTGCTTGTTGCTGAGAGGCAATGCCTTCCACCTCAGTTCATGCCCGATGCTCAGGAACTGTTAGTCAAGGGAAAGCAAAGGCTGCATGTTTTCTTCCTCATTCTTATCCATGCGTTTTAGCACCCCAGGATCCACCACCGATTGAGACCTGCAGAAGGGTGACATGCTCACTTAACATTTCTAGATGAAGAAAAATGAGGGTAAATCTCAGCTCTCTTTTGTTTAGTTTCGTTTCTGCCAGGGCTTAAAAATGATGATACAGGTACTCCGGGCATCTGATCATCACAAATGGTCAGAAAATACATTCAAGAAGTGATCACATGACTTTAAAGGGCTCTGTGTTGTTCTGTGGAAATAGGGGTAAAAGGCAGAAAAACCAGATCCTCTTTTTCCAGTGAGGCAGTGAAAAAGAGCGCATTCTTAGCACACAATAGAGGGCAAACTAAGCAGGCTTTTGTATTGATGTAAGCACTGACCCTCTCTACCAGAAGGCTGTATGGCAGTGGGCTGGTAAAGAAGGTGTAATTCAGCCACCCAAATGGATAATGGCATGCTGCAATTAGTGGCATGGAATTAGTTAGCTGGAAGCATATTTGCTCCTTTTCCAAAAAGCACTTAAATGCAACAGTGTGTGCTCCTAAGAAAATCCTGGGGAACCCTGCCATGGCCAGCAGGATTTCTGGAGCAGTGGACACATCTGTCAAACTCACTTCTCAGCTCAGCTAAACACAGCAGAGAAGGATGGCAAAAGGGCTAGTTCAATGATGATTGTAAACTTTCTCCAAATTCTCTGATTCAGCACAGAAGCATAACACTGGTACTGATACTCTGCAACAGCCATGTGTGAGGGAGAAAGAGGAAATCTCAGCCTCCAGCAAAATCAAAATGCTCCATTAGAAACAAAGTCTGAAGTGGTAAGAATGGGTTTCACATCACATATGTCACAGCTTGTCAAAAAACAGACACTTCTAGGGTACAGTAAAAGAGACCTTTGTTAGATGTTTCTTTTAAAGTGAGATGAGTATCACACTAGAAATGTGTATTTCTCTTCTTTTCTGTAAAAAGGACTTGACATGGCTAGAGTATGTGTACATCACTACAATGCAGGCATGAATTTTTGATCAGAAGAAGAACACTGTGACTGCAACACTACTAGAGATTTGCCCATTTGCAGGGCTACAGCACAGAGAAAAAGCTTTACTAATTCTGATCTCTCCTAACATGAATAAATGCAGTCAGTCCCACATTCTCATACACTGGCACCATCCACTGAAACCAATGAATGAGGCCGATAACAGGAGATTAATTGTCTTTTTCTCAAAAACTATAAAGAAAACCTTTAAAGCACAGACAAGAAGAAACATCTGAATCAAACTTTACATCAAAACTTTGAATATAATAACAATACAATTGTTATTTTCAAATAGCAATTATCACATTCTCTTCCTGATGATAAAGTCAAGAAAATTAGCTTTAAATATCTTGTGGTCTTTCTTGTGATATACATAATTCTTTATTTATTTTTAGCACTGTACAATAACACCCATCTAGAATGTTAGTTCATCAGGCTGAAAGCTAAACCACTCAATTAAGAACAATTTATTTTTTTTTTGAAAATCTTCACAAGACACTGTGCAAAGCTGACTGAAATGTTGCTGGTAGAAAGCTGTACTCCTGGAAAATTCAGTTCAAGATAAGTAATGCTGTGGGAGCATACTAATTTCAAAGAATTCCTAATTGTATGTAAATACTAATAGGAGACAGAGCTTTCTCCTAGGCTGCCAATGTCTGAGCAACCAATGTTTCCAGTTTTCATCTGGGGAACTGAAGGGGAGACAAAAACCATAAACCTGGCCTCACATTTCCAGGAAGGGAATTTTGACCATAAATTCCCTGGGTATCCAAGCTTCCCAGTTACAAGGCAGATGTGAAAAAGAAACTGCACAAAGCCTGATGTATGGCTTGCAAGCTCAGGAGCTCAAATACCTTGTAGAAGAAAAAACAGTTCTCATTCATTTTAAATCAACATTTACTGTCATTCCATTCAGCAGCAATTTATGCATGAAGGCACACAAAATATTTGTACCTTCTATTTACATCTCCAAAATAACTTTAAAACATTGCTGAATAAATTCTTACAAATCATAGTAGGACAGAGCTGTAATGCAAAGTCCCATTACAAAGGTGAGGAACCAAAGCCACACATGGATACTTTGCAAAGTTTGTCAATACAGACATCGACCCTGTGTAGTTAGCTGAGAGCTGGACGCATATCCCTGCAGCTCCAGCTGGTGCCTCAGCTGTGAGAGCCACAAACTTTGGACAAAGCCACAAACTAAACAAGATTGCTGAGACAGCTGCAATAGTGCCACAATATGAACATGTTCTCCTAGGTGGTCTGTGTGGGATTAATTCTTTCATATCTCCACCATTCTCCCCATGCTCAGCCTTTCCTTCAAGCAGAGGTCATCCAATTCACCCAAAGGTCAAGGAGATCTGAAAGAACTTCAGTCATTCACGTGGGGGCAGAAATGAGTAACAAAGAAAGGAACTCTCACCAGGATGTGGGTTTAAGAAGGATATTGTTTCAGAGCAATAAACTATAATTCTAAAATGCCAAGCCAAATTAAACAAAATTGTTGGACACTTCGTACACCCTTGTGAAATTTGGTCTGTGAAGTCAAGCACTTTTCATTGATTTAATTCATGGTTTTTAGATGTCGTTCTTCCGCAGTAATGTATCACATTTAGTGTGGTTTTAAGCCAAGAGAAACATAATCCTTCAGATGCCAAATTCAAATTAAATTTAAATTTAAATGGAATTGATTTATCTATTTATACCTTAACTTTTCTATTTCTACTTTATCACAGTCTGTGCACTTAATATACCAAAGTATTGGGACTTTCTGTTCAGAATCTTACTACCACTCCCTTCTACTTGGTACTAGCACAGTAAGTCTGCTTAGTATTTTTTATATCCAGCAACTGAAAAGGAGGATTTCAGCAAGCACTGCAGATATGCTAACTGAAAATGAATATGAAGAAGGTGAGAAAATTTCGTCTGAATATAATGTAGATACAATTTTCAGCATGCTTATTTTCTGCAATATGCCTCCTACTGTGTCAGCTAACCCAGACTGAAATAATATCTGGCAGTAAACTGCAGATTAGGAGTTTACACTGAAGTATAATTCTGCATGAAAGACTTTTCAAGCACAAGTTAAATGGGAATTATATAAGTATGCTTTCTCCTCTTAAGAAAGAATGAAGAATTTGTCAATCCATTGCTTTTCTACTGCACTTTTTCAGAATAGTCTGGGTCTTTGCTGCATCCTTGGATGAGGCAATTTCCTCTCATTAATTCCTTTTGCATCAGTAAGACTTTAGCATTTTAGCTCCTATATTCCATTCTTTCTTTCTTTCTTCAGTAGCTTCTCTACCATTTACAATTCTTGTATATTGTGCAAATCATATATAAATGTATTGCTCACTTCCCCCCTCCCCAACCCTCCCCAGGCTCTTCACTTTCTCATTTTCTCCATTACTTGTATTAGTTTCATATTTTCTCATGGATTCAGGATCTTCTTTAACTTCTCCTTGTCCTAGTTCATTCCCAGCCAATCTTTCGCTATTTCTCATTTTCAAGGTTTTACAGATTTTTTGATACAAAATCTTTAAACTTCACTGTTTTTTTTTCTTTTTTTTTTTTTTTATTTCTACAGCAATATCCTGTTGCCTCCTCTCTATTTCCTAAAAAAAAAAATCTCTCCTTCAAACTGCACTGTCCTTCCAAATCTATAAGATATTCACTAGCCAAAATCATTTTCCTGACTGATGAGTCTCAAAATATTTTCTCCTGTTTGATCTGCTCCAAGAGTCTCTCTCCTTTCTACATCAAATACCATCTCCTTAAACTGAATTCTCAAGTTAACATATTTTGACTTACTCTGGAAGACTTTATATATAGTTTTCTGCCCTGTATGTTCTCTGATTCACTGCTAAGCTTACCCAGTATGAGCTGCACTCTGACTTTTGCTGCCTTACTCAACCTTTTTTACTACCCTGTTGTAACCTTTTCCTTTCTCTTCTACTAGCCTTTCTCTTCTGCTGGCCAGAAGGCTGGACCAGATTCACCTCTCCCAAGTGAATAACCTCTCTGCTTCCATAGTTACAGTAGATGTAACTAACCTCTCCCCATATGTCCTGGTTTCAGTCAGGATAGAGTTAATTTTCCTCCTAGTAGCTGGTAGGGTGCTGTGTTTTGGATTAGGATGAGAGGAGTGCTGATAACGTGCTGATGTTTTAATTGTTGCAGAGCACTGCTTGTGCTAAGCCAAGAACTTTTCAGCTTCTCGCTCTGTCCTGCCAGCGGGTAGGCTAGGGGTGCAGCAGGAGCTGGGAGGGGACAAACGCAGGACAGCTGACCCAAACTGGCCAAAGGGGTATTCCATACCATCTGATGTCATGCTAAACAATATATAGGGGTGGCTAGCCGGGGTGGGGGGCTGGCTGCTCGAGGATAGGCTGGGCATTGGTCAGCGGGTGGTGAGCAATTGCAATTGTGCATCCCTTGTTTCGTACACATTATTATTAGTAGTACTATTATTATTATTATTATTGTTATTGTTATTGTTAGTATTATTATTTTCCTGTCTAAATAAATTGTCTTTATCTCAACTCACAGGCTTCACTTTCCCGTTTCTCTCCCCCATCCCAGAGAGGGAGGGGGGAGGGTGAGCGAACTGCTGTGTGGTGTTTAGCTGCCGACCGGGTTAAACCGCAACACCATATTTTGTTTTTGAATGGTAAAATACAGCAAGTAATTATACTGTATCTCCTCAAAGAGAAGAATATCTTAATCCAGGAAGTTCACCAGAACTGAGTACAACAATTGGCACTGATTTTGTCCTGGTTCTCCTCATTACTTTTTCTCATGTTGCGTGCAGTCACTGTGATGGACAGTTCAGGCAGTGAAAATGTCCTGGCCCCTACAGGCTGGCAGACACCAGGCACTGGAATATGAGATGGAGGAAGGCAGGAGTCACCATCACTCTCCAGCTGGACAACTGGTCCCATCTCATCCTCTGCACTGAGTCTCAATGACTCTCTAATACTTGATGTAAGCTGGGGTGGGATATCAGCTTATTCCAAACAGTACTGTATACACTACCTATGTGGCACTGCTGAGATAATTTACTTTACTCAGCTCAAAACTCATATAGGTAATAGTTAATATTAAGGGCTATACTCATCATCAATCTTCTTAGGAAAAAAAAAAAAAGTCCTTGTACACAATAAGCTGAGGAAACTACCTACAGCTTCATAAAAGAGGAGGAAGGCAAATGTTAACCTCATGGCAATACTAGAAAACGATGGTACCTTTAACCCACCTTTTCATGGACTTGGGAGAGAGATCCTTTTCTATATCTTTTGGGGGAGCATTGAAGGAGTCCACATTGCATTCACTGTCATCATCATATTCATGGTCTAGCAGTGTTCTTGCCCACGTCCCCATATCATAGGGGGGCAACATTCCTCCAAACTCTGAAGGCAGGATCTCAGGATGTATTAGCTGATGTAGACTGTTGAGGTTATTACCATGCAGGAATATCTGTATGTGCATAAACAGGTAAAAACAAAGCAGTATCACATCATCAAAGTTCAAATTACATAAGCATTATTACAGGATATTTTACAGTTTCAATATTCTGGCTGTGTTGGGCTAACAGCAACGGCCACCAAGGCACACAATGCCTCTGCCTTAAGCACAGTCAGATTGCATTTGCAAACCAACTAAGTGATTAAAGGATAAATGACTTAAAATGTCTGCAGGACAAGGGGTCTAAAGAGGGTAAGAACTAATGTCAGGTAACTAGACAGACTGAAGACTAGACAGAGTGCCGACATTTTGTAATTTGCTTTCCTTAATCTTGATATTAATTAATAAAGTACATAAATTAAGTACATAAATTAATAAATAAAATCAACATTCATTCTGTGTATTAAGGACTTGCTGAAAGTATTGATTTTCAGCATCTGGTCTTGAGTTCTATGAAAGATAAGATAAATAAAAATGTAATGAAAAAGATTTTCTTCCTTTATATGATACCACAACTAGCTACCATCCATACTTGACAACATATAAAGTAAGTAATACCATTAAAATAATTTCTGTGACCACAAGTGAATAGTTGATGCACTACTTAATATTGTCCATCAATGTTTTCATGGGCTGAACTATTTTCAAATATGCTTTACTTTTATATAGATAAAGCATGTATAGAATGCATACGTAAACTCATATTTATAGTTCTGCTTATATTTAACCTCATCATTTCTCCTCAGAGATCTGCAACATGTGATCGATGAACACTAGAAACAAAGCACCTCTGGATTTCAATAGCCTTCTCCCACTTCGGAGGACTTGCAGAACTTCCACTAAGAGGAAATACCTGCTCTTGGGCTTGGCTACACAGAAAACTCACAGTAGTTATTACCAGACTAGCAAATGAACCAGGATTCACTTCAGGCACGAGGAGAAAGTGTCATGGCACAGTTCACATCCATATGGTTAAATTCCCTTTATCTCTAGAAGAGGCTCACTTCATCCGTACTTCTCACTGGTCCTTGCCATCCTCAGATAGGTCCTGGGTATTGTGTAAGAAGGCACCAGCTGGCACTAGCCGGTGACATACCAGTGAGTGCCTGTACAATCAAACAGCAGGAATAGCAGTGCCCAGCACTCTTTTAATTTACTAGTGCAGAAGTAGCCAGAAAGGCAAGGTAGGATGTTGCCTCATAACACTGTCTTTTGCTCCTCATGGGGCAAGCAGGGGTATACACACAGACATATCAAGTACTACCAATTCACATCGCACTTCACATGTCAGGGACTTCTCTGGACAGCTGTATCCCTAGAATGATTTATCCACAGTTAAATTCAAAGGGCAGAAAGACAAAAACACCAAATATATGCTTGTCTTGTATTTTAGCCCACCTTCCAGTCAGCTGCAGATACAGGAAGCTTAATATAAACATGCAAACCCAATAATATTCTTCCGTCTCAGAAAGGAATTTATCCTTGTGTGAAGGAACAAATATTAATGGCGTAAGTAATTTGGTTTACCGTGTCATTCAAAGTGAATGTTTCACTTTTTAGCAATTACTTTTATACATGCCTAGTACTACATTAATCTGAATATAATTGTCAGTTGCAAATCTACAAGACTTATTCAAAAAATGCAAAAATAATTCAGGATAAATACAATATAAATAATGAGATCCTGATAAAATTATGAAGATAATTCTGTGTGATTTTTTTCCATAATTTTTCTTTCTTTTCTTTCTTTTTTCCTTTTTTTCTTTCTTTCTTTTTCTTCCTTCCTTCCTTCCTTCCTTTCTTTTTCTTTCTTTTTCTTCCTTCCTTCCTTCCTTCCTTTTCCTTCTTCCTTTCTTTCTTTCTTTTCCTTCTTCCTTTCTCTCTTCTTTCTTTTAAGCTGCTTTTAAGTTTTAAGTGGTGGTCACAGCTTTCACATTTTGAAAATAAATTTTGAACTCCAAATAAATATTTAACAACCTGATTCAGAATTGACAAAACAGTTGTAGAAAGTTAGCTTTTCTATAAATATAAGATACAGATACAGGCATCTTAATAAAAATGTAGATACCTAACTGATAAGCACTCACATTCAACTACCTTCTCATTTTTAATCTTGTAACATACACAGGAGTTTTACTTTACTCCCTGGTTATGCATATGTAGTGCTTGACTTAAATAGGCCTCAAACATATCTGGCACTGTAATGTTCTTTGTTGAAGCTGTAGTCGGTGGAGTGCAACTGAATCCTGCAGAATGAGTATTCATTTGCATATTTATAACAGATATTACATAAAAGCTTTTGTGATCTGTAGTTCAAAATGCCAGAGGCCTCTCAAGCATAATCTGTCAGCAAAAAACAGCTAAACACCAAGGATTATTGTGGCCTTGTAGTCTGTGTTTCAGGAGAGAAAATAGAGTTCCTCAGAGAGCTGACCCCATAAACAAACGAAAACAAAAAATATATTCTTTGTAGTGGCTTTGTATGCAACGTTGATTGTGTTTTCCTGGATGACAAATTTCCTCTTACTGAAATAATAACTTTCTATGTGTTATCACCACCAACCTCTAATTTAATTGCACTGATGCAAATGCTACAAATTAAGCAACATCTGAAAGACTGCTCATGCTCATGCATGCACACATATTTCCTTTTATTGCCTTTCATTCAAGTCACTGTGTACAAGCTCCTATGCACCAGCTGTGTTTTTTAGTTCATGTTAATGTCAAGGAAATCACTAGGAAAGGACTCGGTACTCACTAACTCTGTCATAAAAGACAAACATTAATAATTTTAAGTTTTTATTGCAATGACTTTCTTATAGAAATTGCAATGTTGACAGTATTTTTATGTAACCCAGGAGAAAGCATATGCTTGTGTGTAAAAAATACATTTAAGTACACAGCTTGACTGTGTCCTTGAAGGATAAATTAGTGTTTGTCTCTAAAATGGGTAAAGATGCTCTTTACAATGAAGATGCATTTAAACACTTTCCACTCATAACAAGCTGGTATACTGTGCATATCTACTTTATTTATGGCATAATACACCTGCTTACTACAATTGCCAGGTAATGGAAAATTAAACAGAAGAATACCCTTTTTCGTGTCTTCTCCTTTAAAAAGGGCCGTATAACTGTGTAGAGGGCATGGATATACCACGGTTGATTGACAAAATGTATTCCTCCAAAACGAGCTGGAAAACTGTCCTGTATGTCACAAAACAAAAACAGGCAATGTGAGTTAAATCATAACAGAAGTCTCACATGCATCAAATCATTTTTGTTATGCTGAATGCTTTAATTTCCATAATAAGCCTTAAAAGAGAAGAAACATTCTTCAAAACCATGTCCTCTCAGCCTTCCACGCTAAGGGGAAAAAAAAAAAAAAAAAAAAAGGAAGAAAAAAAAAAACCTCCAGATATATTTAAAACATGTATGATTTTTCAATAATCCAAATATACGATATATTTTTCTCCTTCCCACTTCTATGGAAGTTTATTCATTGTATTCATTTATCTCTTCTGGTGTCACTAATGAGCATTAGGAATGTCCCTCATTTCCACCTTAAAAAAGCAGGTGTAAATCTAAACTACCAGTCAAAGTGTCTCCAATATTATTCATATTTCATAAAACTGAGAATGCATTAGATATTGTGCATAAACTGTCATGCAATATCCATGACTGTAATTCTTCTTATGTTGTGAGAGGCCTGGGAGCTTAAATTTAAGGATAGAATATCTGTGTTGAAACAATAACTTTTTTTTTTTCTTAGTGAACACAAGGGGTAGACAACTCCCTCAGAAAGATTCTGATCAGCATTTTCAACTTCCAAGTGAAAAGAATATGCCAAAGGGCTTGTCAGTTTGAAGGGGGCATCCTCTCTGTCCTTGAACACAATTTGGTAATAGCCAAATTCTTTACATATCCTCAATTTGGTTTTACTTGATTGATCATATGCTCAAATAATGCAAAAAGCTGCAGCTGCCTCCCGTGTTGCCCAGATTTACAGGTATCTAATTGATGCAAATCCCGTTATTGTTTCCCTGAATTGTGTTAGACCCTTCACGGTGTTTGGGTATACAGACTTATGAAATGAATGGCTTCCATTTGAACCCTTATTCAACAGGTGTCCCAGACAAGCCAACAATAGCAGTCAGATCAAAACCAAATTTTCTCACAGCAGCAGCAATTCCTCTATCTGGCTTGACAATACAGATACAGACAAGGACACACTTGCCAGCTATGACTTCTTTTCTTGTGTGGCTGCAATAATGGCAGATTCAGGCCTGTGTCAGCGGGATCAGAGGCTCAGAAGGAGGCAATCAAATGGTTAGACAGGACCCTCTGAGCAAACATATATTTTTTTCTCCTCTGGAGACAAGACAGCAGGCCATATAGAAACATCCAACAGTGTAGACATAACCCACAAAGTGCCATTTGAAGCCAAACTGGACAAGAAAAAAAGAAAAAAAAAAAAAAGAAAAAAAAATCTTAAGCTGTATCAACCAAGACCTCTCAAATAAGAAAGGCAGGAACTGCAGGAAGGAAATCTTTAATGAAATGTTTCCAGATAGTAATATACTTTGAAAAGTGCATATGCCAAGAAACCTCCTTAGTTCTGCAAGTGTTTACAGAGCTGCAGCAATAATGAAGCCTAAAGAGGCCATTTGCTCTTTTCAAAAGTACAGCAGACATTCCTAACACAGGGTGTCTTATCCATACAGAAGCAACATGACACGATGGAAAACAGCAGAATCAGAATAAGGACTTAACTGTCTTGTACATATGCATGTGCCTTGAAAAGCACTGACACATGCAGACACACCTATACAAACCTAGTTTTCCAAAATCTCAATCTACTTGATTAATACAGTATTGTCTTTTTTTTTTTTTTCCCCACCTCTCTGTCACCATTTCGTTTTGTGCCACCCACCTCCAAATTGTGAGGTCTGTGTGGGTTGAAGGATGAAATATTTCCCATCAAGGAGGCAATACCTTAACAATATTCTGAAGGGAGTATGACAGCTACAACAGACACCACCAACATCTGGCTGGCCACAGCTCAACAGTCAGTGTGATTAACAGCCTACTTTACGGATTTTCTCCAGAAACATTTGATTAACAACAGCCTTGAAATTAAACAACCTTATTGGAAGATTGTGCTACTTGCTAAATGCCCAGTTCTTGTCAACACTGACTAAATGTCAAACAGGATGGCTGATAATTTCACATGTAATTCACCCTGTTCAATATCATAAATCCCCAAACACCATTTTGAGAACACAATCTCTGATATATGAAAGGTAGTAAATTATGAGCCTATCACAGGAACCCAATGAATCCATTAGGAAGGATAAATCTTTAGATGACACTTTAACCTTTAGTTGCAGGATATACCATTCATCTACAAAAGGTTGTGTTTATTTGGTTTATCCAGGCTGCTACTCCAGGAAGGAAGCGCAGTGTAGTGCAATGTGCTGCACACACAAAAGAACATACACTATATCTGCAGAAGACATCTTTTGCTAGTTTTATCTAAATGCCCTTGAAGATATCTTCAGAATTAACACTGGAATGGTAACTGTGTTAAGGTTCATGGGGATCAAACACTTTCTATAATGTAGGTAATATGGAAGACAACAAAGTAAACAAGATATTCCTAAGGGTAGATAATGTTTTCCTGAATACTTTTATAAGCTTTTAAATTAATAGAAGTGCCCCTAAACTTACACACACAAAGAAATGGAGTGTTTGCTCTTTATTGCTCAAAAAAAGCCTCTCACAGAAACTGAGGACCATTTGTGAATAGGATCTCAATAACCATACATAGAGACTCAGAGGAGAGAGGCAAAGGCACTTATATTCTACTATGTGCTCAAAATGGATGCTCTGTCAATACTTGGTTATATATGAAGATATTACATTTCTAAGAGATAAAAGGAGTGTCTTTAGGAAGTATCACTTTGACATTTCAGCTTGTCCTGCATCTTGGAATCCATTTACATGGACAATCACTAATATATCTGGAATGATCCTCAAGTACGACGTGGGACTTGGCATTAAAACACAGTTTGTCTTGGTGTTTTTCAGCAATTCTAAATGTATTTCCCAAAACTGACTAAGGATATTGGGTATTTATCAATTTCTGTGGCTGCACTCATGCCCATTTTCAGAAGTACTTCCTGAAATATGAACTGTAAGTGAGAACCTCCAAAATTTAGACCCAGAAAGAGTGATTTGGTCAGAATGATCTAGCATTATCAAGAGTGCTGGGACTTAGAATCAAAAGCTCCTGAGTGCAGATAAAACAACAACAACAACAACAACAAAAACACCAGTCTCATCAGCACCTGATAAGAAAATAAAAGGGCAGAATAAAACACAACAACTGCTGGAGAAACAAGTGTCAGAAGGTTGTCTGGCTCTTCTCAAATGTATCTGAGTTCCTCATTGGGATTTGCCAGACAGATGGCCATCCTACACAAACAGCAGGTAAGAATTTCTTCCAAATTACTGATTCTTGTGTTATTTTTGTTGGTGGTAGTGGTGTGGTTTTTTTTAATGTAGATTAAGTCACAGGCATGGTGGCAGTCACAACTGATTCTGTAGACACACTGCATTTCAACAGAAAAAACTGTAATCCATGAATCATATGAATTTTATGAAAAAGATATCCCATGCCAGAAAACAGTAAGAAATGGAGATCAGCCATAAAGTAAGCCACACATTTGACTGGAAAAGTAACAAATCAAATGGGGTATTACCAAACCACTGAAAAGACCTAGTTATATATACTCCATGTGTGGATTTTTTAGCATTTACAATAACCTCTAATGATGCAGAAGAGCACAACCTAAAGGTGCTCCTGATGAACATGGGAAATGGCCGTTCCACCACACCTGCAGGAAAACGGGTGGTTACAATTAGGGCCTGCAGTCCTTGTGATTCAAGGTTTACAAGTGACAGTAAACACTGGAGGGTCAAGGAAGGGGCAGGCCTCTACCCTGTTGTTTGCAGGACTAGGTGACTACCAGTGCATGGTAGTAACTGATCTTTTCTCTGATGTCCACAGACCAGCTATGGAGAATGACCCCACACAAGCTACCTTCCTGGGCTTCCAACCCTGACAGTAGAGTTTTGCTTCCTCACAGCACATCAGTTTTCTCTTTCTGCTTCACATAATTTATATGACCTGTCTCCACCAGCTTCACTTCCAAGTAGCCAGCTGATGTCGCCTCTACCACCCACAGCACATGCTAAGAGGCCATGTTTCCTCTTGCTGGACACCACATCCCACCCTCTGCTGGGTTCAACCATGATCTGAAGCAGCTCCAAGGGTTTCATAGAGGGCTCTGCTCTCTGCTGAGGCCTGAAGAAACTTTCCAAATTACCAGTGAAAATGAGAGTCTTCTTAGTGGTGTCATCGTTATTGTATTGACAGATAATACAAATTTCCACTGTTATCATAAAAAAATAAAAGAGCTTCTTAAAGCCCACAGTACTCTCCACTCTGAGTCCTGTGTCTACATTTAAATCTCTTAAGTCTACTCTCAGAGAATTGGCTCTCCCAGCTGAAATCAACACTAACCTCAACTTTGTTTTCACATCCCTTAGAAGTGGAGTCTCAGATGCCACTGGGACCACTGCAAGCCCAGAGATGCACCCACAGCCCAGTCACATCATGACCTCAAGAGTACATTGCCCATCACCTGCAAATAGCCACACTGGGCACACTGTGCCGCATACTAACACTGCTCTTGGGTACGTGTGCTCTGAGGTTATACCCAAGGGTTTCTTGTTCTTATGGGCAGTGAAACTGTTTTTGTGGGCAGCCTTGAGGCATCCTTCAAAGGGCTGTCTAGACAAATACAATGAACACACTCACATGCTTTACTTAAGGTTGTGTTTTGGTGCTGTGATGAATTCAGACTGTAGCATCTGCAGGCAACAAGAGGCCACCGTGTCAAAACTGTGAAAACTGTTTCTTCATAACAAAAATTACAAGTTCAAAGATATCATATTAAAATTATTAAGATAATTAATTAAGATATCGTATTAAATTATTAATATTGTAAAAGAGTTATCCCTGAAGATAACAAATTCAGATGTCCTCCAGCTATTCAAAAAAGTCAAGCACTTCAGAGAAGAAAAAGAAAAAAAAAATCATTATGATGAACCAAAACAGTATATTTGTAATGGAAAAGTCCCCAAGAAAGATACTGGAACATTCTACATTCTCTAAGAGATGCAAGATGCAGTGTGACTAAACTTAATTTTTAGCATTAAATTAAATTAAAGAGGAAGCTATGGAATATCAAAGACAGAAAAGGTCTAATTAGAAGATCAAACCTTCATTTCCTTGGTACTACAAGATTTAAAGTACCAGAGAAACCAAGAGCTGTCCACATGAGAAAAGGAAACCCCAGTCTTGCTCCCAAGCTGTAACTTCCACTGAAGGAATTAAAGAACAAGCCATTTCTAATACCAAGCTTCCTGCAGGCATCCATCCATGACAAGTGTGATTATAATGTCTCAAAACAAAACAACTTGTGTGTCATGACAGATCACCTATGCTCAAGACATGACCTTAGTACTAGGACTGTATGAAGTGGTATGGTAGGATGATACAGAGACTGGGTCTAAAAGAATTTGGACTGTTCAATTCATGAAATACCAGAAGGCAGATACTATCTTTAAACACACTAGGGAGAATAAATGACATGTAAAGAAAGACTCATTCAAAACAAAGACAACACTGACACCTGAACAAAAGAGAAAAAGGTCCACATGAGCACAGCTAGGCTGGAAAGTGGTAGAGAGATTTGAATCAACAAAAGTCCAACAAGTTTTCTGGGGAAATAACCATCTGAGCCTATTTTCATAGAATCATAGAATATCCTGAATTAGAAGGGACCCACAAGGATTAACAAATCCAACAGACACTTTGAGGCAGAGATTACTAAATTATGAGGAAGCTGAGCTCCAGGTTGTCTGTAAAAACAGGAGACTTCACCTTGTGATCCTTCTGCTCCTCTGTCCTAAGCTCTTTAATGTTTGGACCCAAAAAATTTGCTAATGTAAAAATACTAGAGCAGATGATTACTTCCAGTCTATTATAGCAAAAAGATTTCATTTTTCAGGTTTCAGTGGTGGTGAAATTTTTCTGGATCACTGAAATAGTTATAAAATCTAATGAAGCTGGATCAAAACTACTGTTCAATGACAGGGATATTAACTATGAAATTTCCTCCTATATGCTATAATTATTTGCTTTAACAATTTCCCTCTGTAAGAGTATGGTGTTGTCCTCTCCTAGCTTAAGCTTTTCTTGTTTATTAAACAATATTAAACCATTTTTAAGACAAACTAAAAGTGCCCAGATAAATTTCTGTTACTGTGTTCAACTAAAAGAGCACTACCTAGAGGCAAATTAACATCATTCAGTGGCATTTCCACAAAATAAGATTTAATTATCTAGAACTGGATGTTGTCATTTTGCTAAGAAGCTTCCAGTGAGGCAATCTGACTTTTGGCAGTCCTCCTTTTCATTTGTATTAGTCATGTTATCTTACAGCTCATATAGAAATATGTTAAATCGAATGAACTGAGAACAGAGAGAGATGATATCTATCCAGTGAGAATATTGCTCTTTTTACTAAGTATCTGTTTTAATTTCAAATAATCTTCCATCTTTCATTTCAATATGCTACTCATAAAAATTATATATTGGTTAGATTAATTAGGTGGAAAGGGATTGAAAAGCCATCTGACCACATGTGTCTACGCTATATATAAATATAATAAAATATAAAATCTACACAGATTTTATGTTTCCATTATTTGGATAAAAGGCTCAGATCACTCTCATTTTTTTTTAATTATATGGACTTGATAAAGAAAATATTTTGCATAAAAGCTCTACTTTTCATTTGGAATTACTTTCTTTTTAAAAATTAACTTCAAGAGAATTTGGCCTCCTTTTTTATAAGAGTTTGAAATTTCATTAGAAATTGTGTGAAATTCTTTTTTTTAAAAAATGCTTGTTTTAACAAGGGGTTGGAGTTTGGGGTATTTTTTTTCCCCTTGGCTCATTTGTCATTTTGAACTTGGAAAAATGAATGATTTATTTTTAAAAAGGAAATGAAAAATGCCATTTTCCAAGGAGAATTCTGTTTTCAGCTATAAACACCGTCTCCTTTTTAATTCTAAGTATCACTTCAACAGTCTGGAATATGTGATATTATAAAGGAAAAAGAAAATATCCCTTTTCAGAGTGTAATGCTGTCCCCAAATTGGTAAAAACAGAAAAACAGTAAGAAAGAGAGTAGAATAGGATCTTCTATTCTTCTATACTGTTTTCTTTTCCTGTGATGAAAATCGTTTTTTACAATAGGCAATTATCAGATGGTGATTTGTGCTATGGAAACTCCCATGGGGGAGAAAAATCCATTTTCCAGGCAGCTTGTGAATGTCTTATTAGATTAAGATTACAGATAAATGGAAAAAAACTATACTGAAAACTGTGCAGTGTATAAATATAGCAACAATACTTTCATAATGCTGGTGGAATGAAAATAATTTAGGAAATTACTGTTCATAAAAAATGCCATACTCAAATTCCTGAAGGGAAAAGTCTTTGGCTAGGAACTGTGTACCAGAGAATGAAATGCCACACCAGCATCTCAGCTTCCGGTCCTTAAGTCACCATCTTTTAGTTAGAGAGGCTAACCTCATCTCCAAACAGCCCATGGTTTCTACTGAGACCACTAACTGCAGAATGACTGTCATGGTGCTTTTCATGATGAGGAAAGCCTCCCACAGCCCAAAGGCCATTCAAAGAGGAGCAAAAATAGTCATCAGATAGCTTCTGCCTTGTACAGTGATCACTTCCAAATGTGAGTAGGCTAACACCTTATCTTGATTTCCCTTAGGGGAGCTACACCTATTTGTTCTGTGTAGTATAACCAAAACATGATCTCGTGTTATCTCACAGCTCCTTCATAGCAGAAGGAAGGGAAACCTTAAGAAAATGTTAAGGATGGAAAGAAACAATAAGAGGGCAGAAATTAGAGAAATAAGATAGAAATGAAAAACCGGAGATTAAATTAAAGTTAATTCAGAGAGAAATATAGAGAAATTACCATGATGCACAAGAGAAAAACATATTCATCATATTTCTTTTCTAACCCCTCTTCAAAATTTGAACAGAAAGGCAGGGAAAGAGAAAGGAATAGTGATCTTAAATGGAAGACCCATGTTTTTTAATCACATGCCAAGACTGAAATGACTTTGAAAACCTAAACTCAAAATGGGTAACTAAATACCAAATCTTATGGCTTCCATGTAATTTCAGCATATCATGCCAACTGACAATTTCCCAGAAGAACCAGAGCCTACCTACAGATTTTTAATTCTGTTTTGTCTTCAGACAAAATTTGCAAGAAGCTATATCTGAAATAACTATCCTTAATGATATACCAGTAAAACTGTGCAGGCAATGGGGTGAAAAGTTCTGCAGACAGATAAGGTGTACAGAGATGCCGCATAGAGGCAAAAAAGTAAGTTTCCTTGTTGTGGCAGTTTTCAAACAACACTGCATAGCTTTGCAGTGCCAACAATTAACAACTGAGCTGAAAGATACCAATTCTTCAACCAGAATAATCACCTTTTTCCCTACAAATAGAAAATTTCTAAACTGTTGCCTACAATTTTATTCTCCAAAGCTCTCCAAGACATGCAACTCTTAGTTTCAGACAGGATGAATTAAAATTGGATTACCATTTTACCAGTTGCAATTAACAATAATACAATAGACTGAAAACTGCAGTGATTCAGGAGTTCATAGAATCATAGAATCATATAATATCCTGAGTTGGAAGGGACCCATAAGGATCATCAAGTCCAACTCCTGGCACCGCAAAGGTCTACCCAAAAGTTTAGACCATGTGACTAAGCGCACAGTCCAATCGCTTCTTAAATTCAGGCAGGCTTGGTGCAGTGACTGCTTCACTGGGGAGCCTGTTCCAGTGTGCAACCACCCTCTCGGTGAAGAACCTCTTCCTGATGTCCAGCCTAAACTTCCCCTGCCTCAGCTTCACACCGTTCCCGCGGGTCCTATCACTGGTGTTTACGGAGAATAGGTCCCCTGCCTCTCCACTCCCCCTCGCGAGGAAGTTGTAGACTGCAATGAGGTCCTCCCTCAGCCTCCTCTTCTCCAGGCTGAACAGGCCCAGTGCCCTCAGCCGCTCCTCATATGTCTCCCCCTCTAGGCCCTTCACCATCTTCGTCGCCCTCCTCTGGACACTCTCCAATAGCTTCACGTCCTTTTTGTACTGTGGTGCCCAGAACTGCACACAGTACTCGAGGTGAGGCTGCACCAGCGCAGAGTAGAGCAGGACAATCACTTCCCTCGACCGACTAGCAATGCTGTGCTTGATGCATCCCAGGATATGGTTGGCCCTCCTGGCTGCCAGGGCACACTGCTGGCTCATATTCAACTTGCTGTCAACCACAACCCCCAGATCCCTCTCTGCGGGGCTGCTCTCCAGCGTCTCGTCGCCCAGTCTGTACATATAGCCAGGGTTGTTCCATCCCAGGTGCAGGACCCGGCACTTGCTTTTGTTAAACTTCATGTGGTTGGTGATCGCCCAGCTCTCCAATCTGTCCAGGTCTCTCTGCAAGGCCTTTCCACCCTCATCCGAGTCCACAACTCCTCCAAGTTTGGTGTCATTGGCAAATTTGCTCAAAACACCTTCTAGTCCTACATCCAAATCATTTATAAAGACATTGAAGAGGACTGGCCCTAAAACGGAGCCTTGAGGGACCCCACTAGTGACCATCCACCAGCCAGATGTGGCCCCATTTACCACAACCCTTTGAGCCCTGCCCGTCAGCCAATTGCTCACCCATCGTATGATGTTTTTGCTAAGTTGTATGCTGGACATTTTGTCCAGTAGAATCCTATGGGAAACCATGTCAAAAGCTTTGCTGAAGTCCAAAAAGATCACATCAGCTGGTTTCCCTTGATCGACAAGTTATTTCATGAGCCACATGTTTCTTCATACTATGAGGAATCAATCTTCATCACTGCAGTAGGCACTAAGAGCAGTAATCATTTTAGCCATCCAATATTAATCTGTCACTCTATGCAAATGAGAGTCCTGAGAATTGAACTGAACTGTAAAATTGGAGGGATAGTGATTTAAGAAAAATCAGCTGAGGACAGCCACTGAAATATAGAATGCAGCATAATTAAGCTTTAAATTACTAGGGAAATTGAAAAACTGACTTGAGATCCATTAATAAGTGTTATATTTTATTAAAAGTAGAGGTATCTTGAACTATGCAGCATACAAATTTTTAAAAGGTCAGTTTTCAGCAGTGCAAAACTATTCCAGTTCCAAAGAGTGTTCAAAAGTCTTCATCATAATATAGAATAGAGATTTATGTTAACCTTTCAGCTTTAAGAAAACCTCAGTCTGAACTGCCCAGCTATGCTTTATCTTTGCAAAGGCGCTTGAAAAGGTATGGTTTCCTATAAGGTAAATGAACCTCAGCTTCCCTCTTCTTCTGCACTCCTGAATGACTACTGATGGTACACACACGTAAAATTCTCCTGAGAGCCCAGGGAATTTCAGTATTGTTTGAGGGAGAACTGTCATTCTGGTTATTACTCTGGAGGATCGCAAATCACTGTTGTTGAATTCTAACTTCAGACATCAATCCCATGTCTTTTTAAGTTATATGAGCATGGCTATTTCTGTGTTAGTTGCTACAAAGGAAACTCTAACAGTAAAAAACAGAAGTTCACAACTGGGCAAATAAAATATTATTTATTTTATCATACTTATCTAGGACACAGTTAATACACCTACTGTGCTATTATTGGCTCAGTAATGAAAAAATGTGATGCTGATCTATCCTGAAATCACACTTGAAACTCTTGAAAATGCATGCCCAAAGGTTTCAGGAGTTAGAAGATGAAAATTAGAAATACAGACCTCTACTTGCTAAGACAGACATGTAGCCCATGTGAATCTCTTCTCAGGAAGAGAAAATATCAATAGCCTCATTCTACATTATGTTAATACCCACAGGGGAAAAAAAAAAAATGGACAGTGAGACCATCTGGAGTGCCAGTCCAGTTCTGGGCTCCCCAGTACAAGGCAGACAGAGGCATGCTGGAATAAGCCCAGCAAAGGGCCACAAAGATTATGAAGGTGCTGAAGCACATAACTTTGAAGAGAGGCCGAGAGAGCTGGAATTGTCTCGCTTGGAGAAGAGAAAAATCAGGGGACATCTTATCAATGTATATAAATACCTGAAGGGAAGGTTCAAAGAGGACAGAGCCATGCTCTTTTCAAGGGTGGCCAGTGACACAACAAGAGGCCATGGGCACAAACTGGAACACAAGGTGTTCCTCCTGAACATAAGAAAATCATGAAGGAGTTTTCTCCTTCAGAACTGGCAGCTCTGAACAAGTCAGTCATTGCAAAAAATATAAAACTACTGATGTTACATGACAACTTTGCGTCTGATATTTTCCAAAATTTCTTCACTTTCCTAAGCTGTGCTGATTTGAAGTTCATCACCAGCCAAAGCACCAATGTGACGACAGAATTCTCAAGCTAAATAAAAAAAATGATTTGCACGTACACATTAATATTTACCCCGTGTAATGTACTCAAGATCTTGGTTTGCCTGAGGTCGCCCATCTTTTCATCAGAAGTGCCTGCAGAAAATGTAAATGACTTATTCCACCTACATAAAGACTTACCTTACTCTGAAGGTTCATGCATCACATTCACTGGACAAGGATTTACAAAAGGTTGATGCTGCCAAACTATCTGCAGAAGACTGAACAGGCTCAGTTTCCAAAAGCTTGGAATGAGCTGCTCTCCTATTTCTGGATCAACACATACCTGGGAGTCCAGATTTACAGAAATGCCAAAAAGGGGAAAGCATGCAACTCGCAGACCAGGGAAAGCCTACAATGCTGATTAACTTCATTAACAAAACCTCTAGGAAAGAAATTCAATTTTCATTTTGAGACTTTACTGCTGTGCTCTGAGTTCTAGCAACCTAACAAAGGTTGATTGCAACTGAAAGTGTCTTTTTTACAAATGTAGCAATTGTTTAATGAAAGGTATTGTTGTTGCACATGTAACATGTTAAATGTTTATAACTGTAGTTTGTAAGATGTTTATTGCTCTAATGTTAAAGCATTATTCAGATCTTAAGTCTAATGCAGTATGCTAAGACTGCGTAACTTATTTTTTTAAATATAATGGCCTTAAAAGTGCACAAAAAGGTATTACTTCCCTCCCCTTTCTTACTACTTTTTTTGACTTAGCCACCTTCTGATTTGTAGCCCTATTCTACAGCATGGATTAAATTTTCTGTTTTCTTACATTGTTTTCACTCCATTGTTAGTGGTTGATACTAACAGGAGGATTAAATACCCAGTACATGGTGGATGACGTATGGCATTCCTGAATGGACTTAATGGAAGGGAGAGACACCCTGAAGGCAGTCACTTGCTTCCCATCCGTTAGCACCATCCACTGTACCACGCCCCACCATACAGCACATACATGCTATTAGTCACACAACCATGCAACCATCATCCACTTGTCATTCATGCTACAGCTGCAAATTTCCCTGCTGTGACTGCCATGTGTACCTTAACAGGAGCCTGAAAATACAGAAGAACTCACTTCAGTGAGAATATTATTAAACATTAAGCCTTAAACAAGCTTCCACCTCCTTTTAACTGAACAGTCAAGAGTCATTCCTCAGCAAGTGAGAAAAGTGACATATGACAAGCTGAAGCAAAATCAGAGCCAATGTTAATGTGAGCAGACATGGCCTTTTTCAATCTGTCCACTCACAAAGGGATGTAGTTGTTGAGGGATTCTGAACAGCATGGTACAACGCTCTCACACCACTATAAAAAACACTTAACCAAGTAAAATCTTCTGTTAGGTACTAACAGGTGCGGGATCACAGCAAGAGATAAATACAGAGTCCTATAGATAAGGTATTTTCAACAACCAATGAAAAAATTCACACTGAAATTTAAAAAAAAAAAAAGTGTCAAAGTTTGTGAATCTGTGTGTGTGTATAAAAAACATTATATCTCAAATATCAAATTAATATCTTAAACAGTTTATTACCATGGGTCAGTTTTCAGTAGCCTATTCACTTTAATTTGAAATAGATTAAAGAGCTCAGATTATCAGCATAGGACAAAAAAAAAAAAAAAAAAAAAGACATTTCCTATCTCAGAACCAGAATCAGTTCTTTGTGTCCTACTGGTAGATCAATTATGTATTAGAGCAGCTGCTTGACTTTTAATCCACATTAGTTCACAGACCTTGAGCAAATGTGATGTTACCATATGAAAAAGAGAAAGGACTAGAATAAGCTGTATGGAAAAAGAAAGGAAAACAAATCAAGCAAGGGGCCAATTAGTCAGCCAAATGCCGGCCATGGAGAGACAGGCTGCCTTCTGCCAGCACAGGAAAATAAGAAATGCAAAGATAATTCACTTAAATTCCCTAAAATGCAATGCATTTCAATTGAAATAAACATCAGATCAATTTTAATATGTTGCATTTTTGCCCTTCTTTTTGGTAATTCAGGCAAAGGAATCTGCTGATGTGTATGTATGTGTACATTTTAGTACAATAAATCCAATTTCTGTTCTCCTTCTGAATGAATAACATTTCAAGCCACATTCTAGATATCAGACGCCAGCTGTATGCTTAGCCATTTAAAGATCCTGGCTGTGTATTTACTGAAATAGATAATTTAAAGCAATACTCCAGTCAGCTTTGCTCACTTTGGAGCCCAGCTGAAAAATATTCACACATAGCTGAAGCACTAAAAAGTCTTCCATTTTCTCAGCACAAATTCCTGCATCATCGTATCCACTACAGCCTTGCAGCACTGAAATTAAAAGCAGCATGAATATTTCAGTGTTTTGTGATAAGAATGCAGTAGCTAAATCTGCCATATACAAAAGGCAAAGGCAACCTTAGAATTTGAGTTCACTGACATAGAGGATGGAGGGGGATTTAAAAAAAAAAAAAAGAGAGAGAGAGAGAGAGAGAGGGAGAAAATATCTCAAAAAGCTTGCTGGTTATTACTATTGCCCTAGGAATTGCAGTCTGAGTGCTCTAGGCTTCTATCCCCTCATACAGACAATGCTATTTGGATGAAGTCTATTTCCTGTGGTGCACAGTAGCCTCTCCTGGAGACAGGAACAGATAGAGTCTGGAGGTAAATGGGAACGTGAGGTGTCTGAACACTCCATTCAGTACTGGCAGCCTTCCCAAACTGAAATGTTTCAGTTTTGACCCATTTGATATTTGTCTGCAGAAAGAAAAAAAAAATCTCAGGAAGGAAGACACTAAAATTTTCATTTACTCCTGATGAAAAATTTGCAAGTCTTCTTAGAAAAGCTGTAGTCTCAAAGGTTATGATATTTCTGTTTAAATTTTTAAAAGGAGTAGAACGTCCATGTTTTTATGTGTATTAATGCAGCACCTTGGAGCTATACTAACAGAGTCCACTTTGTTATTTGCTGTGATCATATAAAATGCAAGCATACACTAGGATCAGAGATTGAATTTCGTGTAGATCTAATGTGGAAAGATATGTGATGAAAAAAGGACAGACAAGCACTGTCTGTGTGTCCCAAGACACCCTCAGTATTCAAACAGATTCTTTTGTTACTTTAAGCTGTGACACTGTTGGAAATGTTATTGCCCAGTACTGTGACTGTGACACAAGACCTGTAAAGGGTAAATCTCCTGGTGGAAGCTGCAGCGATGCACAGTGGTTGTTGGCACTTCAGTAAGTGGTTCTTCTCCTTCTGACTCAACTCTGCCCCAAAGCTCCAGCATAATCATGTGAGATTGCTGTGCTTTCCGGAGTTGCCAGCTTTCAGCAGAAAAAAGCAACCAAGGTCTTGACTGCTTCTGTTTGTATAAAGTCCCATGGTGCCACTGTAGAAGTGGAGGTATTAACCCCAATGTTTTGGTCAAATAACAACTCAAGTAATCTCATTCTGCCTATCTAAATTCTCTCTACACTTTCAGCTGACTCCAGCATTTTTACTGCAGCTTTCAGCTGCCTCAAAGTGTCACCAAGCTTTGAAAGACACCAGACATTAATATTTATTCAGTGCAAGATATGCTCATGTCATCACTGCAAATGCTTTAAACATAGAAGATCCATAGGAGTTAATAGCAAGTGTGTCTGCTAGGCTCAGCTCTGTTGATATTCCAGTCCAGCTCCACCACCTCCCCACAAGGGTGAGTGCAAATATCTCCAAAGAAATATTCCTCATATAGAGCTCACTCACTTGAGCTCTTTGGGGTCTTGCACCCCAGGAACCATTCCCAAAAGGCTCTTCACATGTAGCCATCTGTTTAGGATGATAACTTTAACAGCCATGATGTAGCCACTCTGTAGCCTCAGCGGCAGGCAGCAGCCCTGGTAATGTCTAGTTTATTGGTACAGGCATAGCTGTTCTCTCTTAGAGACATTCTCCACTGGCAGCTGCCCATTATAAAACAGCAGGAAATGCATAAAAATATGAAGTAATGTAAAATTATGATCTCTCATACAAAGCAAATACATTTACTTTCAAATGTAAGCTATAGACCTTTTAAATTTTATTGATTACACAGATTAAACCTTTTAAATACCACTAATTAAACAGAGTGGCTACTCAAGCACTATGACGTCTATTGTGTAAATACATTTTAAGATGTCCTGGGAGCTGTTTCCATCCACAGTGATCCATAGTGATCTCTACTGAATAGCTTTTTCTAAAGAAAATTCATATGACAAAAATGCCTATGTTCATACTGTATGTTGTTGAAACTTTTGTTGTCCCCGTTCTGTATAGTCTGAAAAGCAGAATGGAAATGGCTGCAAGATGTAAACTATTCTCTAAGCAAAGCACTTCCTAATTGTTACTCTCTTATCCATTAGCTCTTCAGAATCCCTATTCCTTTCATACAGGACTGAACAATCATTTTTACTTAAGATAAATGTTAACCAGATAATCTTAAGTAAGATTAAACAAACACTATAATCTGAGCAACTGATACACGGATGACACTGTATTTTTAACAGGTAACTCAAGGATTTCAACCTTAACGGACCTGGATCGATAAGGAAATTGGTACTTATGGGAGGTGAGGCACAGAAAGAGCCCAGCTCTGCACATCACCCACAGGTGAAGGACGCCAGTGCTCTCTGACTGGTCTGAGCACACAGGGTTATTGGAGAACCTCAGCTACAGCAACATAACTACCTGCTCCAGAGGAGATAGACCCTGCAACAGATGAGAATCAGGCCCAGTTTGATTACATAATTAACAAATCAAAAATCAATAATAATCCACGTGTAGTATTGTACATCTTCACACCAACAGTTATTTCTGATGGTCTTAAAGAGTACATCACCTGGGATGTGATATTCTTCTTATTCAAAATTACATACCTGTCAGGAAATGGTTCACCATTCCTATCTACTGAATGCTTTTTCTGTATGAGAGGCTTCATAAGCATAATAATAAAAATAATTTATCCCCTATCATCAGCAGGGTGAAAAGCATGCGCCAGTGTGAATATAAGATAGGCTAACAGAGAAGTTGAATTCATAGTAAACAAATACTGTGATCAAGACCTTTTCATGATTTTGCATTTCACAGAAGAAAAATCAATTTACAAGTATTTTATTTGTTGGAGTTAAGCTCTCCCTCACTGTATTTTTTGACATAAAAGTAGATATGTTCACAAAAAAAAAAAAAAAAGTGATATTTTCTAAAGTGCTATTGTTAAACAAGTGGTGACAGGTTAATAGAACCAGCATCAATGCAGAAAGCTTGCTACGCACATTGCACTAGAGCATCAACTTTATAAAATAAAAGTATCATGGCATGATTATCAGGCTATGTATAGCTTATATAGTCCACATAATCTATGAATCTTCCCTGCTCTGTATCATACTGAGATGTGTTTTTCAGTACCACACAAAGCAGTAAAAATTACAGATGATATTCACTCTCAAAGCACGTGGAAAAGTAAGTGGGTGATCTACCATTGTTGCAAATGAAAAGTATTCCCAGAGAAGATCATACTGAGTTGCCCTGAACACAGCTCCTAGCCAGGAAGATAAGATACCTTTTTTTGAGACATTGGATCTGAAATAATGCCTGAAGCAAGAATCAAACCAGAAGCCAAAATTTTGAAATTCAAGCAAGTAACTCTCTGTCCAATCTGGTAGGCCTAGCTTTGTTTAAATCCACATCAAATTGACACCAGTTCTGGTGATCTCTGTGGACAAGCAACTGCTGCAGGGCTTCAGGAGCACAGGAGGGTGCAGGATGCGGATGCTGCGATGCACCAGAAATCACACATGGTGTGAGCACAAAAGCTTGCAGATGGGTACGGGGCAAGAAAACATGTAAAGATGTCTGGGAAAGAAGGAGACAAGCAGTACACACAGGAAATTTCTGACCTGCATTGAAGTATTTTGCTTCAATGCAAGAGTGTGACAGAGGTTTGGATGAGCTTTGGCAAAAGCTGCCTGCGTGCTTGTAAGTTGGGAGTCTTTTCAGCTGGGCTGGAGAGCAGCGTTCATTATATTGCATGTGTTAACTAGAAATGCGATTGTCAAAACTAATTAAAGATCTAATGCTGGGTTTGACTCACTGTTATGTAATGCTAAGGGAAACTTGGGATCTATTTTAGGAACCTCTAGGAAAGAAAACAGGGCAAAACAAACAGCAAACAAAAATGAAACTCTACCCCAAGTCATTACCACACAGCAGGTATGCTCCACGCCTGGGCTTCACCTGTGCCCCTGACACTTCCACCCGTTACCTTGGAAACCTACCCAGTGATGTGGCTTTTCAGCACCAGCTCCTCTAATTGTACTCCTGATTACATTTTCTTGCAGTGACGGTTCCTGTTCTCACCCCCTCTTCTTCCCTTGTCATTTTCTTTAGCATATAAATGCATTACAGCATCTTTCACTGTAAAATATCTCTTTCTATCACTGCTCATACCACCTCTATTCTAATTAATTCTCCTCTAATTAATGAGAATTAATTGTTAATGCTCAAGAAATGGGATGCCCTCAGTTACTGCATTACCCCTTTTTGTCTCCTTTCCACTCCTCCCCAGCCTCCCCATGCCACACAGACTGCTCTCCCCATATTTCAACGCTGTATGTCACCCTTCCATTTGCAGCCTTCCCCTTACTATTTTTTTGTTTGTTAGTTTGATTCCTCTGTTAACTCTATACTCTATTTCAACTTCAGCAACTGTCCAGTTCCTGTTTTTACCACACTGCCAAAGACTTCTGCTCTTTATCCCCTATTCTCTTCCCACTAAGTGTCATCGCTGCAGAATTAACTTCACTTGCAAGTATTTAACTGTCATCCCCATGCTGAAACACACTTCCCTACACATGTTCTGTCTTCCACAGGCAAGCCCAACATTTCATACTACTTGGCTGAAAGCTCACTAATAGCACCAAGCTCAAATTCTCTGATTTTATTTTCTGTAGTGTTACTGCAATCCCCCCAAACACTCAGCTAATCAAACATTCTTGGTATTAACTGTAAAGTCCTGTTCTCCTCTAATACCACTGCTCCCACTGCAAGACCACCACCTTCCCCCACACAACACTGTAGGGAACTAGACCCTTTTTTCTATTCTACTCCCACAATTTTTTTTGTTTCTTTATTTTGTTTTTAATTATTCAGTTTAAGGGTTGGTGTTGTTTTTTTTCTGATCACGTTAGGTTTCATGTGTTCACTGAAGCTGTGAAATTCAGTCTATGTTGGAAGGATCAAACCCAAGAAAGGAAGCATGGGAACATGGCTTCCACAAGAAAAAACAGGGAAGAAAACCAGGCTGGCACTATGTGGAAGAGAATGCTTGCGGTCTATGTGAATCCTGACTGAATCTGACTGAGTTCCCATTTTAGTTTTTATTGAGTTCTCAAAAGGAAAACAAACTTCTGAATGAGGAGGGGTAAAACTAAGCAACATCAAGCCCAATTTGAATAGCGGGAAAAAAATAATGTTTTTAAACTGTCTGCTTTGCAGAAAAAATGTGTCTCCTGCAATACAATATGTGAATCAAAGCAGATTATGCTTTGAGTTCACTGCAGAACGTGGAACAAAACAAGTTATTCTAAACCAACCTCCCCATCAGCCCGCAGCTGATTCAAACTCTGGAATGCCAAATAAAAAGCTGAACTGCATGCCAGAGCTTTGCTCACACCATCCGGTCTTACCTCAGGAATAGGGACAGATGGTACCAGTGACTCAGAAGATCTCTGAAAGGCTCCATTCTCACAGCAATAACCTATGTGCAGCCCTGTAACAGTCTGTCATCCATGCAAGCAGTATTTTTCAAGGACGTAAGTGTGAACCTGGTGCTGGTAGGAAAACACTACAGAGTGCTGTCAGATAATTTCTCCTGTTGTGACCTGGGCAAATTCTCTTCTGCACCATTTCACCAGTATAGACCTATGTGTGAGAAGGCAAGGCATTGGCAAATAATGCTTGGCAACAGAAATTACCACTTAATGTACTTCTTTTGACTAAGTTAAAATTGTCAAAAATGTTTCTAGGAAGGAAAAGCTCCAGGAAAACATAAAAGGCTTGTGAGCTATACTTCATAGTTTTAAAGAAAATCAATCCAAACGTCAAGATCTGTTAAAAATAATAATAATAATATAGATTGTGCTTTTATATTTTCTGTGGTTGTTTTTTTTTTTTTCAATTAATGTATTTTCAGAATGAAGCAGAGCAGTTGTAGCTTTGTTCCTTAATGTCTCTTCAAAATCTTTTACATTTCCGAACTTTAAAATTAAGGCTTTTCTATTTCTAATGTAGGAAAACAAATATGAAATTGTTATTGCAACTCTTTTCCCAAAAAGCAAGCACATCATAGACTGAATAAATAAATAAATAAATAAATAAAAAGACAGAGAAGCACTGGCTGAATATCTAGTCCTGTCTAGGGGCACCTACCAGTTGACGACAAGGAAATGGAGAAAAAAGATTTGCTTTGGTAGAGCAAAACTTGGGCAGAAACAAACTGCTGAGAACTGTGCAAATAATAACTATAGTGATGTTATTCTTAGAGCCATAATGCTGTAATAACATGAGCACATTAAGGTTCATGGGGAAGAAGAGTTTTCTCTTATTAGACAAGATAGAACAGAATGACACAATTACGTATTGACCCAAACTGCTATTTTTGGAGACTGTTGGAAAATGAAAGATTTAGATGGCACATTTATGTCCCTCAATGGTGATGCAGATATTTCCACTCTTAATTCAGTTCTCAGCTCAGTGCAACAAACTTGTCACTCACAGCTTACTCTCCATTTGCCCTCCCAACTCTGTGCACATTGCTTGTGTGGTGTCTAGATGTTCTACAGCCCACTCACTGCTCTTCTGCATTCAGAGGTCCTAAATGTTTCTGAGTTTCAACTGCTCTGAGTTTCAACTCATACTCTACCCCAGTCTTAATGAAACTCAGACCCTGTCCTGTCCTCCCACACAAGTCTACTGGTACATCTGATTTGTACACGATTTGGAGTTATCCTAAACTGATTTGGTTACTCAGCTGGTTCAGATCCTTCCTGGTCTGTCTTTTGGTGAGCTTTTTTCCCAAACAACTTTCCTTTGCACAGACCCCAAAGTACTCTGCCCTCACTCCGTTCCTCTTCTGTCCCCATCTCTCAGCCAGGCCATCCACCTCCACAAGTATGAATTTAATCCTCTCTGTGCTGGTAGTTCACATGAAGAACTTCTCTTCTCTAGCCTCCTCCTGTACAATAACTTAAAATCAAACCTGTTGCTCTGGGCAAACCTAAAAAATACCCAGCTTTTATCTAAAGCCCAATGTACCAAGAAGAGCCACTAAAATTGCCACTTTTACCTCCATGCTCCAACACTGAGCATAATGGTGCTGAGCTATTCGTCATACTCAGGCCCTAGTGTCATACTTGATTTTGACCGCTCTCAAGTACCACACATCTCAGCCCTGTTTACATCCTGCAAATTATGCCTTCATGGTGCTGCTTAGAAAAAATATGTGGTTGATAGTGTGCTCATAATGCAGCAAATTTTTCTTTCCAAAAACACAAAGTCATGCCTTTTATATTTTTTTCAGAGAAGACATCAATGCTGCAAATGCATGATTTTTTCATCTCAGTCCTCATGTCTGCTTTCCTAGTCTGTGATTTAATGAAAGATTAAAGACTAGCTTATGAAAGTTCACCACGGCAACTGCTGATGTCATTGGGAATTGTATTCCCAATTGGGGCTTAAAGAAAGATGAAGATCGTATTGATAATTGACAATATTTCCAACATTATTCATCTAGCTAATTAAGGCACAACCCTATGCCTCCACCTATGCTCAAGACTGAATGAACAGAAAATGTAGCATTATTAACATGCTCAGATATTGTCATTATATAAATTTAGCCCACAGAAATTAACTGTTCATGGAAGATACAGATTATTTATTCCTTTCCTATTCAGCAGCAGAAAAACAGAATTATTTACGCAGCTATTTCAAATGTCGTGTCTTTGATTATCTTACTGGAAAAAAAAAAAAAAAAAAAAAAAAGAAGAATTCTTCCTCAGAAAATGAACCTAAGCATTGTATCCCGTATGCTGTAAAATGAAGCAAGATTTTTATCTATTTAATTGTAAGCACATTTAATCATCAAAGGAAAGGAGACACATGTTACTAGCTTGAACAGCTTTGCATGTAAGTTTAAGTAGTGATTCTCCTCCTTGCTGTTTGTCACTTTTTTTTTTTTAGAATAGATAAGTCATCAAAGAGTATGTGTGTTCCCCTTTTGGATCCTTCAGAAGCATGTTACAGGAGGTTGTTCCTTGCTCCACCTTGCTACAGCAACCCAAACACAGTGTATTGAAATGCAGCCAGCCCTGTGTCATGCAGATACACACAGTTAAGGAGGGTACCTGACAAAAATAAAAATTAAAAATCTTGGAGATGGAGCATGGGGGGTTGTTTAGGACTTCTAGTAGACATCATGAGGAAACAAAAATGAAATTAGAGGAGGAAGCAGAGATCTGTACATGCAGAAAATACGTTACATGGCCTTTAAGAAACACTAGCAATAAGTATAAATGGTTAAGCTTTGTATATCTACCACGATCACAAGTGTTTGAATGACAGGAATGAAAATGGAAATAGAAGGACCACCTTCTTCTTCCTGGATGTAAGTGAAAACCCTGAGACTTGGGACTGTACTGGGACCCTGGTCACAGAGCCTAGAGGCTGTGCAGTCCTGCTACAAAGTGTTACTGCTGTCTTCAGAGAGGGACATCAGAGCTCATTACAAAAGAGCTGTAAAGGCTGTCAAAGGGGGGTTCTTGAAAGAAGACATTTACAGTCACCATATGAAAGTAAAATAATTCATCAAGATTTAATGGGAGAGAATATCAATAGGATGAAGAAGAAAATATATAGTAAGGGTAACCTTGCAAGTAAGATGCTATTCGGTTTGATTTCTTTTTTGCAACTTGAAAAACACACATGGTCCTAGCTGTCCCCATGGATCATCAAATGGATTCATACTTAATTGGCTTTCCATGCAGGTCTCTTTAAGAGCTTGAGTGCTACTTTCATTTGATACCACATTGATTTTCTCTGAAGTTTCCTCCTATCATGGCTACCCTGATCAATTAGTGTTCTATAAATAGAGTGGTCAGATTCCTTTCATTGGTCTCATTAAATTGCACCCCTGCTGAATTTCCGTGGAGAACAGAATTGGATCATACTGATAGCAGTAGTATAAAGATGCCCTCAGGTTTTCTAGTGAAAATCAATTGCTGAATATTCCTAACAAAAAGCTTTGAAACACAAGACCCAACTTGCAGCAAACCTTACTTGCTTAAGAGGTGTATATCTTAAAACCACCAGGGATAAAGGATGGGAAAATAAATGGTTAAAGGGATCAGCCAGCTCCTCGCTGATTCTTAAGAACCAACTTACATGAGCAAGCTAATAACAAATACATTTAAAAACACAATCCTTAACCACAGATTTTGTGGCATTAGTGTCAATCATAAGGGGACAGAATACTCATTTTATAGCCAGAACTCAAGCCTAAACTGTGAGGCACAACATAAAATGTAACCCAAGAAACAGCAAGCACTTTGACAAGAGCCAGAACTGTTCTGAGTGAGATGCTGATATAAGGCTTTACCAGTATTGGATTTTTTTTTTTTTTAATTGAATCTACACCCAAATATCCACCAATGGGATAATAAGTGCAGCCACCTCAGACTTCAGTCCATATCTATGTTTGGATATTCATTAAATTTAGACAAACATATGTGCTCAATCTTTTTATTACAGAAGACACTGGAAAAGATTACAAGCTCTTTCTCATTCCATGTAATAATAACTCAGAAGACTGTTTTAAAAACGTGCTCTGATCTTTGCAAAATATGCAGAAAATGGATGGAAAAATCTGTTTTGCCTTGGGTTTATTTCTTTTCTATTTGCTTTGTTGTTGTTTTGCTATGTTTTTATTTTTGTTTTTAATGTATTATCCATTAGATACTCCAATCGTAGTTGGAGTGTTCTAGAAAGTTGGATGTTTAGATAAAGTTCATACTTAATTTTTCCTTTAAAAATATATATTTTTAATGTGTTATAAATCTAAAGTTTCAGATCCTGAACTACTTTAAAGCACTGGATTAGCACCTATTTAAACTTAGTTATGCCAATCAAAACATATGAGAATTGAATTGTCCTAATTTTTTTTTCATTATGAAACATGAGATGAGAGAAAACCATCACCAGCCAAACAATATAATTTCATGTTTTTGTGGCAGTACCCCTAGAGAAATCTCCCATGTGTGCTTTTTCAGCGTTAGGGAAATAACATAACACTGCTTTTCCTGCATGACAATCGCTTATAGCCAAAGTAAAATTTTTGCTTAGAAGTAAAGTCAATTTGGATTCGATAAAATAATTGTCATAGGAGCTGAACACTTGTGAAGGACTATAAACAAACAACAAAAATCACAATAAATTACACTGTATTGCTTTGAAGAGAGAGCACCGAAGGTTCAGCTGATATGCCAGGGACTAAGTGCAACGGCAGTATATACAGAAGACAATAACAGAAACCCAACTGTGCACAGCCTAATAAGATCACAGAGGATTTAGGAACATTAGAGAAAACACAGGTTATCCAAAAATGATCCAGCATATCCTTATAAGGCAAACCTGAAAGAGGTGTATATAAAATGGATTGATAACACTGGGAATCTGGACACTATAAAGTAAATTTAAGTTCCCCAAATAAGAAGAGTTTCATTGATTTTCATATCACGAAAGAAAACACAAATCTCACATTCCCACTGGCAAATGAGACACGAAGAACCTCCAAAGATCCTGATTCTAGATCACCACTGTTGCAGATATTTCTTCAAATAATTCCTTTCTTTGGGTTAGTGTGAGACAAAAACGGATACTCACACACCAGCTCAACAGCACCAGGTGAAATAATGAAGGGCTTATAGAGGGTGACATTTTGAAACAGAAAATTTAGGATTAATGCTGAGAGGAAATCTGAAGAGAAAGAAGTCATGGAAAGGTTTCCAAAGAATGTGCCAGACCTACTTTTAAGACTTTAAATTAAACTGTGTGAAGTACTAGAAAATATAATACATGAGAGCTAATCTTGCCTTAGCAGGAAGGTGAACTATGATCTTAAAACCTGTCTTCGATTTCTGTCTTTACAATTTAGAAAAAATTAGCTTTATTTCTGAGTGACCTTATGAGGAAGGAAATTATTTATATCCCTCATGAACTTATGATGTAGAAGCAAAGAGAAATATTTAGGTGTTGACTGAGGATGATTACTTCCAAAAATAACTATATATTTTGAAATTGAGGAATGTTCGTAACTGTATAGTTGTTGAACTGTGGACTACCAGAGACAACAGAAAGTCAATCATGGTGCCAAAATTTAATTCCCTACACCAAGTTCGTGCTACAAGCCCTTCTTTTTTCATGCTGGTGCCACTCGCCTCAGCATAATACTAATTTTTCAGCTTAATCAGGGTAATGCATTTATTATCATTATTTAATACTGATAGATTCTGTTTCCCAAGGGGAAAAAAAGTGGTTAGCATTTAACAAAAAAAAAAAAAAAGTTAATGAAAGAGATAATATGCATGTACAAAAAGAAACTCTTCTATTTTCTTTTTCTCACGCTGCAATAACTCTAATTGGATGCTCTTTTCTGTTAAGAGAACGGATGGGAAAATGGCAACTATTTCACTGGACTGTAAACTAACCATGGCTGGCTTGTTAAAGCAGAATTAAAAAATGGATATGAGTAAATCTTTTCCCAGATCATACCATGTCATTCCACTACATCCCCCAGAAGTTCCTGTCATCTTCTGCTTGGCCCCATGAGCACTGAGTCGTATATACCAAGCACACCAGTTCCAGTCTGAGCAACTGCAGCAGCAGTTTCCTTAACCACTTGCTGGCTAAAGGACTCACTTCAAATGTCAAATGATCAGGACACACTCTCTAGTGCTGCTTTCTGGAATGACATGAAAAGCAATGGGAACACTGGTTATAAGGAGATCTGAAGACCACAATATGCTCAGATCTCCTTGGGAATCTAAGATGACCTTACCATGCCATGCAATCACCCACAACAATAGAGATATTGGGGCATGCCATTAGGACACTGAGACAAAAGCCCACATCAGTGAAGACTGGTACAAAACTAGGCAATGTGTAAAGGACTGGGATGAGGATCTGAGGATCATAGGACTAAGACAAAGGCTGCTCAGAGGGCAGAAGGAACAGGCACAAGAGTCTGTGCCAGCTAGATCAAAGGGCCTGAATAAAGCCAAGATCCCCACAACACATCATGCCTTGCGTACAACAAATATCTGCAAAACACTGGCAAAGTGCCCACTCTCTTTCTCATGTTGTTTCACAGGGATGATGACAACCCTCTACAGTCAGTTACTCTGCTAACTCCAGTGGCAGTGCTTCTGTGGTGGATATTTCACTCCATTATGGATCCTTGCAGCTATCAGCAAGATGCCACACAGCAGAGTTTCTGGGGATGAAAGAGGAGCTCAGTTTATTGCTTCCTACTACTTGTTTCAAAGAGGCAGCAGCCCACACAGAGCCACGTTCAAAGAGCATTTAATGAGGAGCTCTAAATATAGGCCACGCTAGAATTCAGGCTCCTGGTTTGAGGGTTGGAGATCAAATCTTCACAAGTCTTGAATCCTCCTGATGGCAAGTCAATGGCAGCTGGACTGGGAATATATAAAATATGTCTAAAAATCAGGCCACGGTCTCATGGCCTGTCACAGTGGGCACCACAAATTAGCAGATGCTTTTAACAGTAATATTTCAGTAGAATAGTTCTTAGCTGAAATAAATAAATAAACAAACAAATAAATAAATAAATAGGTAAATAAATAAATAACTGAGAGATAATTGTATCCCCTCATCTTAAAAAACATGTTTGTGAAAATAAATAAATCACCATTTAGAAGGCATTCGATGACTTTTTATTGATGATCATAATAAAAGAATCAGGCAAGGAAATGAATTATTCTGGCTTCAAAGAACAGGTTTTTAACAGCCTGGACCATGCTGAATAATGGCTATGTCTATACAGACATGCCTGTAAGCAATTGAACTCAAGCTCTGGCCATCAAGTCCTTTCTTACCTGGCAGGTTTAGCCCATCCAGAGGTGAGAAGCCAGAACTAACAGTCAGCTCCAGCCCACCCTTTTTCCACAGCAAATTGCCAGCAAGCCTTTTTGATGGCCTTTTAAAAGTAAAAGAGATCAAATATATATAAGCTCTTTTAAAATAATGAACTCTTATTATAAATACCCTGTTCTGCTGCTGCTGCTGCTGCAGAACATGAATTGAACTGATACGAATTGTGCTGTTTACAAGCACATTCCTTCAATCTCTGAGCTGGTCCTGGGTTCAGGGAACTCTGACATTTACAAAGAGTTTAACTCTTTGTTAAGACACTGAATGAAAGCAGATACATGACTTGCTCACCCTCGTGGAAGTAGTAGATACTCTCATTTAAATCTTAAGCCTACTATCTTGAGCCTACTACTTTTTAATATCCTCCCCAGTGCAGGACCCTAGTCTCAAAAACTGACTGAAAACTGAAGCAGTAAAGTCAAGTTTTCTCAGTTATTTTTCTGTTTTTAAGTTGGGATGAAAAGATATTTAAAAGTTGTGTGTGTGTGTATGTCTGTGTATGTGTTTTACAGAGCACTTGACCATGTAATTATGTGAAAATGTCAAAATACAGTTTTCAGAGGCATCCTTTGTTCTAGAAGTTCCTGACCTACAAATTCTTGACACTGCAACCTGCTGGTTGTAGAGATGTAGTCCAAAACTAGGTGGCTGTTCCATCTTACCCTGCTGAAGCAAATCTGATTGGGGTTATTATGCTTACAATTCACAAGAACAACTGTTTTAAAGATGTTTTGGACAGCAATAGTAGCTGCAAGCATGCTGTCTTTGTGTTCTTTCTGTTTTGCTTTCACATTCAGAGTAATGAGTATGTTTTAGCTTATGAATCCTTCCTTTGTAACAAAAAATAAGTCACAATCAGTTGAAAGACCTGCCTTGTCCCCCAAACACTATCAGTCTCTGTCCCTGTAAACATCCTCAACTCAAAAGCGAGATTCTTCTGTCTTCTGCAACAATGTTGTTGATATATGTTCAGTTTCCAATACAAATGTGTATCATCTCCTTTTCCCCGTTGTTTCACTTAGATGAAAAGCGTTAATATTCAGCCACCAATAACTATGCAATTTTGCAAAGTATTTGGAGGTACAGCCTGCCCGAGTGACAACATGAAAAATGAGTCTGTCATGTATGCAACTACCATTATGAGCTAAATAGAAATCAAGCATTTAAGAAGGATTTAGTGTTCCAGGTCTTAGAATCCTGAATATCAGTTAATCAATCATCATTTAACATGTCTCATGCATGCCCACAACTTTCTATTTTGCAAAACTCATTTATAGTTACCCCCCAAGCTGCCTATCGGAGCTAATAATAAAATGGAACTTTCAACATAATTTTCCTATTGAATTTTTAGTCTTTGCCACCTTTTTTTTTAATTACTTCTGAAAACAGTGGTGTCCTAATACTTGAGAAAAAGCCCAGGTAACTATAAAAGGACTATCACAAAGAAAAGAATCATACCTAGAACCTCTTCCCTCCTGCCCGTGTTCCCAGCTACATATTAAGGCAAAAGAGATTATCAGAGAGACAGGAACAGTAAAATGAAAGAAAGGTTATAAGGGCGGGGAGAAGTACATATGACTTAATTATGTCCCACCAAAGGTCCATCTAACCCTACATCCTCTCCTTAAAAGAGGCCAAAAATGAGTATCTGAAGCACATACAAGACAGACAGTTTATATGATATTTCCAGTTGGTATTCACCTCACTCCAGCTGTATGCAGCCCAAGGAATCCTGTATGAGGTTTTTATGTAGTTAGTAATCCTCTGTTTATTTCTCTTTCACTAACTTATCCATCTTACCTGAACACAATATTTTAGCACCCAGAATTTCCACAGCAAGGAGTACCACAAATTATTGGCTACTGTATAAAGAATCACCATGTCATATAAATCACCATGTCCTTGTCCATGGCAGGGGGGTTGAAATTAGATGATCTTTATGGCCCATCTGCAGCCTGTCAGCTCTCTCCAGCCACCCAAAACATGTTTTGTAACCAGATCTGACCTTAAAGAGACCCTGCTTTAAGCAAGAGTTTCGTGTTGCTGATCTTCTGAGGTCTCCTCCAACCTGGATTATCCTGTGGTCTTATGGTTTTAAAGATACATGTAGTTTCCCTCCACATTTTTTTTCTTTCATCCTGAAGAATCCCAGACAATTTAGTTGCTCCTTATATATCAGACCATACATTTGATTATTTTCTTTCAGTTAATGCTTTCCAGTTCTACAGAAGCCTTTCTGAGACAGAAAATCTAAAGCATCCACAAAGTTCAAGATGGAAGCAATTGCGCAGAGGTATTCAGCGGATTCAGCATGTTCTCTTCTCTCCACCCCTTTCCTTATAATTCCTAATATTTGATCTGCTTTTTGACCAAAGTTGTGTATTGAGATTATGTTTTCTTAGAGCGATTTATGAGACTGTAACTGCAAGATTTCATTCTCATGTATTAATAGCTCAGAGTTCATCACTGCCTATGTAAAGACAGGACTGGGTCTGTTCTGAGCTCTCAAGAGTTTTTCTCTCTATGGGAAAAGTAGCTGAAGCACTCAGATTACAGCACCTTGCTGGAGAAAGAGACAAAATTTTGTAAAATTTTTAGTTTTTGAAAAGGACTTATTCAAGACACCAGAGCATAGAAACAAGATATAATATTTCCTGCTTTCAGGAGCTGAGTTGTTGAGTAACATGAGCTCATTCACAAGCCCAAATTCAGCACTCAGAAAGCAATAAATAGGGAAAAGTGGGCAACAAAAGACTGTGATTCACAGACACCAGCCTATTAAATATTCTGGGAAGAGCCAATACAAGGTACCACAGTCAGAGTTTAGGTTTAGGTCTTACTCCTCAAACAATGTTTGATGCTCTCATCTGCTCAGGTTTCACAGCCCTCAGCTGTTAGGTACTCCCAGGTAACTAATCCAGATAGATCCTTCTCAGAAAATAGAATACCACATGTTGCATTTGCTTATGTGCTTATTCTTCACTACAGAAAGTATAGGGGATCTACGTTTTAATTCTCCTTCTCATTGACTAGGAGCAACATAAATCCTGTAACCACCAGCATCCAAAAGGAAGAGTATCACTTTCTTCCATTAGGACAAGGCCAATGTATCAGCTGAAACTGCAGCATCAAGAATCCCAGCTGAGTGTCCCAACCTCCACAGGAGTCAATCACTGTTTCTTGGCCAGTAAACCTCTTTGACCTAAAAATCAGAAGTGGTCTAAACTGCAACGGTTGAATGGTACAGCAAAATTGGGATGGATATGCTGGAAATTCACATCAGTTAATCACTGAATCACAGATGATCACTGGCCTTTAAGATTAAAAATGCCATGGCCAAAAGGCCCTTTACCTGAAAACAACTGCAGGTACCTAGGAGGTTTTTCTAATGTATTAAAGTCCTTTAGGAGTATGCTTCTTTTCATACTCCCACTTAACACATATATGCAGATGAAGTGTAAAGCAGAACCTGTCTTCATTAGAAAACTGTATATATTTACTTATTATACTTTTAGAAGCAATTTCATAAAAAATAAGCAGTTGTGAAGAGCCCAGAAACACCACAGCTTGTAATCAGTTCACTTTGCTACGTGCCATATTCAATATTCTGCTCACCATGGAAGCTAAGCAAATATAATGCAAATTTAGTAGATTTCATGGAAGAGGCAAAGGGATTTGATCAACATCAAATTTAGTGGTCACTAATCCCACTTCCCCTGTCCCTTCCCACCCAAGTAAAACAAATGTTTAAATTCCCAAATGGTAAAGTTCAGTATCTTGAGCCCTGTTAAACCTTATAAGCCAAAGTAAATTCCATTTCTCTGATTAAACAGAAAGTATTTACAAAGATCATAAATAAACTGTGTTCATGAGTTTTTCTTGTTCTTTTCCCTGAGTAAGCACTTTTAACTTTAGTATCATTCAGAAAGATGTTTCTGCTACATATTTTTGTCCAAAATGAAAGAAAAGATAATCTCTGTTGAGGGTAAGAAAATGGAATATTTCAAGAATTAAATATTGTAGAATGCAAATAAATGTATCCCTTGACCAGGGTGTCTCTACACTATCTTTTCACCATGCGCTCCTCTTATTTCCTTCCTGATCATAATTATTTTTGAAGGGAGGTTCTCCGTCCAAGATGCTCAACACAGTTGTCTTCAGCCCTTTTCATTAATTCTAATATAACGCTACATAGAAAAATGTTTATTTAAGTAATATATAAATAAATAAATAAATACAAGTCCCTAGGTAGTATAACAACTAACAAAACATAACTAGCAAATCAGTTAATTTTGCTAGTGTAGGAATGTTAGCCCTCAATCCCTCAGTGCTTCTCCACAGAAAATGAAAGAGTGTATTAAAATGAGCCCATTTAATTGATTTCTGCAAAATCATAGAATCATAGAATATCCCGAGTTGGAAGGAACCCATAAGGATCATTGAGTCCAACTCCTGGCTCCACACAGGTCTACCCAAAAATTCAGACCATAAGACTGAGAGCACAGTCCAAACATTTATTAAACTCTGTCAGGCTCAGTGCCTTGACTACATCCCTGGGGAGCCTGTTCCAGTGCTTGACCACTCTCTCAGTGAAGAAGCTTTTCCTGATATCCAACCTGAACCTCCCCCACCGCAAAAAGAGTTGTGATAAAAGGCCTTGTGAAAGTTGCTGCTTACAGATAACACGTCACACATTAGGTCAGACTGCTCAAGTGTTGGGTAAGTTTTACCTCATATTTGCCACTTCAGAGCTTTCTCATTCCCTCTTCTGCAGCATTTTGTGCCCGGTTTTACATCCCTGGAGTCAACAGGACTGGAAACAGTGGGCAAAAAATGATGCCCTGGGTGATAGCCACTGTCAGACTGGAGATATTGGGGATTATTGGGGATTACAAACTTCACCTCAACTCAGCAATAAACTATATGGTGGCTGGAGAATAGAGTTCCAAAGTCCAGCTGAAGTTTGGTAGGTCGTATATCATACTTTCAGATGTAGGTCATACATCATACTTTCAGATTCACTGCAGCTCTCGTCAAAAAAAAAACTGATTAATGTCCAAGAAGAGACATCACCATTTAAAAACAAAGACTACTAAAGTATTTATTCATGATCTATATGAGAAAACAATAGTTAACTTTTAAAAGCAGCACAAAGAAAACAATGCTAAAAAACTATAAAAGAAAACAGCACTATTAAAGTACAGATCTCTCTGCTGTCTTAAGATGTAGATCTCAAGACCATGGAATCACACCGTTGTATAAGGAAGCACAACAAAATGAAAGTTCAGATCTTCATCTCATGACTGTCACTACCCTTCTGTGTGCAACAGCAGGCTGAATGCTGTTTATGCAACAGCAGGCTGAATGCTGTTTAAGCCATTTCAAGATGTAGATCAAAACTCCATACTCCTGCTATACATGTTTCTTCAAAAATAGAAATATCAAAGTGAAGAAAGTTCAAAGTTAAGGTTGCTATTTTGCTTTATAAGTAATAAAAATGTATAAATGATAAAAATATTACAGAAAAGAAATATATGTCCTTGTAAAACCAGAGCACACTGCCATGTGTGGCAGTGAATTACAGGTATTTTTAACACACCACCTCAAGCTTGTACAGTAAACAACTACCTCACACATTCCAGTTTTTCATTTTAATAAGCATTAAAGATCATGGGAGACAGGTAAGAGTTATGTGGTATCCTTTCCACATATGTGCCTGTGCTGTGTAAAGTACGTTTACAATGAGTAGAAAGAAATTTAAATCACTACATGCTCAAACCTAGAAGCTGCTGTCCAAATTAATCCTGACCAAAAAAGTCAAGCACATGCTGAACTTTCAGTGAGTAAATACTCCCAGCTACCTGTCTCTTCACAGTGTGCCACGCTTTTCAGGACAAGTGATATAGTGTGAGCCTGTTTCCAGTGGAATCTATGAAACAAATGACCTGGGGAGGCAGCAGAACCACACACTCCATTAGTCCTGTCCAAAACGACAAGATAAACTGATTACTTGCAACTTGCTCCAGAAGCTATGGTCTGAATTTACAGGAGGTCAGCCACGTTGGGATAAAGACAGAGAAGTTACCTCTTAGTTATTGCAAAGAAGGAGCTTATACGCTAAGAGTTACTGCAGTTACCATATTGAATTCACAACTTAGCTTCATCCAAAAAGAAAAGGTGGGGGGACAGGGGGGAGGGGTTATTAGGAAGAGAAAGAAAAGAAGAACGTTACCTGAAGGCCTTCTATGGCTAATCTAAGCATGCTTGGTGTGAGCTTGGAGGCCTGCTTGAAGGTGAAGTTGCTCCAGTCTATAATCAAAACAAACCCATTCACTTGCAGCTCGGGGTCTTCTATCATGGCTTCTAAAGAAAGAAGTATGGCACGCAAAATATCCACCAGTGTGTACCTGTGAATGTGAAGGGGAGAATTAGTTAAGCCATGTATGCCAAGGTAGGTTAACAGCACAGACAGGGAAAAGTTCTGAGCATTCCTCCTTTGCACTGCTTATCCAAAGGTTAACAGAAAGGGATGCACACGTAACCTCAGAAGCTAGCGGTATGTAAAGCCAGGAAGGTCTCAAAAGCTCAGTTAGTTGACTTCATTCTCTGGAGCAGGATTATATACATCTAAACCATCAGCCATCCAAAAGAAAAATACAAGAATATAAAACACCAAAAGCAAGCTTGAACTTTCTGTAGAAGTCTCCTGCCTAACATATCCATGCATTATATTAAATGTCTGTATAAATTTAAAACAGGTAAACAACAGAAAGTTTGTTTTCCCCAGGTAAACATAGGGGAATCTTCCCCATAGGGGAAGCTTTGTTTTCCATGATTCTTCTCTTCATTTAAGAAAATTTGACTTTGATTTTGAATTTGGTTTGGTTGACTAGGATAAGATTTTTCATATTCTCCTCTGTATTTTCCACTTTTCTGAGATATAACTTTTTTCTAATATTTTACTCTTACGAGATCTAAAGTTTGCAGGTAGTTTGATATGCTCCCTCTTTTTTGTTCAGATTTTTTTCAGCAAGGAGAGTGAACTGCACAAGCAAAATTCTTCTCTGTAATTTCCCTATGGAAATCCTCAAAACTCTGAAATTCTCTATCTCCCTTTGGCAGGGAAAAAAAAAAAAAAAAAAGGCCATTACTGAAAATGGAAATTTTTCCTTGGGGGATCAAAGGTTTGATTGTTTCTGCAGCAGGTACAGTAAAGCAAGCTTGGTGCACCCTGCCTGCCCTGGGCAAAACTCCCCAGGGGAGCATGAGCAAAGCTTCAGGCATGGCAGAGGTGATGCTCCCCCTCTCTCCAAGCAGCACAGCTCCCCAGCCCAACCACTGTACATGACATCCAGTCACGGGGGGAAAATGACAGAGTTGTTCTTGAGGTCCTTCAATGACCAAATAAATACCCTCAGCACTGCTACAAAAAAAAAAAAAATCATTCATTGCCTCTTTCCTGACCAAGCTGTATGTGAAATGGGCTGTGTTAGGAGCATTTTGAAGCAAGAATACTACAAAATATTTCACTGGCACCAAAATGGGCTTATTGAACCTTGATTATCTGCAGACCAGTCTACCTATCTGCAACAATACAGGCATGCAAAGGCAGTGGAGGCACCTCATCAAGGTGCCTACTAAAATTCCCTGTATGATCTACATTTTGTAAAACTGCCAGCACCAGTGTTAAAGTGTGCTTACCCTGAGGGAGTGAGGTGTACAGCATTGTGTTCAGGGCCAGGGGCTGGGACAGAGAGTGGCCAACTACCTTCAAACGCACCGGTTAGCTCCACAAGGTGGTACAGGTCTCATAAATAGTATTTTTTTAATAAAATTAGTTGCAAATACACCCTGTAAGAGACGTTCCCAGGGGAAAGGTCCCACAGAGAAGGAAATTACATCAATTGAGTCATTGGGAGAGCTATTTACAAATGTCCTCAGTATGAGGAAGATCTACTGGAACTCATATTTACAGGAAAGACATTAGAAATATTCAAATCATAAAATTAGCACAACCCCACTTGCCATTTATACCACCCCATTCAAAATACTCATTCTCCGGGAGAGGAGCTCCACAAAGCAGATGGCTGTTGCAAACACCCAACCTCCAGTCCAAGAAGATTCCCACGTTCCCGATATAGATCTCTAACATCCTCCCTAGGGACTTTAAGAACACATCACATGCCTTGGATTAATAGCTCTCTGGTAGCATAAGGCTGCTAGAAATCCCATGCATTAGACATAAGGATGCTTTGATCAGTCCTCTAAGACAGTCCCTAAAATATTTTATGTATACCTAAGTGATACATGTATAGATGTATATATGCAAACACATATATACGTAATAATATTCTTAATTTGTTCAAGACAGTGGAAAAACTTTCAGGTATCAATGAGGCCAGGACTTCAGACACCACAGAGGGTAACCAATAGTCACGGGCCTGGGTCTCCACAAATCTGTGCCATATTCAGCATAACTCCTATTTCATGTTTGCTTAGTGTAAGAAATACTGTCCACAGTGCAATGACAATATTGTATATTTACCCACAGGAAAAGACAAAAGGTTGTCCTCTCAGTGAAAACAAGTCCTGAAGACTTGCATGTTGTGCAACTTTTCACCTCCCTGCTACTGCTGTTCACATCAGTACCAGGATGCACAGTCTGTACTAAAACATGTGCTCAGCTCTTGGCTGGACTTTAGGGAAACGAAAATCCTATGTATACAAAAGGTGGGAAAAATTACTTGGTGCAGATATACAAAAAACACACATCAAGCAAACCTATGGGTACACCATTACCCACAGGTAACCACAAGATAACCCAAATTCCACTGAACTTCTTTACACAGTCCCACACCAACTATCTGCTATGGGCTGTCTCCAGACAAGCACTGGAAATTTAACCAGTAGGTGGGTGTGGGTGACTGCAGTATTATGCTGGACAAATTATCATTCTGAGCATGGAGAGCTGTTTTTCACAATAGCCATGCTATGTTATTCCTGCATTAGTTATTCTAAATGCACAATTGTCTCCCCTTAATTAACACTATCCCAGACAAAGCCAGAACAGGAATATTTGCCAAAATAATTCTTTTATCAGCTTTCACAGATGTGTGATGAAATGTATCCCACACCTTCATAGCTAAAAGTTAAACTTCATCTGCTGAAAGCTGATCTTCCAGTCCTTTCTGAAGGGTGAGTCCCTGGAAAGCTGAAACACCAGTTCCAGAGGCCTGCATTACTCTGCATTTCATAAATTCTATTTCTGCAGAAATAGAGCACCCAGAGCACTATGTAAAAGTTGATGCACAAATTACAGTTTTAAGGTGGCGCACAAATTACTGGTTTAAGGTGTGCTTATACTTTAATGTTTTGCAGACTAGTATCCACTTTTGCAAAAACTGATTTAAGAAGATAGCATATTTTTTTCTTAGAAAAAGCTTTTCTTTACATAAAAGAGCCAACCTTGTCCTTGGGACTGCTGATTAGAGAAGTTGAGATAAAGGAGGAATAAAATGCAAACAGACCGTTATGTATAGGACAGGAAACAGATGTATGGACGATATATTTCAAACAGGACATTGGAGGACAATATATCTCAAACTGGACATTGGAACACAAGATAAAGAAATAATTAGCAAAAGCCAGTCCTTGCGGTTAGGAAGAAAGCAAACTCAGCAGAATCCTGACCAAGGGTAAAAAGTACACTGTGAGGAAGACTTATGGCCTTCCTCTCTGAGACCACCACCCACAGCCCGATGACCACTGCCCAGAATTGATGAGAGGATCTGCGCAGACGCAGGACACAAAAAACTAATTAGCATGAGAAGCGAGAGTAGGCGGGGTTAGATAATGAATATGTATAGGCTTTAATAAAATATTCATCACTCTGCTGTATAAATTTGGGATGGCTTTTCACTTCAGGTATGCGCGATAGGCGGAGAGATCCCCCGTGCATCCAGCGCTGCAATAAAGAATATACCACTTAAAGAAATTGGACTATTGATCTTTGAATCAATCTGGCACCCCAGATGGGACTTCTCCTCTGTCGGACCGCAGGACCCGCTGGGAACAGGACTCCCTAGGGTACCCCCGGGATTTCCCGGAGGGACTCCTCGACTCACCGGATCACTGCGGAGGCAGACAAGGACCCCATCATTGTAAGTGAGTATATTCTTTATTTTGGTTTGTTTGTTTGGCAGACCGGTCATTTGGAACTGTCTGTAAGTCGGAGGGTGATCTTCTGCAAGACAGTATTTGGTATATACTTTTGTGATTAATATCATAAGTATATGTTGGGAGGACCTCAAGGAAAGAGCTCGTTCTTGAGGTCCATTTGGAATTGGAACTGTTTATTTCGGGTTAACGAATCTGTTATATGTGGAATTTGACATTGATTATCGGGATAAGTGCTACGGCAGTGTTGTTAGGAATTTTGGTGGGTTTCTGGTGTTGTTGTAAGGATATACTTGTGTGTATTCTGTGACATTCTTTCATAATATGGGAGGGCAGCAAAGTGGTGAAATCCTCAAGAAAAGCCCGTTAGGTTGTATATTAAATCATTGGAAGGATATAGGAGGATCCCCTGGAATGACTGAAAATAGGAAAACATTAATAAAATATTGTAATCAGTGGTGGCCACTCTATAAGCTGGAATGTGAGGAAAAGTGGCCGTCTAATGGAACTATAAATTATAATACGTTACTGCAGTTAATGTTGTTTTTAAGGAGAGAGGGAAAATGGGATGAGGTGTCCTATGCAGATATGTTTTTCACCTTAAGAAACCACCCGGAATGGCAGAGGGAGTGTGGAATTAACTTAGCCCCACAGGATCCTTTGATCCTGGCAATAGAAAAGGACATGAGAAAGGAAGGGGCAGGAAAGATGAAGAGATGTTGTTCGGCGTGCAGTATCAGGCAGAGATGTTTGAAATTAAGTGAACCAGAGGAGAGAATAGAGGATTATGTCCTCCCGCCCCAGACAGTAGAACGAGGTGTGGAGGCAAGTCCAGGAAACAGCAAAATAGATAAGGATGATGAGAGTTGGGGGAATGAGAATTTTACCCCGACCACGGCCCAAACCCGAAGTAAAGTTGGACCTGTTATTCAGGCTCCATTATGGCAGGCCATGGGAACTAATGGCCCTGCCCGGATAAAAGTACCTTTTACAACCACTGAACTAGATTCTTGGAAAGAGGCTGTAAAAGGATACCGGGATGATCCGGAAGCCGTGGCTCGAAGATTTGAACTAATTGTGAAAAATTTAGACCCAGATTGGAAAGATATAGAAATAATGCTAGCAGCTCTGTCGGAGACAGAAAAACAGCTGGTAGTAAAAACTGCTCGGACCCAGGTGCAGACACAAGTAACGTCAGGAGTTCTGCCTGGGACAGTAGAAACATACGTACCTAGGGTGGACCCGAACTGGGATTATAATGACGAGAATGACTATAGATTGTTGAAAAGGTATCAGGAATGGATAAGGATTGCTCTAGAAAATGCGATACCTAACTCTGTAAATTGGTCCAGATTGTATATTGTAAAACAGGGCCAAACAGAAACTCTGCCAGAATTTCTTGAACGTTTGAGAACAGCAATGCAAAAATTTACAACGTTAGATCCTTCCTCGGAAGGAGGTAGGCTTCAGCTGGTATCGCTATTTCTGGGACAATCGGCAGAGGATATAAGACGGAAACTTCAAAAGATGAAGGAACCAGATGTGAGGGATTTAGAGAGGTTAGTGGAAGAGGCATGGAGGGTATTTAGGAATCGAGAAGGGAATGAGAGACAAAGGCTGGGTAAGACTATTGCCGCGGCAACTGTTGCGGCTTTACAGAAGCAAGAAGAGCCTTTTCGGAGTAAAGGAAGAGGAAATGGAGGAGGGGGAAGGTCAGCAAGGCCTCCCCTGAGACCGAATCAGTGTGCATATTGTAGGGAAGTGGGTCATTGGAAGAGGGAATGTCCGAAGCAACGGAAGGAGAACAGAATAAGGATAGCTAGTGTATCTCCCGATCAATGAAATAGACCGGGGGATTCTACCCTAGCAGATCCACTGGTTAAAATTGAGCTAGGGAAGTTAGGACAGGAGGTGGAGTTTTTAATTGACACAGGAGCGACCTACTCTGTGTTAAACCAGAAATTGATACCGGAGGATAAGGATTTTGTAACTGTAATAGGAGCTACGGGCCAGCACGAAAGAGCCTTTTTCCTGAGGCCTTTAAAATATAAATTAGGAAAACAGATGGGAATACATAGGTTTCTATATTTACCAGGATCTCCAAAATCTTTATTAGGGCGGGATCTGCTGGAACAGTTGGAGGCAGAAATTGTTTTTGAAAAAGGAAAGGTTGGGTTAAAAGTGGGAGAAGAACAGCTGATAACCTGCGCTAAGCTTAACATTAATACAAGCAGACCCTATTGGTGGGGTGACTTCAGAAATTCTAGACCAAGCTTACCCGGGAGTCTGGGCCACTGACGTTCCCGGACAGGCCAAAAATGCGGCCCCGATAGTGGTTAGACTAAAGCCAGGAGAAAAGCCAGTTAAGATTAAGCAATATCCCCTAAGAATAGAAGATAGGAAAGGAATTAAAGGGATAGTAGATAAGTTTTTACAATATGGGTTGTTGGTTGAGTGTGAATCTGAATATAATACTCCTATACTGCCAATTAAGAAGCCAGATGGGAGGAACTATAGATTGGTGCAGGATTTAAGAGCTATAAATAAGATCACTGAAGATATACACCCCATGGTAGCGAATCCCTATACACTGCTAACTAAATTAAAGGATAATCTAGTTTGGTTTACCGTGCTGGATTTAAAGGATGCCTTCTTCTGTCTGACTTTAGCCCCAGAAAGTCAGAAGCTTTTCGCTTTTGAGTGGGAAAATCCAAACTCGGGACGAAGGGCTCAATTGACCTGGACCGTATTGCCACAGGGATTCAAAAACAGCCCCACGATTTTCGGGAATCAACTAGCAAAAGAGCTTGAGGGTTGGGAGGCCCCAGACACTGAAGGAGTTCTGCTGCAATACGTTGCAGAAATAATCACTCTCACACGAGCATTGGAACTGGCAGCAGGAAAGAAAGTAAATATCTGGACAGACTCTAAGTATGCATTTGGTGTGGTGCATGCGCATGGGGCAATTTGGAAGGAACGGGGATTATTGACTGCCCAAGGAAAACAAATAAAGCATGCTGAAGAAATTTTGAAGTTATTAGAAGCAGTAAAGCAACCAGAGAAAGTGGCTGTTATGCACTGCCGGGGACACCAAAGAGGAACCGCCAACTTCAAGGTAGGGAATCGATTGGCTGATCAGGAAGCGAAAAGGGTGGCCGAGGTGGCTGAGGTGGAGGCGCTTACTTTAATACCAGATGGTGAAATACAAACTTTAGGTGAAGGACAGGAACCTAGGTACACACGGGAAGATCAAAAACTAATTGAGGACTTGAAAGGGAAAGTAAGATTAGATGGATGGGTATATTTGAAAGATAATAGAATTGTGATACCCTCTAATTTAATATGGCCTACGGTCATGGCGGAACATAATAAGACTCATTGGGGAGCAGACACCTTGTATAAAAATCTGAGTCGAGTCTTAGTGGGAAGAAATCTGTATACTACGGTAAAACAAGTAACCCAACAATGCAGTATTTGTTTGCATCATAACCCTAACACAGAAAATAGGGTAAAGTTCGGAATAATTGGTAAAGGAAACTATCCCGGACAACAATGGCAAATTGATTTTTCAGAACTGCCTAGAAAAGGGGGGTATCGATATTTGTTAGTTTTAACAGATACTTTCTCAGGGTGGCCAGAGGCTTTTCCCTGTCGAACTAACAAGGCAAGGGAGGTGGTCAAGGTTTTATTAAATGAGATAATACCACGGTTTGGAATTCCGGCGGCAATGTCCTCAGATAGGGGCTCCCATTTTTGTGCGCAAATAGTCCAACAAGTAAGTAAGGTCCTAGGGGTAGATTGGCAACTCCATACCCCTTACAGACCACAGGCAAGCGGACAAGTGGAGAAAATGAATCACCTAATTAAACAACAAATGGCCAAAATCGGACAAGAAACTAACTTGCCGTGGCCTCAGTCTCTTCCCTTAGCTTTGCTCAGAATTAGAGTGAAACCACGGACTAAGCCCTTTTGAAATATTATACGGAAGGCCCTATCAGTTTCTGTTCAGCGGGGAGGATCTGACGCAATTGGGGTCAGGATACTTGTATAATTATTTAATAGGACTCCAAAAACAGTTGAATCAAATATCTAAAGTTGTCTCAGGAACCAGGGCTAGAGGGCTGGACCAACCAATCCACCCCTTTAAACCTGGGGATTATGTGTATGTAAAAGTATTTACAGGTCACCCTTTGGAGGAAAAGTGGACGGGACCATACCAAGTGCTGCTGACAACGCATACTGCTATCAAGATCAAGGAGCAAGCAGCTTGGATCCACTATTCAAGGGTGAAGAAGGCACCTGGGAAAATATGGACCGCTACTCCAACTGGGCCAGTCAAGTTGCAGTTCTCCAGATCCTAATGATTGTGGGAATATGGTTCTCGGGTTCAGGTTGGGCGGCCTGGGATGAGAACTTAATCTGTCCCTAGTACAGAAAATATCTCAAGCTATTATGTATGTTATTCAGACACCTGCTTTACTACATTACCGCTAATGATAAAGGCATTTAATGCAAAAGAATTTGCATGGAGCAAGAAAAGGGGGGATTGATTAGAGAAGTTGAGTTAAAGGAGGAATAAAATGCAAACAGACCATTATTTATAGGACAGGAAACAGATGTATGGACGATATATTTCAAACAGGACATTGGAGGACAATATATCTCAAACTGGACATTGGAACACAAGATAAAGAAATAATTAGCAAAAGCCAGTCCTTGCGGTTAGGAAGAAAGCAAACTCAGCAGAATCCTGACCAAGGGTAAAAAGTACACTGTGAGGAAGACTTATGGCCTTCCTCTCTGAGACCACCACCCACAGCCCGATGACCACTGCCCAGAATTGATGAGAGGATCTGCGCAGACGCAGGACACAAAAAACTAATTAGCATGAGAAGCGAGAGTAGGCGGGGTTAGATAATGAGTATGTATAGGCGTTAATAAAATATTCATCACTCTGCTGTATAAATTTGGGATGGCTTTTCACTTCAGGTATGCACGATAGGCGGAGAGATCCCCCGTGCATCCAGCGCTGCAATAAAGAATATACCACTTAAAGAAATTGGACTATTGATCTTTGAATCACTGCACTGCTGAAGACTGAAATTATTTTCTCTATAGGTACAGAAATATGACTAATGAAAAGGATGTGCTGCTAGTGACTATGAAATAAATTTGGTGCAAAATGGCTTTGACTGCTTTTCTCTATTTTACAGTGAAAAGCAAAGAAAAAAGAAAAAAATGAACATATTAACCTATAATACTAAAAGAATGTGGTGTTCAGTGTGAAGGAAAGACACTACCATTTTATTCTTACTGATCAGTGTTAAGTTACAGTGTTTATTTAGGAGCCTCTCATTTTGCTCTGGCCCATTTCAAAGTGACTGCAGCAGCGCTGCAGGGTAAGCAGGTAAGCAGGGTGCGCTGGGCAGACCTGCTGCGGTGTGTGTCCTGTGGCCATCTGGGCTGTGCACAAACAAGTCCTGGTTTATTTATGCCTAACATTAGTCACATTCACTTGTTTGAAGAGACACTTACAGGATTCACTGTATCCAGCAAGGTACCACTAATTCATAGGATAATCTAGAACTCATGGTTAATTTAAATATATTTCATGCCCTTTATTTATAGAACCGCGCTTAATTCAATGGAAAGTTTAGACAACTATTTTAGCCCAGCTGTTAATATGAATAACACAAGCTAGAAATATGTCAACACATACATAATGCACTCATAATGTTCCTTTTCTGTGTGAGTCCCAGCCTGAGTTCAAATGAGGTGGGGACTGGTGTACAGATACACTCTACTTCTCTCGAAATTTTTCATTCCAGTTGGCTTTGAGGCAATGAGTCTGCAAAGGCCTGACAAACTAATACTTATGCTGACAGAGATTCTTACAAATGCAAGAGGGTTACCATTTCTACCACAACAGCAACAGAGCCTACTAGAATAATGCCCCACTGAGGCTTTGATTTATCAAAAACAGAACATCTCAAACTACAGAACATCTTACTCTCTTGTAATTTAACAGTGGCAACAATTTACAGAAAACTTCTTTGAGTTTTTTTTAATGGGACACAAACAGCATCAAAGTTTTCAAAGGACTTATAGGAAAAACTGCCTGGCAAACACTGCTATCAGTTCTTGGTAGTACTTCACTATGATCTTTCATCTTTAATTCTTGGTTATGTGGCCTATGCATCCTCTCCACTCCCAGAGGCCACCGTGATTTCCACTAGGCTAAGAGAAGGGGAAGACAGAGAGAACACAGGAGGCAGAATTCTCATGTCAAATCCAGCTGTGTCAGCTGTTTTCAATATTTAATGTTCTTGGTGATAGGTAACATCCACCATATCTTCTGTTTAGGCAGCTTTTGGTCCCAGCCAATTTACGTCTAAACTGAATAACAGATTATCTGATTTTGCAAGGTTGCCCTCTTGCTTCTGTTGCCACATGCCCACCCTACCCCTAGTATCATGAAATTTTAAGTAAATCAAAAAATTAAACCTGAGTGGAATGATTCTGCTTCTCAGGATGTAAACTGTTAACTAGAAGAGAGAAAAGGTAGGTATTCTTCATTTGAATTTAAGTCACATATCTCTTGAAGGTCCCAAACATGTAAGAAATGCACAAACCTGTATTCTAAGATCATCACTGTCAGGGCAAGTAAAGCATTTCTGTCAAAGGAGCCTTTGTGCCACTGAGATTTAAAGGAGAAAGCTAGCCAAGTCTCTGAGCCATCATCCCATTTCTAACCTACTGTTCTGGCTTAATATTTTTTAGAATTTTATTGAAAGAGCCCTCAAGATATACACAGGAGTAACTAGACATGATGCCTCAGATCTCATTGATTCATCAGTCTGGGTATAGATTTGAGTGCTGAGAAGATGAGGGATCAAAAGTGGCAGCAGGCCCTTATTCAGAATAGAAAAGCACCACCAGTGTTACGCAAATGTACAGGGAAAAAAAAAAAAAAAGAAAACATGTCAAAGATTTTACAAGATTTCATCAATCTCTTTGATTCATACTTAATACCATTCATTACTCCTTATGTTAGCCCAGTGTCTGAGAGCCACAACCATGGAGAAAGAATCAGCTGACCTAAGTTTTACACACACACTGATCATAAAGATCCCTAGCCAAAACACAATCCAAATACACATGTGAATAGGTGGATAGGGATACACGGGGAAAAGCTAGGAAACATAAGACATTCAGCAGGAGAAGCTGCAGAAAGAAATTAGTTTGCACTAGTTAATAAATATTAATTGAAATATATTACTTCCATACAGAAATTGATTCTATTAACCAGGTATTTTTTTATTGTTAATATGCTACTACTGTTGGTATTGCTATTTATTTTGTCACACTGCCTCCATCAGAGCTTGAAAAATACCCTACCAATTCAGCTGGTTAATAGCGAGCTGAGGAACAGAGCAGCCACGTAATAGATACAGAATTTAAATTTTCATATAACTGAAGGAAAAATTTCTAGCATTTCTGCAAATAAAAGCACGTATTTGAAAGCAAAGCAGTGGACTCTGCCTTTGCTTTAAATTATCTGAAGCAACAGCTGCTCTAATGATAATAAGGGCAGTGGATTTCTGTATTCGCTGAGGATGTTGTGAGCTACTGGGTCACTATGACACAGACAAGAACGATGGATTAGTCTTCTGCAGTTTTCTATTGCACTTTCTAGGAAAGATCTGAGATAATTAATGCAGGGAAAGATTTCAAATAAACAGTATCAAAATGGACCAATTTTCATGGGGGAACTTGTGTACAGATGCCATGAAGCATACAGAAGAGCATGCAAGACAACAGATCCTTTGCTGCAAAAGCTGAAGTTAACTGTACCATTAACTGGAAAAAAAAAAAAAAAAAAAAAAACTTCACCAGCTGGACACATTAAAAAAGAGGAGTCTTCAACTGCAACTACACACCTACAAGCCAAATGTAGTTATGAATCAACAGTCTGGAAGCTCATAAGGAAGGCTGATTCCTCCCGGAGTGCTGTCCTGGCAGGAATGTTATCCATCTTGACTTCCCTAACAGCAGAGGCAGGATGGAGAGTTCAGCGGGGTCCCGCTGAAAAGCTGCTGGGCTACTCCATGCCTTATCCTTCACCTTGCTTCCTCTTATTTATTTTTTTTTGGGTTGTTTGTTTGTTTGCTTTAAATACATGTCTGATTTGGTTGTTCAGATGGTAGGACATCTGGTACAGTTTTCAGGCCCTTCTTTAATTTAGTGATTTAACATTGAGTACACAGGCTTGTTTTACCACAGGAATTCTTGCCTCCCACGCTTTTCTTTCTAATTGGAACTATGTAAATCATAGGCTGCTGGTGCTATATAAATCATCTATAGTATGTCTGCAATTCATTTAAATAACAAATTGGAACTTTTTATTTCTAATGGTTACATGCTGGCCATAATAACTTGTACACACATGATAAATTTGGAGGCTTGCTGTGCTCTATTTGCTTAGTTTATGAAGCATGCAATGAGGTCCTAACAAAACAAACTTTGAAAAGTAATCCTCCCAGTGATGTTGTCAGAGGAGCGGTTTACATGCTGCAGTACCTCAAGTCAGCTAAGGCATAAGCTTGAGACATACTGTGCAGCAACTCCACTATGCTCCCTACACAATACCCCCCCCAGGTCCAGTAGTGAACATCACATAATGGAAGACACTCAATTAATTAGAAAAGAAAGTGGCCTAGCTCTATTCCCAGATCTGCCACTGACTTGTTTTGTGCCTTGGAGCAAGCCACTCCCCATGGCTGGGCTTCAGTGCTCTCCCCTTTGTCTGCAGGGTCTGTGTGAAAGCAAATCCCTCGCCCTGGCAGAGAGGCGTGCCTTGGGCGTGCGCTGCTGGAGAGCAGTGGGGACCCTGTTGCAAACACGGCCCTTAGGTACTTGGGTGGACCTCAGTCACTTTGCTGTTATAAGACAGAGCAAAAGAACTGTAGAAAGGAAGGACAGTTTCTTAGGAAATAGGACTTCCTGAAAAAATCACAATTCATTTCCTGTTGTGTCAGCTGGTCAGTTTAAATATCAGCACATCCAAAATTAAGAAGAAAATAAAGCTATTCTTTTCACATTGCAATTATTTTCTGAAATGCAACTTTCTGTATGAACTCAAGTTCTTGGTGTTCTTTTGACTAGGAAGTATTGGTCTGAAAATATCATATAAACTTTTGGGAATTGCTTTTGTTATCGAGAAATAAGGGAATACAGTAGGCCATGCTACCTGTAACAAGGGAACACCTTCATGGTAGATGCATGATTTAATAAACAGCCTAAACATTCACTTCTTTTCTAATTCTTCCTTTGGAGATTTTAAGAATTTTTGGAGTTTGTTTGTTTGTTTGTTTTAAATAAAAATTTGACCTGGTCTTTATGGGGAAAATAATACAGTGAAGCCACTCAGTCCTTAGCTGTACCACCTCTGTTTGTCATTGTTTCTTCAGCTCCATCTGCCAGAAGACTAAAGCAGGGAAAGGACACTGGCCCCAGCTCTGCCCATCTGCATGCACACTTTTTAGTTGTCAGCGTGGTTGTGAGCACAGCTTTGATTTGTGCCAGACAGCATCCTCCTGGTCCCTGGGAATAATTCAAGGACTGGCAAGGGCCAGGGAACTTTCCCAGTTGGCAGTGTGGATGTGGCCACCCTGTCTGGAGAGGAGGAAAGGCATGGTGGTCACCCAGGCAGAGACCCATCCTTAGCTGGAGCACCCACTGGTGCCAAGAACGGAGTGATCACTCCCCGCAATGGCCATCGAAACAGCCTGCCAGAGGACAGCTACCACAAACACTTTGAGGGCAGGCTCAAGCATGACAATCCCCCAAACTGCGGCCTTTCTATCCACATTGCTAGATGTTTGTGTTCTCCCCAACTCAAATTAGGTGAGCTTGGGATACCTGCACAGTGCATTATATCAGCCCTGCCAGTGCCCTGCTCGTGTTGACTGCACAAGACAGTGTGGATGAAGGCAACTAGCAAAATTTTAAGTTCTCTCACTTAGTGCTGCAGATCTTAAACCTGCTCCCAGCTGAGAACCTAGAGAAGCCAAGAGATGCAGTTCTCAAAGGTGCAGGTTTTAGAGAGTCCGCTCTTTATGGACTCATTCATTTACATGCACTGAAGTCGAGCTATTTGGTGACTGCAATTTTAGACTGCTGGAGAAAATGGGCATGGCACCTGATATTATCAAGCCAATTGCTAAAAGAAAGGGCCTTGGTGATAGACAGATTTTGGGTCAGCCTGCTAAGTCATCTTCATGCTACAGCAGTCCCCAAAAGGATCAGACATTGTTGTGGGAACTGCATTAGCCTCTTTCAAACTGCCACCAAAGCTTTGTATGCTTGGATAACATTGTGCAGAGGATTAGAGCAGCGTGAGTGGGGAAAAGAAGTGGTTGCTGTAACTCCCATCCTGGCATTTCCAGGTGGCTCAGGAAGAGCTTTCTTTGGCTGAGGGAAAGGATTCAGATCCTCACCTTCCTGCACAAGCAAACTTTTCAGCTCGAGGACCATGATGGATACTCCTGATTTGCAAACAGCATCTACCCACACTTTTTCCTACTGTAGCTGGGCAGCTCTGTGTTTGCTGAAGCAGAAAGACCAGCACAGGGAATGCAGACAGCCTTTGTCAGAAGGCTAAGCACATCATCTACCATGCCAGCTCACTTGGGCTAAGGGCAGGCAGGCAGGTATAAACCTCAAATCGCCCTGCTGAGAAGAGCACCTGAGCACTTCCCACATCCCTCCCGAAATGCAGCGTGAGAAGGTTGAAGAGGCCCTAAGCCACAAGATACATTTCTTCTTTCTTATCTCCCTGTTCCTTCCAGGCTGGTACCCAGCCCCCGTGGGCAGAGCCGGGTGTGTCCCCACTGCCCACCTCCCTCTGCTCTGGCGCAGCCTTTCCCATGCATCCCCCGGGGGAAGAAGGGGTTAAGGCAGGCGGGTGGCTCCGCGTTTACCTGCTCTGGTCCCAGTTGGCAGCAAAAAGGACGAGGATCTTCCTGCCGTAGTGGTCCAGGTTGGCCAGCCCGCCGGGGAAGCCGTCCTTCAGCGCCTGCTTGATGCCCGGGTCTGTGGCCTTGAAGCTCTTGAACATGTCCAGGTTCTGCTGGCGATATTCAAAGTACTGGGCCAGGAGGCGAAACGCCTCGAAGTGCTGAAACTTCCTGGCCCGCAGGAACCGCAGGATGAAGGCATCGTCGGTGCGGAGGAAGCCGATGTCCGGCCGGGTGATGACCATGTCCCGCACCTCCTGGATGTCCTGGTGCAAGGTGTCGGGGTTCTCGTTCAGCTCCAGCCGGGCTTTCTCCAGGGTCTCGGGGGAGAGACCTGCCTGCAAATGAGTCATGGCGCTGCCCTCCTCCTCCTCCTCCTCCTCCTCCTCCTCCCCGCCTCTGCTGCCTGCGCTCCGCAGCCTCCCGGCCTCCGGCCCCGAGGCGAGCCTCCGGCCCCGGCTCAGCCTCCGCTCCCCGCTCCGCCGGGCCTCGCCCCGGCCGACCAGACGCCGCGGCGGCTGCCGGCAGCCGGGTCCCGGGGGACTGGCTCCCCCCGCCGGCACCGCGACGCCCCCGGGCTGCTGGCGGAGCCGCGTTATCTCGCCGGCATAGCGCCCTCCCCGCGGCGGGGGCCGGCGGCCCGCAGCATCCCCGGGGCCAGTCCGCAGAGGCACCGACACCCGCCGGGGACGGGGCTGCGGGCTGCCGCCTGCCGCCTCCCCCGCCGGGGAAGGGGAAGGGGATGGGGACGGGGGCGGTGCCGCTAGGCAGGGCGAGCTGCGCCCCGGGGTGCTCCCCCGGCCTGGGGCTGGCAGGGGGGCTGCCCTCCCCGCAGCGGCACCATTTACGGGAGACCGGCAGCGCTTCCGAAGGGTTGGAAAAAAAAAAAAAAAAGAAAAACAAAAAAAAGGAGGGGAAAAAATAAAAAATAAAATAAAAGGAGGAGGAGGAGGAGGAGGAGGAGGAGGAGGAGGAGGAGGAGGCAAGCCGATCCGCAGGTACTTCGCCGGTACCGGTGCCAAGGAGCCTCCCGCTCGCCGGCAAGACAAGCGGAGCCTCGGCCTTGAGGATGCTCGTCCCCCTCCTGCTCCCTCCTCCGCTCCACGCCCCGGCTCCCAGATGGCACCAGCCGGCGCGGGGCGGCACGGCCCCGCCTTGCACACAAACACGCGCACACACACGGACGGACGGGCAGACAGACAGACAGACACAAGGAGCCGCCCCCGCGGGGGCTCAGCCCCTGGCCGCGGAGGGGGCCGGGGGGGAGGAGGGCCGGGGGCTGCGCGGAGCTTGCGCGGGGGCTGCGCGCAACAAGATGGTGGCGGCGCGGCGCGCAGGGGCGCCGAGCTCCTGGGGGACCTAGGGTCCCAGTGAAGCTTGGAGCCCGTGAGAGATGCCCTTCGTCGAGAGGAGCCTCGCCTCCCAGCCCTCTCTTCGTGAGGATGCGAGCCTGGGTTTAAAATAGAGCAGCCCCTCTATTTTTTGCTTCGTATCGGAGGCTGCGTGACTTAAATTTGCGTGGTGTTGCAACGGGCAAAAATATCCTGATTTTTGAGCATCAGTGAGGAAAGATGCCTTTTTCATGCAGGAAAGTTTGCTCCTGCAGTCTGATTTCGGGAAAAGTTCCCGCTGAAGAGCATCTGACCTTTGTCCGAGAGACTGGACCTTCCCGATGCAAATGTGCCTGAAAATCTAGCTTACACCAAAGACAGAGGAAGCACAGGGAAGCCTACAACCTGTACCTCCTCCTCCTTCCTATAGGAAGTGCAGCTCTTTGATACTGCATTGGGCTTCTTTCCCGAGATGACATAGCTAAAGCACACGGGCTGAATTATTGAAAAGGCATCGAGGTCACTGATCCTTACAGAGAGTGTATGTGGGAATTACACCAGTGGGAAGCATAGCTGGTGTTCTAAGACAAGTAAAGATACTCATAAAAGCATTTAAATGATACCCCGTATTTTTTGCAGACCTTCATCAGATGACAAAGATGACCTCAGCAGCAGGTGGGAGTCCTCAGCCATGAGCATGTGCTGGGTGTGTGGCCATGCAGTGAGCAGTAGTCATCAGGTGGCAAAATCATTATTTTTTCAGGGACTTAAGGGACCTTTTGTTTTTACACGGTTTTGTATTGTTTAACAGTTCTTCACCAGATCTCTTTCTTTGTGCCAAGTTGTCCTGGTTTCAGGTAGGACAGAGTTAATTTTCCTCCTAGTAGCTGGCAGGGTGCTATGTTTTGGATTAGAATGAGAAGAGCGCTGATAACATGCTGATGTTTTAATTGTTGTAGAGCAATGCTTACACCAAGCCAAGGACTTTTCAGCTTCTCGCTCTGTCCTGCTAGCGAGCAGGCTGGGGGTGCAGCAGGAGCTGGGAGGGGACAGACCCAGGACAGCTGACCCAAACTGGCCAAAGGGGTATTCCATACCATCTGACGTCATGCTGAACAATATATAGGGGTGGCTAGCCGGGGTGGAGGGGGCGGCCGGCTGCTCGGGGATAGGCTGGGCATCGGTCAACGGGTGGTGAGCAATTGCATTGTGCATCACTTTGTACACATTATTACTATTATTATTATTATTATTATTATTATTATTGTTATTATTTTCCCTGTCTTAATAAACTGTCCTTATCTCAACTCACAGGCTTCACTTTCCCGTTTCTCTCCCCCATCCCGGAGAGGGAGGGGGGAGGGTGAGCGAACGGCTGTGTGGTGTTTGGCTGCCAGCCGGGCTAAACCACAACACAAGTCAAGTTTTCCCTGTTACTTCATAGCAGCCTGGTGTCAAAATGTCTGCAACACGGACAGATGCGAGGACAGACAGAAACACCAGCTCTTACTCAGCTGGGTACCAAATTTCCAATGGCATGGCCTAAAGCAGAAAGTGTTGGCAGGACCAGTTTTTGAGTGCCCAGTGATCATGGCCCAGATTTATTCTATGTAAATTGCACCATGTTCTTCAGGACGCTTTACTAGAGAGGAATATGCACATTCTAGCTGAGGGATGAATCACTCTAAAAATTCTTATATTTCTATGCTAAATGCACTTAGATTCCTTACACAGATGTGATTCATCTGGGTTGATAACTTTTTCTTAGAGCAGTTATTGCTCCAGAAATAGTTCGTGCCTTTTTTTCTTTCTTTTCTTTTTTTGGTGACATTTTTTATCATTGTTAAATCTTCCTTTTCTTTTGCTCTTGCTATCTAACTATATATTATTTATATATTCTTCAGGAGAGACCCTTTGAGAATAGTTGTTTCCATCACCCATAGGGAACCACCAACCAGACTTTTCCTGTCATCATTTCCCATTTCTGATGCTACTGCTCTGCCATTTCCACTGCAACCAAGATAACAGAAGAGATGGTCATGTGACAAGTGCATCAAATACACTCAGTGCAAGGTGAGCTGCAGGCTTTCACAGACTTCCCCAAAAAAAGTTCATGATATATCCTACGACCTCCAGTAACACATTCTTAATTTGCTTTATTTTTCTTTTACAAATAGAAGCATGCATATAATAGCTTTCTCACGTGTTCCAGTGCATAGATGCACTGAACAAGGCAAAAACTGAGCTGGCCAAAATTAAAATATTAACAATTTTGAAACTACAGAAAAGGCTAATTCTAAAGATTTTTGTTTCAATTTGATTAAGAAACTACATCGAATTTTATCTGAAAATTCATTTGCGGTATCATTCTATTTTTTCATTTTCCCTCTTCTTGACCAAATTTAATTCATTCCCTCTTCTCCTCACCCTCTCTTAAATAAAATAAAAAAAAAAAAAAAGCACAAAAATACCATAGGGAAGAGTGTGAAGAAAGAGGGTTAAAAAAAAATTTGGAAGCCAAACATGTTAATTAATTTCATTTAAATATATATATATATATATATATATATATATGTATAAGCTTCCTTTCGAAAGCAAGGTTCCGTCTCTATGAAAATTGATTTAATAATTTAAAAAATTCTAGCCAATACTTTGCCACATTAAAATTAAATTCACCAAATATTAACAGCATTTAAAAAAAAAACATTTTGCCATTAATTGTTGAATCTTAGACCAGAATGTCCTCATCATGAAGAAAAGGGTTTACACAGTTCTTTCCTGACCTGAGTAGACTTAGAAGGATCTCATTAAGAAAAGTGGAGGCAGCAAGGCAGCCTGTAGATAGAGCAAGTCAAAGAACAATATGGTCGTGTTCTACCTGAGACACAGATGGGGCATATTAAGATAATAACATTTAAAAATATTTTGAAACCTTGTGCATAGTATAAACACATGAAAGATTTGTTTTAGGTATAAATAACGTGGTAAAAGCAATAAAAATGTTTTTTTCATCTGTAAAAAGAGTTACCAAAACATTTTAAAAATATAATGAAGAAATATGTGTTTTCCAACATGTCATCCTACCTAAGTCATGAGGGAAAAAATGGAGCTGCTAATGTGGTTAGATGCAACATACTGATGGCACAATGTAATTTATTTATTGTGCACATGCATTTTTCCCTTTATGAAACAGTAGGGGTGTCTGACTAAATCCATTATGTAAATCTAAGCAACTTTTCACTTGCACTTACAAACTATTATTTTTCCTTGATGTTTTTATAGTCACTTTTGCCTGAACTTCATACAATTAAAATCTGAGAGATTTTCAAGCACTACAATTAAGCACCTGATTTGAAAGAAAAATAAAACACAGATAAGCCACAAAGGTGTCTGTGTAGATGTCATCAGGATGCTAATTCACATTCAGAATGAAAATGTTTAAAAGCAGTAATAGACCAGGGCGTTCAGGAACAAAACTGGAATACAAGAATGAAGCTAAACAAAATAAATACTAGATGGTGGATAAGGAAAAAATGCATTAATACAAATGTTCATATCTTATTTTCTGTGGAGTGGGGCAAAAACTGGACAGCTCTTGCTTGTTGTCTTTGACTACGGTTATACTGTCCCGAACATCCTGCTCTGGGTTCAGAACAGCTGTGGATATAAGGTCAAATTTCCAAGAGGGTTTGTCTCATTTCACTGTGATTTAGCTAGAGAGATGAGTAATATGTTTGAAAGGATATAAAACCAGGAACATGTTTACATCCATTCCTCTTCATCAAAATATTTACGGAGGTGTATGTTAAGTATGTCACTGAAGATTCTGAAAAGGGTTAAATATAACTTCGCACCTAAATGACAACTTAATCAAAAGCAGCTAAATTCAAAGACTACGTCCCATTTTCAGAACTGATTTAGAAACTTAATTCAAACATTTTAAGAGCATAAGAACATCTGTAGGGGGGCTGGAACAAGCATCTTCATGCCTCTACAATGGCTTAACATGGTGGCCTAAGGAACCGTATTGGAGTGTGTTAGTCTCCCAGACTCCTGAGGTATTATCTTCAATGTGAGATAATCTTTGAAGTAATTCAGTGAAGTTCCAATATGACAGCTGAGATTTAATAACTAATCTCATGCATGATTTTGTTTCACTCTTAGTGTATAGTAAAACTTACGAGTTTAAACCTCAGTGAAAGCCATGCTACATGTAGGATTCACCTTAGATGTCACTCTGTAACTAGCTGAGTTATGGGAATGTAGCCATGTACCTTTAATTAAACATATATGTAGAAAGGATTAGGATGCTTGACCTATATAGTCCCATTATAACTGAAGAAAAGAGAACTTCTAGAACTGAGCTTTGTTGGAAATCTGTCTGCAAATTCAAAATGCTGACCAGCTGAAAAATTGGCTTCTGAAAGCAAACTTATCATCTATGTCTTTTATTCATCATCATAGGTCCCTAACAATGTAAGGATAAATAGCCCTACAGTAGACAAGGGATAGCATTAGACCTTAATCAGAGAAATATTTCAGTATGACAAGCCTACTGCAGAATCATAAAAGATAGAACTGGAAGGGATTTTAAGAGATTGCCTAGTTTATCTGTCCCCCATCCTGATGGATGTTTGTCTGAATGGTGTTTAAAAACATCCAGCAGTAGATACTCCACAGCTTCGCTAGACAGCCTGTCCCAGAGCTTCAGTATCCATGCAGTACATTTTTTCCTAATATCTAGCCTGTCTTTCACTTGCTGCAATTTAGCCCACTGCTTTTTATCTCATCTACTATAGACTGACAGAGTAGTTTATTTTGTAGCTACATTTTCTTTATTTGGAGATTGCTACAAAGTCCCAGGTAAAATGTCTATCTTTTTTTTTTTTTTTTTTTTTATGCAAAATATCTGTACTTGCAATTTATGGCATTTTAAATACTTGAGATGTACAACAGTAAGAAGGGATGGGTGTGAGCATGTTGGGGATAGTACTTTGCTGGGCTTTCCTCTTCTTTCTACTTGGCATGCCATTTTTACTACTGGAATAGACAACCTTCCAGAGGTGCAATTCTAGATTGAAAATATGAACCTGGGATTTAGAAAAGTCAGTATCCCACAAACAGGTGATAGACAAAAGTAAAAGTTTGTGTGTGTGCCACCACAAAATATCTTAATATCTGTACTGATTTGGAAAAAAAAAATAGGCAACTGTAGGACTCAAGCAAGTTTGAATATTAATTTACTGTAAGTAACAAGTTATCTGGAAATGTAATGAAGTTCATTGTTATATTAATACTACATTAACTGGAAGCAAAGCAGTCAGACATATTTCATTGCTATAAAAATTTGCATATCAGAGATATGTGAGAAATAAAAGTTAATGAATTCATAACTGAGCCAATAGTTTCAGTAAGCTTAGTCAAATGATGAGTTAGGACGTTAAACATTCCAAAATTTAGGTACAGAATTAATACAGAATGTTGAAGATTGCTAAGTTTGGAATAAATGTTCATTTTATTAAAAATGGATGAATGTAGTCATAGAAAAAAAATATTCATTAAATCATTTTTATGCAAGTATGAGAAAGATATATAAGTCTGAAAGGCTACAGATAATGGTCTTTGCCTTGGATTTCTTGAAGTCAATATCCAATCTTGCATACTTAAGTAGAAGGTGATCAGTTTTCTCCTTGAATATATATCAACGCATGCACCAGATGGATGAAGGCCACCTTTGGATGCAATGTAGAATGAAGACTCTCAACTGTTTTATGTTACTGATTACCTATGCCAGAGTAACTACCAAATTCACTGCATTGGAAACCAGGTAACACTTGGTTTGGCTGCGCAAAATTAAGGTGTTTCTGAATTCAGTAAACCTCATTCTGTTCATGGCTCAGGAAGCTGAGCACTGTCCAAACTAGGATTCTTCAAATGCTAGTGGGAGAGACACTGCTGGTTGAATTCACAGCCATAAAGGTACTTCCAGAACCCCTTTGCCTAATGGGGACATGTTTTCATCTTTTTAGTAGTGATTTTGGGGAACCTCATTATGTCTGGCTGTAAAATCTCTTGGTGGATTTGCTTTTGGAGTAAGTTGTGTGTTTCACCCGACTGGGCAGACCGAAGTGATTTGTTTTCATAAAGAATGGTCTTCTGCTGATGAAAATCCAGCCTTTGCAGAGTTTTCTGTCGCTTATTACTCTCCCTGACTCACTTTTCTGTCTGTGTGTCTGTCTAACTATATATCATGTTTAGAGCTCATTTTCTACCAAGCAAGTAAACATTTCCTATTTGAACTATTATACCCTGTTCTCAAGCTCTCATTTCCTCATATCTCTTTACAATATTTTTTAACTCCTACTTTGTCCACATGGTCGGTTAACTTTATACCTCCTCACTGGAAATCTATTTTACTGGTTGGGTGACATGGATGCCAGCTGGTGTGCATAGCATCACCACTATGATATAGCACTTTGCAACACATCATGTCTCTTGATAAGACACACAGGAATTTTTCATTTTAATAGAGCTTCTTCTTTAGGATAATTTCCCCATGATATGTGATTTCATTACCAGTTGCATAAATAGTTCTTAGTACAGTATTATTTTCAATGTTCTCTAGGCAAGCTTAACTCAGATCATGCCCACAGCAATAACAGTACATGTGACTCTGTCAGTTGTAAGCTGGATGCAGCTTCTGCTATTAATCACCACACTACTTCTTGCAGTGTTTAGTTCTCACATCTAGACACAATAAAAAATCTTTCAATGTTGACTTGGTTACATCCACTGATCAGCATATTACTTGGTAAAATCTATAGGTTAATTCTTCATAAACATTCATGTCACCTTCCACACATGGCAGGCACAAAACCACATGTTCTCTGTAAAAGTTTATAATATTCTTCTACCTTAACAATATAGTACTTTCCAGAAATTTTCTCAGATATATCCATTCTAAACCAATAAGTCAGAATTTATATCATTTTGAATGACTGAGTTTGTGAATTTGGCTTGATTCTGCCAGTCACTTTGAAATATCAGAAATCACCTGAAAGCAAAGCAATTGAATAAAGCTGAGGTCAGCCTGTCTTCCTAAGGCAGCATGTTCAGCTTGTTCAGCAAAATGTGCTGGTACTCCATCACAGTACAAACACTTACGTGGCAAAGTAAAGTATACTAATATGAACTGTGCTTGGTGATATAACAATTTCATTAGGATTTTCCAGTTTACTTCCTTTCTTTGAAAACTTGGGACATCATCCCTATATTTCATGATATTCTGAGAATATTATGAAACATGAAGAAGCTTGTTGCCTCTCAGTCTTGCCTCTAGTCTTTTTTCCTTTTTTTTTTTTTCTTTTCAATTAAAGAATTCAGGCTGTTTGAGAGCTTCATCTATTTACTCAGTCAAAAACACAGTGCACTCAAAAGATATCGTGTAGCAAGATTGTTTTCTGCTGTAACTTGTTTCAAAATAAATGGAGCCATTGAAAATTATTAAACCAAAAGGGGAAGGGAGGTGGCCTTGTTTTCTAAACTTACACAGGGAAAGCTTGTTTTCACAAAGTCTTGCAGATAGCAACAGTAACAGGGAAGTGAAGTTCAGTCTTCTTTGAAAGCAATGATGGAAACAGCTTAACACTACCAAATGTTAACACTATCAAATGTTGACACATGTTGGTCAAGGAAGATCAGGTTAGCGATCAGGTTAGTGATCACAACACCCACAAATCCATGGGCCCCAATGGGATACAACTACGAGTGCTGAGAGAGCTGGCGGATGTTATTGCTAGGCCTCTCCATCATCTCAGTAAGGTGACAGAGAACAGGGGAGGTGCCTGAGGACTGGAAGAAAGCTAATGTCACTCCAGTCTTCAAATAGGGCAAGAAGGAAGACCCAGGAAACCACAGACCAGTCAGATTCATATCCTTCCTTGGAAAGGTGATGGAACAGCTCATCCTGGAGGTCATCTCCAAGAACATGGAGGCTAAGCAGGTGATCAGGAGTAGTCAGCATGGATTCACCCAGGGAAAATCGTGGTTAATCAATCTAATAGCTTTCTGTGATGGGATGACTGCCTGGGTAGATGAGGAGAGAGCAGTGGATGTTGTCTACCCTGACTTCAGCAAGGCTTTTGACCCTGTTTCCCATAACATCCTCATAGGTAGGCACAGGAAGTGTGGATTAATTGTGTGGACAGTGAGGTGGATTGTGAACTGGCTGAATGGCAGAGCTCAGTGTTGTGATCAGCAGTGCAGTTTAGTTGGAGGCCTGTAGCTAGCAGTGACTGACCCTCAGGGGTCAGTACTGGGTCCAGTCCTGCTCAATTTATTCATCAATGACCTGGATGAACTAAACAACCAGCAAAGAATCATGGGTTCTATGTCTAAGCTTCCTTCACAAAGACATTGCAGAGAAGATGGGGGAGCAAAGGAGAAGAGGTGAGGCATGCACTGAGGCACACAGCAATGCTGATAGCAGCAAAGGGAATCCTGCTTGTTGCACTCAGCCTATACAAGAAGAAACTCCAGCATCTGCTGTGAGTTGTTTTTGGTAAACAACTGGGCAGAAGAGACGCACTTTCAAACAGATGAAAATACCAGAGAACTGAGCATACTCTGTGCTGAAGAGAAGAAATTGAGAGCTCATGTCCCTGTCAACAGATCATAAATGCAGGGGGAAAAAATGGAATAAAGAGGTAACACCCTGGTGTGGCCAGGGCCCAGTAGGTCTTGCTCTCACCAGTCCTTTTTATGTTAGCAATAGTGGGGCATGTGGGCACTTCATGGGGACCCTTCACACTGGGAAGGTACCTTCCTAACTTCTCCTTCAGTCTGGCCAAGTTTACCAGCTGAGCCTAGAAAGGCCCTGTAGCTCCTGTAAATGAAAGTAGCACATGCACTGTGTTTGACGAGTCTCTTTTACAGCAAAAAGCCCCCCAAAGCCCCTTTTCACCTGTAAAGATCTTTTGAACACCAACATTCCCTTCCGGCCTTTAGCTCTCAGCATCTGTCAGTGAATTATCTTATTGAGGTGATTGCATCAAACCTAAACAAGCTTACATGTTTCTACACACAGTTCAAGGAAAAATGTCATGCAGACATGAAGTCTTGATCCACAAAGTCAGGGGAGTTTTCATATTGCCCTTGAGAAGTAAGGGAACTCACTTAGTTCTCCAGCTTCTGCAAGAAAGGGAGAATACTTCTTGCAACAAAGGTCAGCGTAGACTAACATAGCAGTCCCTCTGGCTTTAAAAATATATATGAATCTATAAAGCTTAATGTCTGTGAAAAGGTTAACTGCCTCACTGTTAATAGTGAAATAAAAGGAAGCAATGACATACCACAGTGCTGACTAAGGAACCTCCTGCCAATGAATTACTAAAATTCAGAGAAAGGCAAAACCTACATCATCAGATGAAACAGATGTGTTTTCAAGGTCTGAACATTTTGTCAGAAATCCATAGAAAATGAAGCTGAATTTATAGAAAATACATTTGATGGAGGAACAGCTGTACTTCTGAAGGTTCTCTGCCTTTCAGGATAAATGCTTTTCAAAATCAGAGGTATCTTGTAAAAAGGCACCCTTTGTTACTGGACAGAAATCATTTGATACTCCAGCACCACAGAAGTGTTAAGTAAATCTTTGAAACCTAAGTAAATCTAGGTCCAAATGCTATGTGGTTTTAAACTGTTAGGACCACAAAAAAGTCCAGAAAATACCTGAGTCTGTTGCAAGAGAACTTTACAGAATGAATTCTGAAAGCGTATTTTGCATTAACACTTCCTCTGACTTTCACCATATGGTTTCATAGTCCATGAGATAGAGGTAAATTTTAATTCAGCAGAAAAGCATTCAGCTTTTTGTCTGCCACAAATGCTAATGAGAATCTTTTGGCTAAAACTCTTCCCACTAATCTGAAAGTTTAAATTTAAAAGTCAAAGTGATACCATGGCATTTGAAGACAATGAAATAAATTCTCAGGGCACTATTTATTCAGCCACTGAAAATCTAGTTGTGGAGCCTCAGAAGTCCTCCCAATTACATTTATTATCATTTATGAAGAACAGAAAACTACACTGGCTGTTAAAATAGCAAGAATCCAGCCAGACTCTCTTGCAATTTACTCTTGAAATAACCACAAAATCAAACTGAGGCCAAAAAAAAAAAAAAAAAAAAAAAAAAAAGACTGATTCAGGAGTAAAATTCTAATCTTCGGTAAGATACAGGTGTGGTTTGCACCAGTTACTGCCTTCTAAGTTTGTTTCTACCATGAAGCAATGGTAATATATATATGTGTTATATATATATATATATATGCATATAAAAGAAAAGAGACAAGAAATCCAATGATTTTGCACACATACAAGTGAAAAAGAAAAAAAAAAAAGAATATGTGGACACCATGTAAAATGGGTTTGAGAATTTATTTATTTATTTATTTTATCAAAAGCATTAGCTGATCCTCCAAAACAGTCTGAGAAACATTGTTGTATAGCCAAGGGTGACACACAAGTCTTCCTACTCTCAGGAGCTGAATGTCTCTTGTAAGTCAAAAGTCTTTGGCCACTTATCTGGTTCTAAAGGATTTTTTAAAATAGGCCTCAGAAGAGTTGTGAAAGAGTAATTGTTTGCTCTCTGAGAAACAGTTATTTTATGACAGGTAGCTCCTGTGTTGTGTCATTCAATTCACAACAACCCTCCTATCACAAGCTGGCTGATCCAAAAGGACTGGAACGAGAAACGCGATAGCATATTTTCTACTACTTTTTTGTGACACTCTCCTACAGAGTCTGTCCAGGCACAGATTTAATGCTGTTTTCTTCATATATTTGCAGCAACAAATTGTTTGTCTTTCACAACCCTTATGAAAGTTACAAAAATATAATATGCTTAAAGAGACTTTACCAATATTTTTATTGTATGGCCAGCTGCCATATTAAAAATGGAAACATTTCCTGAATAGTCAAGAAAGAAAAGTAGATAATTGGATTTTCTTCTGCTTGTCAGGAACATACCACTCAACACCAGGCACTGAATGGAAGAGATACCACTGCTTAGTAAGTCATGGTAATTCAACAGCTGACCTACAAGGCTGTTGGACTGTGAACAATAGGTATCTGCTAAGGATTTCTCACTGCTCCTGATTATATTGCCAAAGCCTTGTTTAGAAAAAGTCACAAACATTCAGCAGGATCAAACATTTCCTTCTGTTGTCTGGATTTATGTCCATGTAACTCCACCAGCCTTAAAAATTTATCCCTGATTTACAGTAGTAAGAGATAAGAATCAAGCCAAAGATTTCTTAAATTAAATATTTGCCATATCATGTGGTTATTCCAAATTGAATCTAAGAAAACCCAATATGTTCTGCTTGAGCATAAATACAGATTAAGGACAATCCACTATACGTTCTTCTTGAAAACTGACACAAAGGAAGATGAGCTGCAATAACTGGAGGTCTAAGATAGTAAGTACATGGTGGACAGTGCTGAAAATTATTCCTTCATTAGTCAGGCAAAGTAAATCTTGTTCTATCCACTAACATTTTTGTTCTAAGGGAGCAGATCCTTTTGCTAAATTTTGGATATCTAAACAAATTTCCTGGTTTAAGGAAAAAAAAAAAAAAAAAAAGCAATGTCCATTATCCAACAATCTTGTAATGAAGATGGAAATGAAGTACTTGAAATTATTTTTTTCCATTATTTGTATTCTGTTCATTTAAAAATAGACTATTTTTAAATTTTCTTTTTAATAGTCTCTTTAATGTTTTTCATCAGAAGTTTGATTCTGAAATGCATTGCTTTCTTCTTTTATATTTCCTCTTATTCTTTCCCATATTTTTATCCTACACTTTTTATTCTCTATCCCTGTCTATCATCTCTACCCCTTGCCATCATCTCATCATGTTTTTTTTTGTTTTGGTTTGGTTTTTTTGGTCAGTTGGAGTGAGAGCTGGAACAGGAAAAGTAGGAATGAAGGTCAAGGAAAATGGAAAGAATAAGAAAAGGAAAATGAAAAAGAAAAAGCTAATGCATGAGACAACTTTATATTGTAAGTCGTTAGGGAAAATATATATATATATATATTTCATACCTATTATTCTGAAAAGTTTGGCCAGCTGTATTTTCTGGGGTCATTTAAGTCTCTTTTCTTTGCTACATACGACACTATACTGGGTATCAAACTACCAGCTGCAAAGGACGATAAGTGCTAGATTAGGAAAACAGGGAAGATCTGGCTGGCAGTTGGCTAGGCCATGGGGCCCATTCCCTTCTTGGCAGCATATCCCAATGCAGCCTACACCTTGAACAAGGATTGTCTACTTCTGACAACTGTCATAACTGCAACAGCTATACTGAAGTCAGCAGCTGTGAGGAACTTGCCCATAGATAACTGTAGCCAGTGCCCTAGCTCCCCAAGCACCTGAGCATCAGCTAGTGTGGATTGCACCATTTGCATTCAGACAGCTCAAAAGCCAAATACTCCAAATGTCTCCTTTACACAGCAACCAGCTACTTCTCGAGAGACCATGCTGAGACTTTGCAGGGAATCTGAGAGTTGTGTCACTTCTCTCTTTCCTCCTTTGTGCAGTTCCCTGCAAAGGCATAAACTATTAAATGTAATATTAACATTAAAGATAAAACTATTAAATAAGCATATCACATTATTTGCACTGAAAATATACGCCTGCTATTGACTACTTAGAAAAGCCTCCATTTAAGAATGCCATGGTCACTCCAGCCACCTTCTGACTGCCAGGATTTTTTAGCTCATCTTACAAGGTAGGGACTATATTTTCCCCAGTTTTACTTTGAATCCATATCTCCAGTACTGCAAGTTATTTATATGACAAGTTTGTTCAAGTGAATTTTATTTGCCATTGAAGTGTTGAAAATAAACTCACAGATGTTTGAAAAATTAAACTTGACCTTTCAAACCTGGGGAATGTCATACTTCATTTGACAACTCCTTCCCATGCAAGCTCCAACTAATAAAGAAGTGAAAGCAGAAGTTACATCAACTAATAAAAAATTGAATATTTATCATCATTTTGTTTATTAACATCTATCATTATCTCACTTATTTTGTCTCTATGACATGCGCATACACAGCTGACATCAGCATATGTAGCAAATGGCAGTGAAGGCAAGTATCCACAAGACAAACATCAGATTGAGTGGATAAAGATGCAGAACATCAACTCTCTATTTCTGAAGTGGAGAGTCTCCATTTTAGAAGAACCAATCAGAATGGTAAAAATTAAAAGGGATGGATTAACCACGTGCTGCAGTTTGATTCAGTTTTTATCAAAGTCAGTGTTCTGCTTTTGCATAGCAACCCATTATCACAGTGTGCTTATCCGCATTTCTCTTGAACATTATTGCTTGGACTTAATTGGCAATACAACTGAATGGTCAGGGTTAGTGACACCAGCAAACGTTTTCTTAAGAAAAAGTACATAAAGCAGGATCGGATCAGTAACAGTAGAAATGATATCACAGCAGTAACTGCAAAAGTTTCTTTTATTGTTCTATAACAACACATATTTAAGCTCAGAGGCATCTATCCAGCTTTACTGAATTTATGTTTCCAATACAAAAGACTTCAGAATATCCCTTGTCTCCTTAATGGTATGTGTTATTCATTAATGTTTTATATTGATCCTTTACAAAAGCACATCAGTAAGTTGTTTTTACACAAAAGTCTCATGATGAAAGCCAGTGTCAAATTTCAATCCGCTGAAGCCAGTATAAAGGGTCTAATAGATTTCAGTGGACACTGCATCATATCCTAAATGCCAATAACTCTTCAGAATAGCTATGAAAACACTCGAAAACCAATTCAACATATCAAGACTAAAGGAGCTAACAGGCCATTTTCCCACAATTCCTATTTTCAGTTTATACAGCGCTGGGAGGTCATGGGATAGACTTGACACTTGGCATTTTCTTTTCCTTCTCTGTGTCTTTGCAGAATTATGCCTGACACCCTCAGGCTGTCTCTGAGGTGTGTATGGAGGGCAGAACAGAATAAATGCACAGGGAAAAAAAGAAAGGTGATTCCAGCAGAGGACAGTCTCCTGTTAGTCTGTCAGAAGAATTTGTGTGTTGAGTACTTTTGCCACCATTCTTGTCAGTTTCAGGTTAGCATCTTGGGAGTTTACAGAAGTCCTTGTCAAAATAATACAAGCAGAATTATAGAAAGAGAAATGAAGGAGACATCACAAAAAGGGAGACTTAAGTTTAATTGTGAAACTGCGCTTTTCCATTTAGAGAATTTTTTCTGCCAGCCAGTTGCAAGGTGACACTTGACTCTTGCTGGTGTCCTTTAGCACAGCCAGATTACAGAAAAAGATGAAAACTGAGGTAGGTGAATTTCAAAGCCACAAAGGAGGAGTTGGGCTTTTCCTCTGTGCAGGGTAACTAACTTTCTTTGGAAAATCTTCCCAACAAGGATACAGTCCAGTTAGGACTTTTTTTCCAGTTGTCTGGGTAAGTCTAGGGAAGACCCTCTCCCTCCCAGGAATGTGGTTTTGTGCATACAATTAAAACTACAAATTACAAGCATATGTTGATCAGAGGTGATCATCTTAAACGAATCATCTTAAAGAACCAGAAGGGAATAATTACCCATATGTAGGAAGGTACAAAAGGGGCCTAGAAAGAAAAGGAAAGAAAATAATAATAATAATAATAATAATAATAATAAAAATAAAACATGAGAAGATTTTTAGAACAGAAAATAAAATATGGGCTGAGAGCACTAGAAATGCTTCCTGACAAACAGTGAAATGGTGGGCTCCTTGAAACCCTAGAGACCTGGACAAGGAAAAAAAAAAAATCAATGAGGGACTTTTTTTTTCAATCTTACCTATTTACAGACTGTATTTTAAAGTTGATCTGTTTGTTTTTGTTTGTTTGTTTCCTTGTTTGTTTGTTTAAGGTGCTTATCTCTAAGTATCCATCTGTCATTAATTTCTCCACTACAATTCATGAAAACATTGTCCTCCTCTCTTCTCTATAGTTACATAGCATCCACATACAAATTAAAACAACAGGTTGTGTAGAAAACTATTACTACAAAATTCATCCCTGTAGATTTCACCTATTTTTTCCTGCAGCCAATCACTTAGAAAAAATGAAACCCAAAAAACAGATAGGTCTCTTCAGGCTGTCAGCAATTATTCCATTAATCATCTATAGTCCTTGGATTATTTTTTGTAGATCAGAAATGTTAATGCTTCATTTGCCTCTAGTTTCTGTGGTTTGGGAGCAGAAAAATGTACCTATTTCCCTCTCGACAGTTATATGATAAGTTTTCACTCATTTAAAGTAGTAAAGAAAATGTTTACAATTTGGACTTTTGTTTTGATTATCTATTTGACTCTTGTCCTATATGATGCATGAAATCTTCCTCCCTCTTCCTATTAGTGCAGGTAATTTTTATGCAAGTCCCAATATGTAGTTTATCCCAAGCTCCAGAACAACTGACAGGGAGCAAGAGAATGAATGAAAACTGTAACATCCCCCATTTGTATAGAATCCTTTGGATTTTCTCTGTAAGAACTATTTAAAACACAATGTACTTAGCAAGAACAAGGGGCTAACGCAGTCAATAATCACAATTCTTAACTTTGTACTCAAGGTAAAGGGCAGACCACAAACTCTCATGTAACCGGAAAAGGTTGAATGCATGGTATATTGTAGCAACACTACCCCACATTCTTCCAAAATGTTTGTCGCAAACTAGTCAATGGAGCTTTAAATTGGATTTACTTCAATTCTTTTGCAGACAACACTGGGAATACACGTCTGTGATTTTGACCAAACTGAGACATGTTTATCCATTTGCAGTTATAACCCCCTAGGATATGTATCATAATATATAACATTTTATATGTTTGAAGTAACTCAAGAATACCATACTAGACTGAATATCAGTGCAAGAACATAGAGAAAATAAGCCATATGCTAGCTGGTATAGTTATTTTTTTTTATCAGTGTACATGAGTAGCATTTCATTTGGAATCAAGTCCTTTTGGCAGAAGAGGCTTGAGGTCTCCTCTCACTTACTTCTTATCAGTATCAGTCAGTTTACCAAAATCAGGATATTGACATCTCTGAAATACCACTCTGAGACAGGAAGAAAGGGAATTATTGACCTTCTAGTTACTAGAAATGGCATGGTAAACATTGTCTCTGTCTACATTTCCATTTTAAATGTCTATGACTTGTTAGGAAGGTGTACACAAGCCATTAGCTATGTCCTCCTCTAGGAAGTTCAAGAAATTTATAGATAATAAATTCATGGAGCTCTGCTTAGGGAGGGGTGATGAGCCAGCTAATAGTTTATATGAGTTAGGATTGGTAGACAGACCAGCAAGGGTAAGGATGGGGTGGGTGTCTGCTACAGACCTGTATCAATAAAAGTGATCGTGAAGTAGGTGCAGTCTTCAGACAACTGAAAGAAGCCCTGTGTTTGCAGGCCCTGGTCCTCACGGGGGATTTTAACTACCCTGATGTCTGGTGGAAGGACAACACAGCAGGGCACAAACAATCCTGGAAGTTTCTGGAGTGCATTGATGACAACTCCCTAACACGGGCAACTGAGGACATAATGAGGAAAACAACTCTGCTGAACCTCATGTCTGCAAGAGGAAGAACTGATTGGAGATGTGAAGGTCAGGGGAAGCTTGTTATAGTAAAACTAGGTAGCTGGCCATGGCCCTGATCAAGGTGATCTTGCTGTCCCTGCTCTGAGCCAGAGGTCTAGACTAGTTGATCTCCAGAAGTTTTTTCCAACCCCAGTGATTCTGTGATCTTTAGCCTTAGGATAACATTTCTCCCAAGCTCTCTTTCCTATAAAATTCTGGGAACTATCTAAAACACAACATGTACTGTTCCAGTCCTGTCTTGAAAATTACAGGTATAACTCTCAGGAGTTATTTCAACATTTGTAAAATGTAGTTTAATCTGTCAATGACAGTATATTTTATAGGTCTGTCAGAATAAATGTAGTCAAATATGTTGTCTTAATAACTCCAGTAAAAACCTCCACAAAACCAAATATGACCAGAGAAGAAAATCAGACAGTAACCAACAGTTCTAAAGGATTCAAGGAAATAAAGACATCATCTAATCCAGTCTGAAATCTCATTATGTTAGGAAATCTCAGAAGATACTCAAATATCATTAAAAATGAGACAGCTTGCTTGTTGAAATCTACAGATCATATTCTTTCATACATAGGTTTTTATTCTTGTTCATGTGACTCTAGTAGGCAAGTGTAATTTCTACCTATGATAATTCTCACATCACCCAGAGACACTATGTTAGTGAGCACAAAATTGGAGACATTCTTTACATACTACCGAGATAACAAACTTTCCTTAGTTCAATCTTATTTCCCTGTAGGTTACCCTCAGCCTGCATCCACCTCTCCACCCATTGAGATTTAATATTCCAGCTTTTGCAACAATGTCTGGAATTACATGGCGATGACCCCATGGTCTTACAGTAACCTGGTTCATTCTTTTCTATCTTTTATTGCTCCTCTGAATTGATATTTGTCTCCAGAGGAAATGAAACTTGAACATTAACTTTCCTGAATGCAAGTGCTTTCTCGCACATTTTTTAACTGATCACAAGGCTAGTTTTATAACTTACATATTCCAAGAATGTAATCACTATCCCCCTCTGAGAGTCATAGCTACTGTTTCAAAGAGAAAACCAAATATTTGCAGGGACACCAGTGCAACAGCTGCCCCTTCCCTCCCCAGCCTTCCTACTGTCAAGGAAAAGATATAGACAGGAACTTCAAGCACTTTAAAATCAATGGAACTTGTGCTCTTGTATCAGTTGGGTGCTTATAAAAAGTCATGTCTCAGAGAGCTGAGCACAAGACTGGACAAAATCACATGCCATGGTCAAAGAAGTTCAAAAATCTGGCACCTTATGGAACATGAATGCTCTCAGATTAGATATAGTTTCTACCTCAGCACTTCCCTGTTCAAATCTGCAACATTTCTGTGGTGCTACTGAAGTCTTCAGAGACACCCCATGAAGCACCAGTCACTGGATTAAGCCCTTGATTTATAGAATAACTCATAACTGTATGATGCAATATGATGGATGGGGTGGTATGGGATTTGGCACCAACTCTTGGCTACTTACCACATTTCTGTCAAGGCATCCAGGTACACATGAGGCCCAGGACTCTTCACCTTAGTAGACCAACCAATGCTCCTGCCTGCGAGCTGTGGGACTCAGGCACTTCCCCAGTGGCCTCCCAATATCTGGAAACCCCAGCCAAACAGACAGTACTAATTCGACGGACTCCAACCATACCTTGTTCACTCCCCAGCTGAACATTCTCCATGGGAGACTGTATGATTACAGTTTGACTGTTTAGAAGGCATAAAAACCAGAAGTTTAAGCAGGCTTTACACAGTCTCCAGTGGCCTTTGGTTTTTGATAGTTTTTTTGTTCATTCACCTTATCTGTTGCTGGTGACCATCCCCAAACACAAGCCCATCTATCAACCAGCTTTGTAGTGCCCTTTCATCTAAAACAGGTACGCATCTCTTGCCTCTTTACCTGACTTGATATGCCAGCACACAACAAGAGAAAGTAAATTTCTTTTCACAGAACTGGCTCCCACATTAGGTTGCCTGCAACAAGCCACCCTTCTACATACAGGCTGTCTCTGCTGATTATCTAGAATCATGTCCTATTGCAGTTAATGGCAAAACACACTCTGACCACAACACAGTCAGCCTAAGGGAGGATCACACCTATTTAAAAAAGAAAGAAACAGATGTGCTTTGTTGAGAAAAGACCTATATATATATATATTATGGTTGTAATGCTTTGTACCCTTTATATTGCTTGCAAAATGCCTGAAGACTTCCAGAGTTTTTGCAATTATTGGAGAAACCAGGAAAAAAAATGTGCTGCTTAGAAAGAGTAGTATTTTCTTCATCTTTAAAAAGGTATAAAAAGTAAAGAATTTATAAATTTTTAATCTATGTTATAGTATTATGTTAGTTGTAAATTATGTTATTCTCTATTATTTTAATTTAAAACATTGACAAAGTGTAAAGATAGTTTTAAAATATTGTATAAGCAATGATATATCCAAAACATCTAGTACAAGAAGACATTACGCATGCATAACTAGCAGACACAACAAAATATGTTCTGCTGAATAGAGGGAGTATGTGGGATTCAATTTTCTTAGCCATTTAGAAATTAAATACCTTGTCTAGGACAACAGTCTCATTACTTAATAAAAAGAGAGCCATCTCCAGGGTCAATTTGCTCACTCTGTCCTGAGATGGATGTTCAAGGTATACAAGATTGATCACCTTTTGGAGAATGTTCTCTTTCTGTGATTTTTCTGATGATAAGGAGCCCAGATAATTATCTTAGGTTAGATACTGACCTTTTAGATTAGCTTGCATTAGATGAAATGTATTGCCCCTCAACAAGGTCTCATCTTTCCCAGGGTTTTCACAGTTTCCTCTGTGGATAGCTATTGCTCATATAGAACATGAAGAGCAAATAGAAATGGATTCCTCCCAAAGACTGACTTGGATTTCCATTAGAGTCAGTAGAAAGAGACTATTGACCCTGAAATCACAGTCATTATCCTATTCTTGGGATCAGCTCCGCCAAGAGCAGCAGCCTCAGGCTCTGAACCTTACCATTGTACATCCACACAGGTTCACTTTACGTCCTTTGCCTTCCACAACAACCAAAGTAGCTGCTGGAATATTTCCTTCCGCATTATGAATATTGTACACTTTGCCTCACTATTGAACAAAAAAAAAATATTTTAAAATCCAAATCCTTACTGACTCATTTAGGGATTGTGAACTATAAAGATTTTTGCTTCTGGCAATTGCTTCTTTGATCACTCCGGAAAAGCATATAGTAGAGGTAAGTACAGACAAGCAACTTCCTTTTTATTTGAAATCGTCTGTTTATCTGCGTCTCAGAAAAGAGAAGCTGATTGAGTTGCTTTTACAGCAGCAAAACTACTGACTCTTCCCTTAAGCTACAGCCAAGACAGCACACATTAAGCCAAAGTGGATCTGCCCAGCATTGCTTGGGGTAAAGCTGGACCCTGGAAACAGGGTTCAGTCTTTAAGGGCTAGTCTTTAAGCACAGGAAGTTCCTGGAAAGAATAAACCTCTTTTGTTTAACTTTAGAGACATGTTGGTTTTTTTTGTCACAGCTGGTCCTTGTTAGTCCTGCAAGTTATTAAACGAGACCTTCTGAGCTCAGGGTTTATTCAGATCAGCTGACTCCAGGGTCAGTATGCCAGCAGACTGTTGTATGTTGAATTCCCCAGATTTCACTGAACAGTTAGTAAGTCCAACAGCCTGGCTTTAAAAGAAGCGCTCTAAGATACATTCCCTTGGCTCTTTCAATCGGACCCAATACATTCACCAACATTTGCTCTTACTGCAATTTGGTGTTTCATTCTTAAAGAAAGTGAGTCACTTTGCTCTGACACTGATTTTCGTTTGTCACCATCAGCCAGGCTGAAGTTCTGAACTTCTCAGAAAGGTTCAACTTCTTAATGCACAAGTCAATGGATGAAGTGGTGCCCTCAGACTAGCAGCAGCTTAACAGTTTTTGTAGGTTTTGGCAGACACAAAGGAGAGCCTGAAAATGAACAGTGAGTATGCTTTGCAGACAGATTTGGGAAAAGTAATTTTAACTGATCTAAATGCATTCCAAATACCCCAAAATTATATCACACCAAGAAAACAGACAGAATGAGATACCTGCAGGTAAACTTAAACACCAAGTTATGGAGACTTGAACTGTGGGGTAAGTAGAAGCAGCTGTTGATAATGTAAATCCAAATGAAAGATGATAAATAAGCTACACTTTTTAAGGGGCTGGCTGTAGAGAAGAATTGGGTAAACCTGATCTACAAGAAAAATAGCATGGCACACAATTTTGTCTAGAACAAAAATAAAATAGACAAAGATATTGTGGAGATATAGTGGAGAATTGATTTCTCCTACCTCATTCTTTGGCTGATATTCTATCACTATACAGCAAATTAGAAAGAACTTTAAAAATAACAGAAAGTGTAAATAGTTAAGCTGTCCATGGGTATGTCATACATAAATATACCCCAATATCACTTGTATTTCATCATTTCTTGTAGCTTCAGTAACATGAAAGCAGTAATTGTAAGGCTGCTTCACTGAACTTCCTTCTGAAGCAGTATATAAAATTACAAGTGATTTAAAAATGGAGAATACAGCTGAATTTTTAGGCTTTTCCTTTACCACATAGTCCATGAATCCTGAAGATGATGAAAGCCTAAAATAATGTGCTACAAAAGGAGATCATCTGCATACAGAATGGGGTTTCTGTTTTTTGGTTTTTTTTGTTTTTTTTTTTTTTTCAAAATATTGCATATGAACCAAGAGAGTTGGAATTACTCCAGTAGAGCAAAACAGAAAAATAACTCATGAATCATTTCTTTCATCTAGAATAACATTCATGTTCAGTTCCTTAATCCAGCATTCTCAATCAAAATAATAATACTAATGACATCCAGGTCTGTAGAGATAAATTCCCTTCCAAAGCAAAGGATGAAACTGGAAATGAGGGAATTGATGCTGCATATGTCTGACTTTTTCCCCACCAGGCCAGATAGTGGAGGAAAGCACAGAATTTAAGAGCATATTAAATTACATTGGATCTCTTTGTCTGACTCCAGTGACATATTATGAAAAAATCATGGCCTCCAGTTGAAATTTGATTACAGGAAAACAGAGACTTAGAGAAAGCAGCTTGTTAGAAGAGGTAGCAACTAAACACTCAGTAGGCTGATATTTTTGTAGATAGAAAGTATGTTTTTTCACTGATTTTTTTTTTTAATTATGAAATGGAATCCAAAATATTAATAAAATAAAATAAAATAAAAAGTATAACATACTTCTTGGATGCTAAGGTGCATTTCTATTAGGAAAAGTAGTTTTTACAAAATGACCCAAAGTCATTTGTCAATTTTGAAAATGTTTCAATGTCCACTGTAATGCTATCAATGTAAGCTCATAATTTTGTTTGCATGAGTACTTATATATGTATCAAGACTGTTTAAATTCATAATTTATATTTAGGATTTCATATGAAATGTGATTTTTCTGAACAATTTTACATATTGCTACTTTATGCAATTATTTGGTAGAGGAAACTTTTGAGGAAACTTTTCCACACAGCTAGGGTTTTGCATCTCACAAAGATATCAATAGGAGATGTTCTTGTACATATGTAAGGATTGAAATACTGATATTTGAGATTTTTCTGGAAAGCCACTGGAATATTATTAATTGAAATGAGCACTATGACATGTTCAAGTTGCATCCCCCTTTTGCATTTTCTAAAGAACAGTGATTGCTTGACATTCTCTTATCTTTATTGTGACTCAGTCATAAAGCCTCAGTTAAATTATAGTTTGAGATGTTAGTATTGGTATGTTAATTGCTTGAACATCAGCTTTTAAATATAATATGACAGCTTTTGAAAAGCACAACTATGTATGTATACTAATGCATTTTTTCTCAGATTTCTTTATTCTTCTAATCTTGCCAATATCTCTGGGGGAAGAAGAAAAATTATTTTTAGAGAGAACATGTTCTTCTACAGATTCTCCTTGTTTAGGAAGGTATTGGCATAAACTGAGCTTGAAGTCCTTTCAGTTCTAAAGCAGCTTTTTCAGAGAGATTAGAAATAATATTTGCCACTCCCTGGGTTAAAGTCATATTCATTACAAAAGAAAGGTCTGTGCATTTACAGACAAAGCTCTCAGCAAACTGTGCACAACGTGCACAGGAGGTTAATTGAACTTTGCTTTTATATCTGTGCTAAATAGCTTCTAACCCTATCAATGATTGCATTCTACAGTCTAAACCAACCTGTGGGTATTTCACCAAAAACATTGCTGCAGTGAACTGCTTTGTCTTGCCACCTTCCTCTACTATATCTTTCCCTCTCTTCCACCTATGTAAATACTCTACTCTCCTCTTCCTCATGTTACAACCGCTGCTGAAAGCAGCAAGCTGTTTCAGACAGAGAAGAAATGCAGAAAATAAGAAATCTTGTTTGTTCAGCTATCCAATGGCTATCCAATGGCTTTAGCTCCTGAACAAAATTACCCTTTTGAAACTCACCATCTCCATGTAACTTCATTTTTGGAGGGGGAAAAAAAAAACTTTTTCCTTGTACTTGGTGGGAGTGAAGTAAAATCTCTCCCTGCTGCACATGCACAAATATTAAACTGGGACAGAAGATAACATTTTCAACATCTAGTGGTCAAAGTAAGACACCTGGGACAAAACAACATCGATACAAGCACAGTATGATTTACTACTGCTATGTAGGAAAGAGATCCTGGGTCACACTATGGCACTGTGAATAAGTCATCCTTGCTCAGCAATAGGCAAAAAATCTACAAACAAAAGATTGCAATAAAGATAATGAAAAGTGTGGAATGTCTATTTATACTGAGAGTTTAAGAGAAAAGATCACATAGACCATTATTACTTGGTTTGGAAAAGAAAAATGAAAGAAAACCTAAACAGAGGGTCTGAACAACTGGAAAGACGACAATCTTTCAACACAACAGACCAGAACACACAGTCTCCTGGTTAGAAAACAGTTGCACTCCACACATAACTAAACTGGGAAAATCACTCCCAATGCCAAAATTATTAATAGGTTCAAAAGTAGGCAAATAATGGAGGGTTAAGTTAATTAGTGGTTATTAAACTCATGGCCATCATAAAACCTAAAGAAAACGCTAAGCTGGGGACTGGAAGAAGACCTGGAAGAAGACTGGAAGGAACACTGCACATTTGCTCAGCTCCACAACAACTGCTACACAGCTTTGCAGGAGGCAGGATTAGCAGCTGGATAGAGCTTTGATCTAAAGGAGCAAGGCAAGTGTTGCACTCTTATGATAACCCATAACTGACAAAGTGCTTCTGCTGAGACTTGTTTAAATTCAAGAGTGTGTAAAGTGGCCACCTGCTTCCCTTTTCACCAAAATGTTTCTGGTGACAATTGGAAGGTTCAAAATGTGCCAGATTATGTTTTATGCCTTTCCCTGGAGGCCCTTCCTTCTCAGTCCAATAGTAGTCTGAAGCCTATTATGATGTTCCCATCTGTCTTCATCATTGTGCAGACAAGTTATTTGTATTTAGCTCCCTAACCTTTCCTTATGAATCAATTTCTCTAACTCGGTAATCAAGACTGTCTGACAGGGAGGGAAAGTAAATCTTGCATTTGGAAATAGGGCTTCACACAGCAAATAAGCAATAAGAAATGTAGAATTTCTCTGGGTCCGTTATGCTACCTTTGGGTAAATGTGCATTCTTGCGCGGGGGGTGGGAGTGGGAATGAAGCAAAAAGAATTGACTGTTCTTGGAAACTGGAGAGGCAAGACTGCTAAAAAGTCTAACAGCAAAAGGCAGAAAAAAGATGTGCTTTTTTCTTTCCTGGAGTCCCTTCCTTCCTTCCTTCCTTCCTTTCTCCCTCCCTCCCTCCTTTTCCTTCAATCTCTCCATCACCCATCTGTGTTCATGCTGTGATGCTGTGGCTAGACCATGGCTTTGAGATCTCTCAAGAGCTCTTTGAACCTCTAGAGATTCATACCCTAATAGGCAAATGTGATGAAGAAGAGAAAAAAAAAAACCTACTAGAATGTAAATTTATACAGATCTTTGACAATTCCCCCTAAAGAAAGTATGTGTTGCTGGGAAGAATGTAAATCAAGTTGTGCCCCATCTTTGGAAATTTTCTTCACTGTGGTCAGTGAAATGGATTTTTTGGTTGCCGATACAAAGTAGACTTAGCTGCTGAGACAGAGAATTTCTGTGGAGCACAGCCCACAAAAAGTGCATTTTGAGATGAACAAAGACCTCTATATACTGCATTATCAGCATTTGAAGTGCATTTACAGATATCTTTGATAGCATTCATTTTCATGCTTTGTAGATTCCTGACAGTTTAATGATAATAAATTAGAAACAGTATCAGTAGCTTAGTTAAAAGCATGGAGGTGCTGATTCTTACACCATATACTTTTTTAGAAAGGTATGCATATTTTATAGCTAGGAATATATTTTGCCAGTTTTTTGTTTTTTTGTCGTTGTTGATGTTGTTGTTGTTCTTGTTTTAACTCATTGATTAAATGTTACTTACATAATCTAAGGAATTTTTATGTTACAGAACACCACAGTTCCTGCTGTGAACATATTTTCCGTAAGTTTTAGTAGGCTAAATTAAAACAAAAACTTTTTAATTAGGAAGGACATACCATTACTAGCTTTGTTATTGATTTTGATCTATTTTGGGATACTTAAATTAATGTTCAACAAGTGAATGCATACAGTCTAGTCAGTTATAAAGGTAGTTCTGTACAGGATCTGTACAGTGCTGCCCAAAAATATGAGTGGCTGTTGAGAAGAAAATTTTGGAATCAAATTTAAAGCCACAGACTTCTCATGAAAATGAGCTAACAAGAATCTTTCATTGCCTAGTAGTGAAAGTAGTCATTAATGAAGCATTAATAAAGCTCAATATTTGGAACAGCTGCTTCTGACTTTGCCAAGTTTTAACCCTCCACATTTATTTTCTTAGTGTTTCTTTTCTGCTTGAGGGTTGCTTTTATGAAATCAGTTCTGGAAACAAAGATTAAGGAAAAGACACAAAATTGATTTGAAGCAATGCCTTGGATTTGAAGCCAGACCTACTCATGATTGCTTCTCCATGGGATGTTTGCCTTGATTATGTTCACGAACATCTTGGCAGCATTTCTTGACAATTACAGATGCTATGGAGAATGGGTTTTACCGAGCACCTTTAGTCCCATCGGCTAGTGCTGAAGTGGGAGATTAATGTAACAAGATGCAGAGTCAGATCTTATGGATGGAGAGGTGATATTCTCTCACAGGTTCCTCTGGATTATCTTCTCAAACCAGCACACTTACAGGCAGCAAGATGCATGTGTCCAAGCTGCCTGTCCAGGATTCCTTGTGTGCAGCCCAGAGGGCAAGTGACAACAGCTGCAGAGCCCTCACTATGTCCCCTGGATTCCTCTTGATTGGCAATGACAGACTGTTTTTTGTGCAGGACTTTTGATGCTCACCGTCAGAGCCAAACAATTATTACAGTTGGATCTTTTGACTCAGAATGTTGCTTACCTCATCCCCCATAAATCTTAGACAAGATTGTCAGGCACGGCCTTTGTTTGCTTCTTCTGGGTATCTTTGTGGCTCTTTTCAGTCCTCCTGTTTGGAAGAGCAGAGCACATACTCTGCGACCTACAGCCTGCATATAAAAGTTGTTCACTGAACAAGTTAAGCTGAAAATCATCACACAATTATCTTACCAGGACTAAACAGCACAAGTCCATGTGCGGTCTTCTCAGCTTCCATAAACTGATGATCTTATAACTAGGACTGAGGGACTTTAATGAAAAACTTACAAGGTATGCTGCAAAGTTCAAAGTTCACCTCCAAAACCAGTATGTTAGAAGCATGAGGATTCCTATGGCACGCCAACAATTTTTTTTCCTTCAAAAGGAATGTTACTACCAAAGCATCTTGACTGCTGTTATTGGGAGAAACAAAGCTGGTCACACCAAACCAAAGTTGGTCAGCAGCCACAGACATGGAGGAACAGAAAAACAGAAATGTCTCATTTTTCCTCAGAAGCTCTCGTGGACAAAAAGTCTATGAAATGATGACATTAAAGATCAAATCAAAAGTTTTTTCCAACAGGAATCCATCCTTATTTATGGACTCTCTGATCTTACTCAAAATAGGAATAATCCACAAATTGTAAGTATTCGATCCTACCTCATGTAGATTTCTCATCTTTTTGGTCTATGCAAAATTTCTTGAGTTCTGAAATGAAATAATATTTTATCTGTAAACCTCTTATTCCTCAAAAAACACAAAGGGGTGTCTCAAAAGACAGAGACATAAAATACCTTTCAATGATAGAACTGGCTGGCTTTGGGGCTGTGAAAACTGGCTTTTCCCTACTGTGTGCTGAAGAGAAAGTTGGTATCTGCACATAAATCAATTTTGCTACTGGAGTGCACTGCCTCCCCCTCTACTAATAGCATGATCACTGCTATAAACTTGGCACATTTACCTGGATATTACCGGCATAATTAGTTCTTCTTCAATGCAGACCATGAATTTGTAAATGAGTAGCTATTAGTAGGAAGCATACTGTGGACAGGGGTGATTTAGTTTAATGCAGCCTTCCTGAACAGTATTTTCTATCAATGTCATGTGACATAAACTGATCGATATCTGAAAATCTCTTTATTTTAATACTAGGAAATGTTTCCATGAATAATGGGTAAATCTGATGAGAACAAAACATGGTTATATAGAAATTGAAGGGAAATAGAGTGATATTTTCTTTATGATAAAAGATGAAAAAATTAAATAGTAATAAACTTTGTTGACGGAAGAAAAAAATATGCGTCATACTCCAATATGTGAGGAGGTGTGGAAAAATTATAATAAATATGGCTTATAATATAATATTTTAGTAATTCAACTTGTGACAAATTACAGCTTTAAAAATCTCTTAAAATTCTGTTACAGTTGCATTATTTAAACTTTACCTCTGCCACTGAACAAACAATACTGTACTAATGGACAAATAAATCTTTTTTCAGTGTTATTTCAAGACATGAGGATTGGAAAAATTATTAAATATTTGATGATAGTTGCAATATCTGCCTCATTTAGAAGTAGGTCTATTCCCAGGAAAATACAGAGAGAATGATAAAAAGGAGATCAATAAAACTCTCCTTATGTATATCATATGAAGGAAATAAAATGAAGATGCAGTAGATGCAATGGGTTCATAGATGGAATTACAAATGGAATATAATTTATCTGTTTCCCTTGTATTTTTGTTTCCATTGAAAGAACAAAAACAAAACATAAACTTCACAAATTCATTAAAAACATCTAAGGTAAAAATGTTACCCTGCTGAAGCCAAAGGACAGTTTATCACTAACTTCAGCTGGGATAGATGATCTGTTATTCTCAGCATTCTCAGCTCTTGCTAAAATTGGATCTTTATCTTTGTGGATGTAAAAAAAAAATGTGAACAGGATATAATTCATCTACTAAACTCTCAATACATTATTCAGTCACTTAGCCCATGTTCAGAATAACAAGTATTGTACCATAATTCACCTGCTTTGCAGCATCACTGCTGCAGACAGTGAAAGTTGTACTGTAGATAGGAAGAAAGCCTATTTTTGTTTTATCTCATTCTACTGATGTAGCTAGATGAGGTTAAAATTATTTAGTTAGAGATGCACGTGTTTAGAATCTGTTAACATTAGCCTTACATATTATTTATTCCAGTTGTAGTGACAGTGAACCCCAAGGTAGGAAAGCAGAGTGCCATAAAAGAAATTAACATAGAATATCATCATGGAATGGCTTGGATTGAAAGGGACTTTAAAGATCAGCTAGTTCCAACCCCCCTTCTGCTGGCAGGGATGCTACTCCCTAGATTATGACTAGGAAAGACTCAGAAGTTCATTTGTATTTCTATGACAAACCCAAGCTACTCATCTCTTTCATACTTCAAGGCCCCAAGGTATCATTTTCAGAGCAGCACAGTTTTTCATTTTTGTTTGTTTGTTTCTTTGTTTTGTGGTTGGCTTTTTTTTTTCATAAAGAAACATGACTTGAAACGCTACACAATAACTGGCCCATGAAAAGTTTTAACTGCTTATTTTCTTCCTCTCTGCTTTAATTTCTATTTATCTAACTGACCCTTCTTCACAATAATATCTGAATATCTTCTTATCAATAACTAGAACAACAAAATAAATTTGTTTCCCACCTCCTAAAAATTACAAATTTCTCTTCTTTCTTAAATATACCGGCAATTTAATTTCTTTTTCAAGTTCAGAGCAATTTCATTTGGCTGCTTTGGTTCTCAGATAATTCATAACTGACTTGGAAAAAAATCAAACTCAGCTTGGATCTAAACCATATCACAAGAACCAAAATCACAGCTGACACTCCTGTTAGCACAGTCAGCAGAGAGACACAGATCCTGCTCCTATAATCATTATTCAAACAGAAATCTTATTCTTAGGAATTTATTAAGAATTTTGCTAGCATGAGGACACTAAATATTGAGACATCTCTATCTTGAATGATACCCTTTCTGTTCCCACAATTGCATTAGTTTAACCTAGAGAATACCTTTTTAACATTTTTTGTCAAGTGCTTATGTAGGGATGTTTATTTCTTGTTTAATTTTGTGGGGTTTGTTTTGATTGGAGTACGGCTTCTTTCATTTAGAAATAAAAACAGAAAATAAATATTTGAAATAACCTGCTGTCCACCTGAGTAAGAATATTCCCAGTGCCCCTTGTACTGATTTTAATGTAGTAGCAAACAAAAGCAACCCCCATGAGTAATTTCAGGTAGGACCCCTTCCCCAGCAGAAGGGTTAATTCTGCCAGGAAAAGGATGGCACTTCGGAGCTACTCCAGTCACTGGTAGGGTCTCATTAGTTTTACTTAACCTGTAGTGCAAGCTTGGAAGCCAGAGTTTGTGGTGTGCCCACCTGACAAACTGACTGCTTCCCTTCCCTCACTGGCACCTGGCCCAGCCACAGCAGGAGGGCTGTGCAGCTCCACAGCCGATGTCACAGGCATGTGTGCACAGCACCAGTTGGTGCTAATACAAAGGGCTTAAGCTCCTTATCTCCCTCCCATCCACAACCTTAAATCCACGCTGGATTTTTCATCATGTGTGTCCATCCCTTTTAAAAATAGAATAACAACCCTATTTTACCTTTCTTTTTTTTTTATACAGCGCTATTATTTCTTTCCTCCCCTCCTTATTGGTTTAGTATTGTGTCCCTTAATTGCTGTCTTTCAATGAAGGTTCCCAGACTTCATCATGCCAGTAAATAAATTATTTTCCTTTGTAAATCCAAATAGTCTCTTCACAGCTGACAATAGCTAATATATTCATTTCACTCCTGAAAGGGACCCAGACTGTAAAGCTAAATTAGTATTTAATAATCAACAGAAAATTGTGCGGAAAAAAGCATTTTTCATTAGCTCTAACCAAAACCCTAACCCTAACCCTAACCCTAAATTTAACCTTAACCCTAACCATAAACCTAAACCTAAACCTAACAGTAACAGTACCACTAATCCTAACCCTAACCGTAACACTAACCCAAACCCTAACCCTAACCCCAACCCTAAACCTAACCCTAAACCTGACACTAACACTAACCATAAACCTAAACCTAAAACTAACCCTAACCCTAAACATAACCCTAAGCCTAACCGTAACGCAAACCACAACCCTAATCCTAAACCTAACCGTAACCCTAACCATAACCACAAGCCTAACCCTAAGCCTAACCCAAATCCTAAACCTAACCCTAACCCTAAGCCTAACCCCAACCATTACTCTAACCCTAACTCTAAAATATAACCCTAACCGTAAACCTAACCCTAAACTTAAACCTAACCCTAACCCTTACCCAAACCCTAAACCTAACCCTAACTATAACCTTAACCCTAATCCTAACCCAAAGCCTAACCCTAAAACAAACCCTAAATGTAACTGTAACCATAACCGTAGCAGTAACAGTAACCCTAACCGTAAACCTAACACTAATGCTAACCGTAACCCTAACCCTAACCATAACCTTAACCCTAAACCTAACCCTAACTCTAACCATAACACTAACCCTAACCCTAACACTAACACTATCCCAAGCTCTCACTCTAATGACCATAACCCTAACCCTATCCCAAACCCTAACCTTGACCCTAACCCAAATATCAACTATAACCCAAACCCTTACTGTAACCGTAATGCTAACCATAACCCCAACCCTAGCCCTAAGCCTAACGACATTAACACTAACCCAAACCTTAACCTTAAACATAACCCTAACCATAAATCTAAACCTAACCCAAACCCTAAACCTAGCCATAATTCTAAAAACCCTAACCCTAACCTTAAACCTAAACCTAACCTTAAACCTAACCCTAAACGTAATCCTGACCTTAACACTAACCGTAAACCTAACCCCTAACCTAATACTAACACTAACCCTAACGCTAACCCTAATCCTAACACGAAACCTCATCCTAACCCTAAAACTAACCCTAAATCTAATCCAAACCCTAACACTAACAGTAACCCGAAAATAACCCTAACCCTAACCCCAACCCTAATCCTGAACCTAAACCTAACCCTAACCCAAACAGTAACCCTAACCCTAACCCTAACCCTAGTCCTAGCCCTCACTCTAATGATCCTAACCATAACCCTATCACAAACCCTAACCCTAATCCAAACCACAACCCTAACCCAAACCCTAACCATCACCTTAACTGTCACCCTACCCCTAACCGTAACTCTAACTCTAGCCCTAACCCTAATGATCCTAACAACAAACTGAAACTTAAACCTGACCCTAACCCGTAAACCTAAACCTAATGCCTGTCCAAAACATAACCCTAAGCCTAATCCTAAACGTAAACCGAGCCCTAACCCTAAAGTCCCTAACCCTAACCCTAAACCTAACTCTAACCGTAACCCTACCCATAACACTAATCATAACCGTAACCGTAACCCTAACACTAACCCTAACCTAATCCTAACCCTAACCCTAAATCTAACCCTAAACCTAACCTTAACCCTAACCCTAACCCTAAACCTAACAGTAGCCCTAACCCTAAACCTAACCCTAACTCAAACCCTAACCATAACCATAACCATATGCATAACCAATGTATACTTGTTCTTTCTGCCTTTCCTGTTCCTCTGTTCTCTACCCATATTTGAGTTTATCTGCCATGACTGCCTTTTATTGAGGCATGGCACACAGAGATCCCTATTCCCATGCAGATGCCACTGAGTAGCATCCTCCCAAAAGCCACAAGCACAGTGGTGGTATGGGAAGGTTTCCCAAGGGTCTGGAAGTTCAATGTGAGCAGATACAAGAGCCATGACCCACACTGCACACCTGTACTGCTCCTGCTGGTCCCACAGTCATGTTTGAGGGAGTCATTTAGTAGACCAAGTAAGTTTAGATTAGTTTAGTAGAAGAGGAAATTGTTCTCCAGTGGTTCAGACCATTTGAAACTGAGCTAAGTCCATTCTGAGGACACTCCCCTGAATTACTGCCACTGATTTATTTTTTTTCTCCCTTGGCAGTGGAGAGTGAAAATGTCCTAACATCCTATGTGTCCTACAGTGTCCTAAGCACCCTAGAGATGCAGACTAAGTGGATTGCATCCCACGGTGTAAATGCATCACAGATCTACATGTCCTCTACCATTCAGCTGAGACCTATCCCATCTGCACAGTTTCTCTGATTTGGCCCTAGCAGATGGAAACTTGGCCTCTCCCCACTCCCATCCCCCTAAATCTAATCCTAATAGGAAAAATTCTCTTAGCATTCAATAGGGGAATGATGCAGCCAGGCCTTCAATAATTTGACTCTGATTTAATACCATCTCTCTTTGTTGGAGGCGCCTGGCACTTCTGTTGTAATAAAAGCTTTCACTGATTAAACTTTGTTCTCCTGCCAGTTTTTTGTTGTTGTTGTTGTTGTTTGGTTTTCCTTTTGGAGCGTGGCCTAGCCAGAAGAATTGATAGGTGCACACACCTACTATGATTTTTCACAGACAGGATTTATATGCATGAGTGTGAGAAAATCTTGTTTTGCTATTAGGTTTCCAGCATCAGTACTGCCTTGGCTGAAAATTGTGGGGGCACAGGCTACAAAAGAATCCACTGGCTGTCATCCATTAAAAAATAATTAATAATAATAATAATAATAATAAAAAAAAATAAAAAAATAAAAAGTCAAAATGAAGCATTTAAAAGATTAAATGATGTTTGTCTTTTTTTCTTTTTTTTTCTTTTTTTTTTTTTTACAGAATAGTCTAGTAAAATGGTTTTGCAGAAACATAATACTCGAAATGCAAAATGCAACTAGCTGCCTTCCTGGATCCAGGCCCTGGAGACCTATCTGTTGTTTTTGCCAGAGGTTTGTTTGGAACACTATTGGGAAAGAGCAGAGAGTTATCTGGGAGTCTAGTCAGTTGAGGCAGGGCTACTACATTCTCTTTATAAAGAGAGAAATTAAGCCCTTTCTAGGAGTTTCAAAGCTGAATTTGGTACACAGAATCACAGAATGGCCGAGGTTGGAAGGGACCTCTGAAGATCATCTAGTCCAAGAGAAAGGAATCTTTTTTACTGAAATGATTTAATGCCTTTGTCCACTGGAATAAGATAATTATGATATATTTTAAAATCTGGAAAAGAACATACATTAACAAAGGCTTTTATCAGATATTTTAGCAGTTAAAGATTTCATCATCTCGTCTTGCTTAAGCTGGAAGGGACAACCCATTAGACAGCAGACCACACGTTAAAAAAAAAACAACAAAAAAAAAAACACCTTCCTTGTTTTTCAGCAAGACCGATCAATGAATTGCCATAAATCTCTGAAGTGCAGCTCTACATTCTTCATTGTACTTAGACAAATGTTCCTGTGGCACAACTATGATTTAGCTTTGTATCTGCATAGAAAAGGAAGGGAGGGAGGGAGGAAGGGAGGGAGGGAGGGAGGAGGGAGGGAAGGAAATCAACTTGCATGTTTTGTCTTGCATTGGTCTAATTTGAGAGTGATTCTCTTTGCAATTATTTAAAAATTAAATTGGTTATTTTTAAGATGCAAAACTAAAGAAAGGAGATACTATTCTCTCACCAGCTTAAAATATTTTGATGGATATTTTGTTCTAAAATAACAGAAAAACAAATTTTACAGGCCATTTTTTTATTTTACTGCTGTAATGTAGTGAAAGGCTTCTGTTCAAACAGATAACAAAATAAACAAAAAACATTTCCCATGCTGCTTCTGAATAACTCATAGACAAATTCAGGCCTGAATCATCACTCTGTATACCACAGGCCTGGCCATCAGCCAAATCCTGTCTTCATGGGGCTGATGTAACAGGTACTACTCAGGTATCTGTTGTAAGCTGTTGTTTTAGTTTGTAAACTTGAATAGCCTTGCCTTAATAATCTCTACTTGCAACAAGAACAAAAAGGCACTCTCTCAGAGAAACAAGGCAATGCCCTAGAAACAAACACTTTGGCTGCAAAGCTTTAAGTCAACAAAACCTTTTTCTTAATTTAATTTTTTAAAGCATGTTTACAGTCAAAGTTTACATATTTTCTTGAAGACATAGATTTTAAAGCACATGTAATTAGAGAAAATAATAGTAGATGGATGGATTCCAAGGGTGGGAATATAAGGTAGTAGGAAATAAGCTGTTGAAGCAGAAGGGAGTATGGTCCTTGGGAAAACTCTGGGCAAACTGATTAAAACTGAGATCCATTTTACCTGCTTTGTAAGGTACAAACTAGGTGTAACTAGGTGTCTCCCTGTATATAGAGAGAATACCCAGAGGGCAATTCGTCTCACTTAACTTAAATACCTGTATTTGACTGGGATGAAATAAATGTGCTCTGAAGGTGTCCTTTCTCTCCACTAACTTAGATACCTGGTTTAGACTGGATATTTATCTCCTAGAGTTGGGAGCTAAGTTAGGTGAGATGTATGCCAAGCAAAGTGAAAAGGGGTCAGTTAAAGTAAGTGACATCAGCTGCTGAGAAATAAAAGGGAGGTGAACTGCAAGGGGAAACAGGAAAGAATATGGAAGATGGGAAAGAACCAAATGAGGTAATCAAATGGGGCCACACAAAAGGATTTGAAGTGCAGGGCAAAATGATTTTGCAGCAACCAGGTAAGTCTGACTGGCCTGTCATGTGGTATGGAAGGAAATAGAAAAGCTGTCTAGGGGGAAGGTTCGTAATAGTGCTGAAGTTGCTCAGTGCATGAATACAGGAGTCTCCTGCAGGGATGCAAAAGAATCACTGCTCTTTGGGGTACTGTGAAAACACTAAGGGTATTCAGCATGGAATACGCAAAAGATGAGAAAGGCACTGAAGGTGGGAAGAGGTTGTATTTTTACTGCCCTGGAAATAAAAGGGATAATATGCAAAAAGTGGTGAGAAAAGGTGTTTTGTCTTTGAGCTGAATATAGATGTTACAATGAGAAATAATCTATTGCATGTTTGTGTGGATTTTTTCTGGTTGTCTATTGTGCCAGAATTGCTGAGTGAGATACTAAAAACATTTAAGCAGGAAATCTTCAATGGTATGATACCAAAGGGAATCTATTTTATTGAAGGAATAAATAAAACTGACATGATCAAATAAAGAAATCTGCTCACTGATTATGCATTATATCTCCTAGTCCGAACAGTCATACAGTATCTTTACTACTATCAGTCTATAATATAACAATGAATACAGGCTAAGAATAGACAGAAGATTTGATTCAACCAAATCTTAACTATCAGCTAGTAAATGTCAAGTGACTGTAATGGCTTCCAAGACTGGCTCTCTGGATGTTTTAGGAAATTTTGATTAAGTGCTATAAGAGTCTGTGGTGATCATACCATATACCCTGTGCTGTTTGAAACCAGTCCTGGCATAACTGAAGACACTACTAAAGCAAATTAACGGCTTATTGCTCTTATCTAAAACAATTTTATATTTTTCTTGCCTATCTTCCCAGAATGAAATCTGGGCTATACTCTTTGTGTTGTTACAGGAGTTCATGTAGGATTGCTAGTTTTCCCTGCAATGTTTTGACTGTATTTTTTAAGCATAAATATTATGAATCCTTTCCTGTCAACGTTTGATTTACCAAGCATTTGGCCAAGTCAGTGAACAGATTAAGCTCGCTACATAATACCAGATGGCTTTATGGTTTTGTGTCCTCTCCTGGGCAAGGCCTGCTGTCATCTCTGAGCATCTGCACAGAGCCACGAGGGATGTGTGCACTTTTCATTCATTCAGCTGGGTCACTCATCATTAATATTCTGAGGAGGAAAGGAGGTGTCAGACAAGAGAATTGGTTCTGGCTTCTTTTAGCACACTGACATGTCAATCATTCACCCTGGAGGCTGCCAGGCCCAATTTAGAACAAAAGTAACTGCTGGGCTGAACACATCATAAAAGGAGATGAGATTTCTTTGTGTTAACCAGCCCCTTTGCAGGGTAGAAACATAATTAGGGTCTTCCTCACAACCAATAGCACATGAAGCCAAGTGATTAGTGGGACATACTTTGAGACAAAATTGCTGACCTCAATCACGTTATGAATGATTCTGCTGTGATTGTAGAGTGCTCACAAAATGAAATTGTATTTAAAACACTTCTCTGAGGAAAGCGGTCCAATCTGGCATGGTGATATAGTCTTGAATATGTTAAATTCCCTGCAATTTCTTACATGACAGTTTTGATCATTCTTAAATGGTACTGTTGTTTTCCAATTTCATGTAGTCACCTTTAAAAGAAAAAAAAACAGCAGAAACAAATTAATCCTCATGTTGTTTGATCTCAGTGCAATTTCCCAGCAGCTGCATGTGTAGTAGCCTCCTAGTGCACCCTACTGGACTCCCTCAAGAATGCTTCCTACTTCCATGGAGCAGCTTTAATGGGAAAAACACGGGTACAGTGGCAAACTTCACGTGGGCTGAGTTACTCAGACAAAAAAACAGGCATTGCTGCTTCATAAACCCTTCAATCTTCTCTTGTAACATTTTGATCAGTTGGGGCATTTTAATTAAAACAAATATAAGCATCATCAATACAAGTATTTGTTATCATGGTTCACATCTGTTTACTGTCAAGGGGCAAAAGTTTTGCTCTGGTAAGCAGCTCCCCTTTCGGCAGATAAGTTAACACAGGATAGCTTGCAAGTGTCTACCATTATACCAGTTTGTCTATACTCAAACTTCTCAGACACCAGGATATGAACACTAAAGCTAGCTCTTCTCTGGCACAAGTTGAACCAACATCCAAGCTGCAAGTATGGTGAGGCAAGTTAAATATTTATTCTATTGATCAGCTCAATCTCTATGCATAATATCTCCTACCACCCAGTGATAATCAAAAAAACATTTTCTCAGGACAAGCCACATGTAAACCAGCAAACCTCTATGAGAATCAATAGATAGACACATTTCTATACAAGCTGAAGAAGTGATCTGTTTAATTTTAATACAACATTGTCAAATATTTGTTTTCTTCCTTTATGCTTGCAGATATCTGTTGTTTACTGCATGTGACACAAGCAATCCACCCTGAACTTCTATCCCGGTCAGAAGGCTAGAAACCTTTCACCTACAGCATTTCTCATAACAGATAGTAATTGTTTCATATACTTAATTTATTTCCTCAAGAAAAGAAAAGATTTATTTTGGTGGTTTTAATCCATTTATTTCCTTAAACCTCACTGTCTATATCTGACAATATCATGAAAGATGTATTCTTACTGTGGCCTAGTTTTTGTAATTACATTTTATGGCTAGTTAAATGCAACCCAAAGTATGAATCCTGGATCTCTACTTCAGATCCTGCAACACAAACACATAACATGATCAGACAAGGGTTGTAGCTAAACTGCAGGAGTAAGAAGCAATGACAGTGGAAAACAATAGCCACTTCTCTTTTAGTTCTCCTAGCTATATATTACTAGTACTATTTAGTGATTAATTTATTTGAATGGCTGCATCTTGTGGGCAGGTGAGAGGAAAACTAGACTTCCCTAGTCACATAACTATCCCAGGTGAAAGAAGTGAAATACTGTAAAATATTTGACTTCGGCTTTTGTTTATACTGCTACTCTATGTACAGCTATTTTAGTATTCAGGTACCTAAAGACTGATTCTATGGCTGACTGCAGCAATTATCCTGCATCTTTAAAATCTGACACCAAGTCCACAAAAAAGACTACAAAGACACCATTTTAATGAATTTTTAAAAGTACATTTTGATCAGTAGCATAAAGCCATTTCCCTTTATACTGTAACAGATTAAATAGGCAACACAGGGCCACTTATTTGCTTTAATGAACATTACTATCTTACAAATTATATAATTCTTGTTAATAATACCACCTTCATATCATGTTCTTGCATAGTTTATGTAGGGTTGTAAGTTTGCTGAAAGGATACAGCATACAGACTCTGGCTTAAATATCTGGAAACAATCCTGAGTGTATATCATAGCTAAAGAAAGAGAGGCAGAGGAGCTTTTCTGCTTTCTCACAAAATGCTCCTATTTGTCCTCTTCATTTCCTCATCTCTAAAACTGGGACAAGGTGGGATTTTTTGTTATTGTTGTTCAGTTTTGTTTTTCTTAACAGGTCCTTAGGAACATTGTTGATTCTTTTTTTTTTTTTTTTGTAGGTTTTCAATCAAAAGATTTTTTTTCCAGAAGGAATGTCATATACCGGAATGTTTTAGTGCAAAGGCACTCACATTTTCAGCATGCTTACAGTATTTTGGTTAGTAGAACTGTGTTTTCTTGCCCTTGCTCCCATAGGCATGGTTTTTGCATACGACAAAACTGGTCCTTCTGTAATTCATCTCCATACGTTGCATTTTCATAAATCATTTTACAAATTCACAGACAAATAGTTTGAGAAGGCCGTCTGCTTTCATTTGCATCATTTTCCATGTGCTTTCTGCTCTGAGGTATATGCTTAGCAACTGCTAAAATAACTATCCCTAGACAGAATTATCTCTGTCACTTTAAAGGAGGGTAACAATGCTTGTTATTACAAAACATTCTATCTGTTGTAGTACAGAAGAGCAGCAGATATACACAAAGTTGGGTGATAAGTTTGCATTATTGATTATTAACGGGTTTAGGGAGTTATTTTCATGTTCAAAGAAATTGCATATACAAAATAACTGTATCAGAGTATTTAAATAATCAAGATTTCTGAGTCAGATTTTAAAGAATTGAGTATTACATAAGAAAACAAGCCAAACCTTTGATGAGAGTATCCAGTACTTATTTAATGTTCTAGATAGGTTTAAGAAAATATCGGATGGAGACTTCTTGGCCATGAAACAGAACTTATGTTGACTGAAAAATCTCAGGCTTCTTTCATTGGGAAGTTAAGAGAAAACTGTCTCTGAGAAGGCAGTGTGTGCCTCTTAATTATTGATTAAAGACTTAGTCACAGCAATCTACATCTTCATAACATCCAGGGTGGATTAATACTTCTATTTGTGCTGCTTAGTACACATGCTGAGATTAAAAAGAGCTTCAGCTGATTTAAATCACAGCAATTTATTTTAATGTTATTAGCCGTGAAGAACATGATCCCCTAGCACTCTGCTCCATAGCCTGACTCCAAAGCAAACAAAGAAACCAAGTGGCGTTCCATGGCATAGGGTTGAAGGATCTGGTGAGCCTACCCAGCAGATGGTTCAAGAGCTCCTTGTTGGAAGAGGCGTTCATCACATCGGCAGAACTAGAGGCTATATTCTGATTTAAGATCAGAAATTCCTCTTCAGGTCCTTAAGTCCAATACTTAAACACCACTGGCATCCAAAGCTGTGACTAACACTAGGTGCAAGCTCACAAACTCCTGCAAAGAGATTCTCCTGTAATGCCATGGATGGATTCCTTGTGGCATTTGCTGTAAAACAAGCTTCACCTCAACTGGTATGACTAAAAGAAACGCACCATATTAAGATTGTCTTTAGTCCCAACTATCCTTGGTATAGTCTTTAACATCCTAAATAACTTATTTTTTTCTCAATCCCACTCTTTCCATTTCAGATAGGGAGGGGTAGGAAAGGGGATTGTGGTACTAGTAAGATCCTGTAGACCTTAAAGTAGTGGTCCTGGGAAAGTGCTAGATATGCAGTAATGCATGTGACGCTCCCCCCAAAGACCTAGCCCAGTGAGGTGCATCCCATGGATCTGACAACCAGATCAGATGGCACTGGCCTCCTCACAAGATGGAACAGAGGGCAGTGTGGGATGCTCTCTTGTTCCTACCAGTGCAAGGGCTGCAGCAGTCTTCTGGGATGGGGAATATTCCCACCCATCTGATGAGGCCCTTAGCTCTGGGCAGGGCTCTCATGATCTCTCTCACGGAGGTTTCTCTCCTTCCTGCAGCATCTCCCCAGAGGCTGAGGCAGGCTGGGACACTATGCCCATCTCCCCCTGCCCACCTTCCTTCTCCATGGATGGGCTGCTTGTAGTAAGGCAGGGAGAAAGGAGCTGGAGCTGTTACTGTCGGGACCAGTTGAGGTTAGCCAGGTCCCCCAGGAGGCTCCATGGTCTCTGTGATGAGAAATATTGAAAGAGATGAGGCAATGGCTGCCTTGGTACTGTCTGGGTGCCAGGAGGAGCAGGACATGAAGAAGGACGTGAAGCAGGACATGCAGCTGCAGGCCTCCAAGGCTTGGGAGGGGAGAAGGCAGGATAAGAAAATCAGATCTTGAGCAAAGAAAGAAAGGTGGCAGCTGCTGGCAGAAAGCCTGCAGAAGTGGCAAAGAGAGTAGGACGAAAGGAAAGCCAAGTGCAGGCTGGATGGGGAGCAGCTTCTGGAGGCCTGGCTAAAAGAAATGATGTCTCAAGAGAAGAAATGACAGAGACTGTGCAGGAGAAAGAAACAGTGAAAGGCAAAACTTGAGAAATCAAATCTCTAAGATGAGTATAGGAAGCATTTGCAAGAAAAACATCTCTAAGAGAGATGTAGATCATGGAGAAAGATAATAGAGACATGGCCTATAATCTCCTCAGAGGCAAGGTTGCCAGGCTTTTGAGAAATGGTGTTTGAAAGAAGTTGAAGAGAAGAATAAGAGACCAGAATTAAACTAAGAAAAAGAAAAGACAAGACGTGGAATTGTGAAGTAAATTAATCACTAGGTCAAAGCTATTGAGTTTAGCAAGAGACTTCCAGTGGAACAAAAGCTTCAAAGATCTCAAGAAATCCTTGATCAGCTGATGGGGAGAAGGATTAGGGAAACAGAAAGAGAGGCTCTAAAGTGTGATATATGGAGTAATAATTCGTGTCAAGAAGATGGTCGATGTTAATAAAGAAGAGGGAGATGTGGGAGTGTGGCCATGGGGGTCGACAAGCCCCATGGTTGGTGATAACATCAGACTCTTAACGATGAGGCCATCAGGGATGTAAAGAGTTTAGAGGGAACAAAGAAGGGTGATTCAGGAGACCCCATGCCGTCTCGGGTTGCTTGTTCTCAAGCCGTTAAGGCATAGAAGTTGCTGGGTGTTTGCTGGTTGCCGGACAAAGTTGTTTGACCAATGAAGAGTTAGTGGAAAAGGACTGCTGTGGGGCAAATAGTATAAGAAGGGAGCCTGTCCTCAATATGGGATGCAACACGATATGATGAAGTTCTGTCATCAATAAAGTAGTAGCAGTTACTGAGTTACTTACCTAAAAGAACCCTGGTGTCCGCGTGGTCGTTACGCCACAAATGGCACCCGAACAGGGACCTGAAGAAAACAAACAGGGACATGAACAACAGGAACAGGGACATAGATCGCCTAATGAAGATGGGTTCGGCCAAACTCAGCAAACCGCTCTAAGAAGCTCTTATAGAAAGTCGCTGGAAATAGGCGCACCGGAGCTGGAAGGAAGCTCAAGCTGAGAGAAGCGAACCCACGCACACAACTGCCCCTCGCTGGCCGAAGGTAAGCGGTTGCGTGCTATGGGGAATCATACGTCCTTAGAAACAAAGACTGTCCTGGTAACCTTACAGCTTATTCCCTTTATTAACAATCAAGTTTATGATCCTGAAACATGGGACCAAATTGAGGTCAAGGTGTGGGACTCTGCTACTAAAAACGACAAGGTTGCGGTGGGATTGCTCGGCACCTGGCGAGCAGTCTCTGAGGCCTTAAAGAGCCATGTGCGACCACAATCAGAAACGTGTGGTTTGCCAGATAGTGAGGGAGCTGCGGGCTCGTCCACCGATCCTTCCGCTACACCATCCCCCTCCCCGCCGCTACTGCCATCTCAGGCCTTTGCTGTTACGCCCCCTGGTGACCTGGGCGTTCCTTTTGATCCAGGCCCTATAGGCCCTGAAAAGGAGCCGGATCTGTTTCCCTTCGATCCGGGAGGAATAGGATACATAAGGCCCGAAGGCCGAGTTGCTTAACAACTTAAAGCGAGACATATTGTTCCCACGACTAGCCCTGGAATTCTCCGGTGTTTGTAATCAAGAAAAGGAATGGAAAATGGAGACTGTTATATGATCTGAGAAAAATTAATGAAGTCGTGGAAGATATGGGAGCACTTCAACCAGGATTACCAACTCCAGCTATGCTCCCCCAGTTGTTGGTAATAGAAGATGAAATATACATTTATCCAATGAATATTGCTTAATATGTGTTACATTTGTCATGTACTGTGCCTGGGCTGCACTTGGAAGATAGAAAATATATGTGCAAAAATAGCATGAGAGAATGCACCGATTCATGATGAGGAGTAAGGAGGAGGACTAAAAGAATGCCAAATTTGCAAGACATCTAGATAACAGGGGCCCCTCGGACCCCAGGAACTGGATCAAACCAACCTTACGGTTTGGACTGAGACCAAGGGCTCAGAGGGCATGCGTAAGAAGAAAAGGTAAAAAGTTCAGCTCTGATGAAGACATCTTACTTCATCCCGACGACCACCCGGACGACCAGAGAGTGATACGCAAGCGCAGAAGGACTGATAAGATAATTAGCATACGAAGCGGGGCTAGGCTGAGCTAGGAAATGAATATGCATAGATGTGTTGTAAAACTTAATGCATTTGTAATATTTTAGGAGATAAAAGAGAACGTGAGTGAACAAATCGGACGAAGTGAGATTTGGGCAGGCATGCCCCTAGCTTCCGGCGCCTAATAAGAGCACCTTCATATAATCACTTTGAGGATTATGTGTCTTCGGGAATGCTAACACAGTCATGGACATTAATAGTAATAGACTTAAAGGATTGTTTGTTAAACACTTGCCAGAATTCGGAAAACTTTGCCATGTTTATGTTTCATTTGCTACCTTTTCTGATTGTATGTACGTATAGGCGTACTCGGGTTTCTTATGAATATGTAAAAGCAATGTTATATTTAGAAAGTTTGACGGTTGTGCGTGCGTGTTGGTAGAGCATAGACTCCCCGCGCACCCAGCGCTGTTTACTTGCCTTTTATAAATATTACTAAATTCAGATTGAGTTGTATCTTCATATATAACAAAAGGAAGAATAATGAAGTTTTATGGACACATTTAGAACAAAAGAGAAAGAGGAAGATAAAAGAATACATAAAGGTATGTTGCTAAATATAGCTGAAAAAAAAATCAGCAAACCCATAAAATGCTAGACACAAGTGCAACATAAAGTAAAATATATCAAGGAAATTAACTTTTTGAAAGACAGAAAGCATCACTCTCAAAGGCAATAACTTGATAATGATGAAAAACATCAGCTGCAGGAAACAGAAGATGTAATCAGAAGAGAACAAAGGAGCAATCTGTGGGAGTGTGGCCATGGGGGTCGACAAGCCCCATGGTTGGTGATAACATCAGACTTAACGATGAGGCCATCAGGAATGTAAAGAGTTTAGAGGGAACAAAGAGGGGTGATTCAGGAGACGCCTTGCCGTCTCGGGTTGCTTGTTCTCCGGCCGTTGGGGCATGGGGGTTGCTGGGTGTTTGCAGTTGCCGGGCAAAGTTGTTGACCAATGAAGAGTTAGTGGGAAAGTACTGCTGTGGGGCGAATGGTGTAAGAAGGGAGCCTGTCCTCGATAAGGGAGATATAATGAAGTTATGTCATCAATAAAGAAGTAGCAGTTACTGATCCTAAAAGAACCCTGGTGTCCGTGTGGTCGTTATGCCACAGCAATCTACTGTTAAGAGATAAGGAATCTGCTAGAAAAAAATACCTTACAGCCTGAGGCAAAAAGTGAAAGAACTAACAAAGCGCTATACATATGACTAGGTAGCTTCAGATGCCTCTTACAGTGCAGATATTCTTAAGGCAGAAAGATTACTGACATTTTTGTGCCAAAAGGATGGTTTGCAGTTTATTCCTTTTGTGATTTGGCAAGAGCTGTGGGTGGCATTGCACTAAAGTGATCTCACTTTAACCTTGCTACATCTCACAAATATGCCAGTCAGTTCTGTAAGCCAGTCAGTTCTATTGGCCCTGCCCAGCCTCCCCAGCCCTGCCCATGACCCAGGGCTCTGTTCCAGCTCTGCCCTTGCTCTCAGACTGATTACACCTCAAGCTGCAAAAGTCAAAATACCTCCTACCTGCATCCAGGGGAACAGTTCTAGTTGCTGTCTGTAGCTGAAAGGTACTTGAAGTTTACGTGGGACCTTGTTTGAATTGACCCCAGCCAGCAGTCAAGAACGTACACTGCTGCTTGTTCACTCCCCTCTCCCTCCTCAGCAGGACACCAGAGAGAAGAGGAAGAGCAGAATTGAGAAACTTTATGGGTCAAGAGAATGACAGTTTATTAGACAAGGAAATAGGGGAAAAAACAAACGATATAGAGGCAGCCACTTACCACCTGATACAAGTCTGTCAGCCAAAAACCCCACCCCTTCTTCCTCTACCCCCCTTTATATTGCTCAACATGGCATTCCATCATGCAGAATATCCTTTTTGCCAGTTCAGGTCAGCTGTCCCAGCTCTATCCCTACCAATTCTTGACCACCCTACTTTTAAAATATATACTTTGTACTGGTAGGAGCTGACAGTGGATTATAAGATTTGGTATCAGAGTATTGTAAGTACTTTTGTGTTCTGGTGCTGTGCTGCAGAAAGATAAGACCTCTTTGGAGAAATGCTGAAGGAGAACCACTAAAACATCCTTCACTATTTTGTACAACATTCCCATGACACACAATTTCATTTATAAATCATTTATAATGAATCACATAAGCTAAACGTACGTAATGAAAATAAATTTCAGATATATTTAATGACATTGTAATAGATAACCTGAGGCTGTCACTGGTTTACATGTGTAAAAAATAGATCTCTCTTCACATGTAATTCTTACCCCTCGTTAACTTTTGCTGCTTTGAAGGGAATAAATTTCTTATATCTCTAACATAGCATCTACATAAAACTTTATATCTGAAACTCTTATATCTGCTTTTACCTCAGGTACGCAACATTTATTACTAAAGGAAGCATTACCATAATACAGAAATATCATCAGGTTCTTTTTCAAACTAAAAGAATTAGCAGTCCTAAAACAAAAGTGCAGTTATATGTAAACTAATACATAGCTTGGTAATATGCAATCTGAAATGTAATTTAGTTTTATAAACAGTTTGGTCAGTGAATTAGATGACTCACAGCAATGACATTTTCTTATTATATGACTTATACTGAGTTTCAGTAAATTATTTTTGTAATAAGTTTAATTTTCATTTTGAAAATTTGAATTACTCTATCTTCACAGCATGCTAGATATAAAATCCAACCAGTATCTTCTGGAAAAAAAAAAAAAAAAGGCAATCCCTGTGGTATAGGACTTTGAGTAATTAAGAAGAAATGCTTGGGGGAGGGGAATTCTCTGCATTTCACTGAGCAAAATATACTCCAGTTCAAAGGCTGCAACATAATCCTATTTGCTTGAACTCTTTCTTTGATTGCATTTATGTTTTTGAATATATCATTAGTCAACAACCTGGGACAAGAAGTAGTGTCACCTGATAGAGGGCTTTCTTTCCTAGAAGAAAAGGAAGGCTGAAGTAGAGTTAGTAGTGTTAGGCTCTGCACCTTTTTGAGGTTGAAGAAAGAGCCACTGAGCATCCCAAAGAGCTGGTAGTTTCAGCTGAGTGTACAGCCAAGTTTCAGCTGAGTTTCAGCCAAGTGTACAAACAAGAAGCGATGGACAGAAAATAGACCAAATTTGAAGGCAAGCTTTGATCTGGATGTTAGCAGAGATCGTTGGGAGCTTCTGCCTTGTGGAACAAAGACTGCTTTTTTTTTCCAAGCAGGTGGTTCAAAAGTACTCTCTCTTCTCTAGAAAATATATATGAGCAAAGCAGAGAAATCTCGCAACTGATAAAGCCTCACCCTTTCACAGCCACTGTTGGAACATCATTAAATTAGTTTTGTTTAAGATCCTGTGTGAAATTTCCTGCCTCAGGCTGCAGACTGACAAGTCAAAAACACTCTTTGCCATAAAAGAAAGTTAAGATGTATTTTGTCAAAATAAACCAACTGCAGTTTGAAACCATTTTTTTCTGCTAAAAATTCAAATAGATTGTAGAAGTGAGATAACCTAAGAACCTACAAATGGAAATATGTCTGCTCCCATGTGTCTCGAGGGACCTAATTTGTAACTCACAACACCAAGGTATTTGCACACTTAGAAATCAGCAGTATTTTCAACACTGCATTAGAATGCATTGCAGTCATCTGCTGGAAGATTTTGGTTAACCTTTCCCACTTTCACCTGGAATCATAAAGGATAATAATACCCGTGATCCAGATTTCTGTGTGCTGTCCCTAGTGAGGAACAGGCAACTGACTCATTTGCTGCCTGTTACACACAGATACTACTCCTCAGTAAGGAATACTTTAATGCTATGCAATTCATAGTATTTCAGGATAAATTAAACATTACAGCCAAATTCTCTCTTTCAAAGAAAAGATGATGTTACATCTTTCTAGCCGAGTCTGAGGTCTTGTGAGTTATTTCAAATAGGGGAAGAGTCCAGCATATCTTAGCTACAAAGCAGTTCATTAAAAAAAAAAAAAAAAAAAAAAAAAAAAAAAAAGTACTTTCACCTTTCCTGAATGCAACTGAAATTAATAGACCAACATCCCGCACTCAACAACACTTAGACCAAAAATTCTCTCTGTTTTCACCCATGTTTCTAATTGCCTCTTGTAGACATTTTTTCCCAGCTATTTTTGTCATCCTGCACCTCACAGATATGAAAACCATCGTATAGCAAAACCCATTCATGTTTTGTCTTTATTTCAGGTGTAAGCTGTTTTTGTTTCAGCTCTCTGAATACTTACAGTAGCTTAATCATTTCTTACCTTTATCCTTCTCAGAGAGCTACTGTTAAACCCAGAAGCTTTTAAAGAGTTTTAGCCTACTATAACATCTTGTTTGTGAAGGCTTAGCAACAGCTACAAAATCTCTCACTGCTGTGAGCAGCAGCCATATATGGTTCTGTGCCCCAACAGTTATTTTCAGCAAAAGACAGATAAAGATAAATTATCCTGGTTTTTGGAGATAAAGGCACAGAAACATAATGGTTTTCATATGTTTCAATGCTTCTGCTTCGCAGTGGTACAGTGATGAAAAAGGAATCGAGTAGGAACGGCCATTGGCAGACAGCACTGCAAGCCAGCATTGGAGCTGCAAGAAGGCAAGTTCACTGGTGTTACTGGCTTTGAAAATTCTTTCAGTGGTTGAATAGTATAAAATAAACAACAATAATAGTATTGATTCATGCTTAGCAAAACCTCGAAATGACACTACTTGCCTTTCAAGGTGCATTGCTGGAATATTGATTTCTTTGTTCTATAATGAAAGACTAGTTTTCCTAACTAGCCTTAGCTGAGAAGAGTACCCCCGTGTTCCTTCTAATGTTGAACTGTGTGGGAATAAAAATGTTGTTTTTGCAGAGTTACATTGTTTAGAGGGAAGGAATGCGGTATTGAGATATGCTTGCAATGATAAGAAAGCTTAACAGACAACTTTGTAAAATGCAGACAACCAGAATCCTTAGAGCAATTAGGCGGAAATCACTGTGTAAGAAACATTACCACCTCAAAGAGTATAAAAGTCAAAAGAAATTTGACTTGTAACAGGCCGGCAACTGAAAGCCATGTATTGTCTGTGAAGCACCGGATAGATTGTGAACCTGGATTACCCAGTCAATGGGGAAGCAGGGGAGGGTCCCGATCCTCGAGAAAAAAAAAAAAAAAGTATATAAACTGTGTTACGGAACTAGTAGGGGCACTGCAGCTTGTGGGACGCCTGCCATTGCAATCGCGAATAAATTACTACTTCACTGAGATCCTCGCCTGAGCCTAAGTTATTGGCTACAGAGTGTTTCTCACAAACCGCTATGGGCAGATATCTGCCTACATGTCTGTGAGTATGACAACACTGCATGTGAATATCTTGAAGCCTTGATCTTAAAGTGAACTCTGCACAAATTCACATGTAGAGATAGGTAATCGTGATGTGATTATCAAGTCCAAAATACAAATTAGCTACAGGTTGTTTCAGATGTTCTGATAGATGCTGCAAATATTCAGTTCAGTCTTGGCACAGTCAGTCCAAATACTTGGAAACAGAACGTTTTCAAATTGCCATTTGAAAACATTCACTTCCAGTAACCAGCAAATAAGCTATATATTTTGGTGGGTTTTGTTTTGTTTTTAACTTTATTTTCATTGTGTGTGTGTGTGTGTTTTCTTTTTTTTTTTTTTTTTTTTTTTACTGAGAGATGTAAAATTTAAAAAAAATATGTATTAAATTCATGTGGGATTTTGAAGCAATGTTTATAATTGATTTGTATAAACTCAGATTTTAAGATTATTTTCTGCTTCTTTTTGAAATAACTGGATTATCTGAAGGATGAAGAAAACTTTAACCTATATATTCTAGTTACTGTCTGTCTTCCATTTACTTGTCTTTATATCATTTTAAGACAAGCTAACCCATATAAATGTCTTGCAAGATATAAGATCCAATTTTAGTTATGAAAAAGGACCTGTGTATCAAAGGAAGACAGATGGACAGATTCTTTTCTTAGCACACATTGCATGGCAGAAGGAAACCAGTGGAAAGCAGGATTTAAATTCTCCCCACCCAAGTATTACAATCACAGAATTATCCCAGAAAATTATAATGGAAAGAGAACACAACAAATCAACAACAACAAAAACATCTCATGCCACTTATACTGATACCTCTCATGTCACCATTGGTTGCAATGCTAACCAAAGCTATTAACTCAATCTATTTTCTCGGACAAATGAAAGACCAGAATTTGGCAGCTTAACTTATTATTGAATTCTGCTTCCTGTAAGGAGGTTGTGACAGGCAGATGAGAGAGTAACACATGGGAAAATTATTCTTTACTAAGAAAGAAATGAAGCGGACATTGTCTAAGTAAGTATTATTGATGCACTGCACCAAAGATGTGAAGCTATAAACCTTCTGCAGGCAAGGATTACCTCTTCCAAAAGTCTAGGGAAATCTGCATCTCTTGACTGTACATCAGACCTTCTTGCCTTTGCACAGGATTGGCATTGCTGGGGCATGCAGTGAGGCTCCAGACACACACTGATGGGACTGTCCACCATCCATGAAGAACTGACCATCAAGTACCATCAGCTACTGATGATGCAAGTCTCCTGCATGTGCAAACACAATAGATTTTGTTTTCATTCTACTGTACCATGCCTCCACCACTCTTAATGATACTCCTACATTCCTTCTTTCTTTGATTAATGTGACCGTTTAGATAGCACACCCAGCACACTGATCCATGTAAAATGCACAATGTGTTCAATGCTAAATGACCCAGATAAAAGAGTTTCTGATTAATCTAGAATGCCGAGTTTTAACCATTAACTTGAAATTCGTTTCCATTTGCATCTCTGACATATTTTACTGAGAAATCACTATCACCATGAGCACTGGTAAAAAAAATGTGCAAAATAAAAAGACGACACAGGCACACTCCTTTACTGCTCTTTGATTCCTTTCTCTCCAAGAAAGGAGAGATGGTGTTCTCTCTAGTTCTGAAACAAAATGATTGAATCTGTGTAGAAAACAGCCAACAGTATTATTTCATTTTAGGAATAAAGTCACAATATTCTTATTTTCTTAACCGTTGATAGAAATCTGCGTTTCCATACAAGACATGGGCATTTCCAAACTGGAACAGGGGAGGGCACTAAAGAGTTACACATGGATCTGAAAGCAGTCGAAATGATTTGCCCAAAATGTAAATTGGCTCTAAAATTATTTCAGACTCATCATGTATACAAAAACATATATTCTGATTATGTTTTCTTTTTAAATGAAAAATAAGTTCTGATAGGGCCTATTTGAGTTGATTGAACCACTTCCTTATCTTTGGGAAAAGCTGCAGAAGCCAAGTCATGCTTTTCTGTTCTATAATCTTCCAGCCAAGTAATGAAAAATACTTCCTTGTCAGTAGTTTTCTAAGAGCAGGTTGGTCTCTGAAATGAGTAGAGACACAGCGTGAAACAGACTGTAGTATGCTTAGGCATTCATTTTATTTGTCTCTATTTCAGTCAAATTAAGTTTAGCATTAAAAAAATATCTTTTCAGATCCTCACTCTATCTGGATGACTGTCGCTGAAGAACTGACACATTTAGATGATAGATTTCAACCCACACTGCACTTCCAATAAAGCTACTGCAAGGTTATTTGCAAATTTACTACATTTGCTCAGGACTTGGCTCCTTATGGGAAGCAACAATTCATCTTCATGTGCAAAGGGGGTATGTTTTGTCAACCAAAATGAACAACACACATCTATTTACATAATTAATTACCATCAAATTCACAGCAACTTGAGAAGCTGAAACAATTCTTCCCATTTTCTGCCTGTCAGAGAGTGCTGTCACAACTGAGAACATGCACTGAGGTCCTTCTTTGTAAAGGCACATCTGAATGAAAACTCTCTTTTAATTATAGGTTTTTATTCATTTTTTTTTTTTTAAGTAGCAGACAATTCTGTAACCAATGGTAAAATTGGTAATGATGCAGGCTATAATCAGATCTCATGCATTAGTGGAAAGATTTATCATGTCAGAGACCAGAAAGACTTTATGAATGGATATTCAATGTATGTATAAAGTTCTGTATTTCTATGGAGACCTTTTACACTATCTTTCATACTATACAGCACGTAATAAATAAGGAGTAAGCCTGTGTGTTTTGGTTACTCACAGAATGGTTATGAGGCAATGGCATGCAATGCCTATTCATTTTAGGGCACATGAGGAAGAACAATTCTAATGCAGAGGGAGAGGTCTGAATGATACAGGCCACAGATAGGACTTAATCCACAGTTCTGGTCAGTTCTGATCCAAAAAAAAGACTAAGTGGAGCACATCAGAGGAATGTTACTCATGAGCACTGCAGTTGCTGTATGGCTTATATGCAATGAACACATATATACACCATCCGTAGGCCTGATCTTGATGTGCATCCAACTCTTCTCCACATCAATGTTTTCTCTGAAATGAAATCTATGTCCACAGGCTAGACAAGAACCACATTTCAGAAAGAGTCTGGCTTTTTTGATATCTTCAAGAGAAGTTTGGGAAGGAATGATTGTCTCCCATAAGTAAATCAGAAGGCAAAACACTGGGAAAGGGAAAGACTAATTTAACTTATGCAGTAATGTTGCATAAAACATATGGTCAGAACAATGTCAAAAAATATATGGTAAAAGAGTGGCAATAAAGTGGCAAAAAAGTGGCAATAAATAAATAAATAAATAAAAAACATGGCTGCAAATTAGAAGTCAGCTTCTGATAATTCTCAGAAGTGTGCAGCAAGAGACCTTTATTTCTAAATAAGTGTTTATGCTATCATTGCCACTGGTACAACTCCCTGACAGCAAAAACAGAAGCTCTGGGGCAGACGGGTTCCTCTGAGCCATCCAGATGACATGCTTCTTATGACATTTTAGAAAGAACATCACATGCAGCAGAAATGGAGTTAGGGAACAGTGCAAGGTTTGGGGCAGTAAGCTTCTCTGCAGACCCCTAGATGACCTAGAACCCGTGCAAAGGTGCTGTGGAACAGGTGGAAGCAGCACAAGCCTTCCAGGAGCTCACTGCCCCACAGCTAACCTCTGCTCTGGTTTCCGGAGGAGCACAACCTCGCTGCATGCCTTCACAGCACAGACAGACAAGCTCCCTGATGGCTCACTGGGTTTGTTTGTCTCTCTCAGATCGCAGTTTCCCATGACAACAGCGTTTCTGCATGGGGACATGAAGCCTGGCTGCCAGCAGATGGATGTTTGTGACTGCAGAAATATCGCAGGATCTGGACCTGTCCCCAGCAGATGGGGATGGCTCAAGTGCTCAGGGTGTCCAAAATATATAAACTCTTCGCTTTCCCCAGTCTGTTTCTTCACTTTTAAAAGAAGCAACAACCAAGACTGCCATTGCAAGCAGAAAACTTAAACTTCTTTTGAATTTCAAAAGAGAATAAATGAGGCATCACTTTCTCTTAAGGTAATATAAGGAAAAACAGAAACCAGGATGAACTGGCATCACAAATGCCCGCTGTGTGTTGCAATACTTTTTATAAAAGAGATCCTGCCGCTGTCTCACCCCAAATGCCTCAGCTCAAGCGTAAGGCACGACTCTGACAAGTGGGAACAAGGGAAACGCTCTGGCTGATTGACAGTCCCAAAAACCTCAGCAGGTCCTGCAGACAAATCGCACCAAGGAGCGGTGGGACTGCCGGTAATTTCCTCGCCATCCTTTGCTGCCCTGCTCTGCTCCTTCCGATCATTCCTCCGCTTTTGTGAGTCCTGACTTGTGGGGCGGGGGAGAGCGGCGTGCCTTGTGTCATTTTGTTCCCTTCATTACCATGCAGACAATATTTGGCTTTTCTCAAGGAAGGCCTGGGATCCCTGCTCATTTCCCAGGCTTTCCTCTCGTCCATTAAAGAAGAAAAACAACGAGGGGCCTGTTCAGCTCTGTCTGGCCGTGCTGTGGGCTGACGCTGATGTAACGGCCGAGCCCGGCAGTGACTGGCTGCAGCCAAACTGGTCATGCTCTGTCCACGCATGGAGCAGCAATCGGCTGGCAGCTGCCTCACACCTCAGCCCCGGCCTCCGCACAAAGGCTCCGGGGGGGAAGCATTGAGAGGCGAACAAAGCGCCAGACCAGCATGAGGCTGGGGGTGCCCCCCCCCCCCGCGGCACAGGGAGGGCTCCCCGCTTCCACACCACCCCTGCCCAGAGCTGGGACCAGCCTGGGACCTCTGAGATGATGATGATGATGAGCTGGTGGAAGAGCATGCCACGAAACTGGGGCTGTCAGGGGAATGTAAGCACAGATGGGCAAGAGAAAACTAAACCATTTTCTTTTCCCCACAGGATACAAAGCCAGACCTCGGCTGACGTAAAGCAGCATGCTCTCATTGCCTTCAGTGGCAAATATATTCAAATAGGAATCAGCACAAATGGTGTACCGGGGTATCTGACAGGTAGTTTAACTCTGCAGCTGCTGCAGTTTCTCCTAGGATGATGAGTAAGCTCATTGGGTGCTAATATCTATTTAAATAGAGACATTTAGGCAGTGGGTTTAAAAACAGCTTGCATTTTTTTTGTCATCTTACGACTTTTCATGTTGCCTAAAGAGTATTCATTATTATTAAATGCTAAAAATAATAATAATAATAATCCTTGCCCAAAATTTGATGATTGCTTATGATGGACTTTTCAGTCCTAATTTTGAATATGAGTTACATTCTGGTAACTAGAGGCAAGTTACCACAGAAAGGCACCTAATAGTTCTCATGCCTGTTGTGTGCCAGACACCTGACATAGAAAGGCCTTATTAAATATTTGAGGTTCTTCCACATTAGAAGGTAGAAAATACGGGATTAACATTTGTTAAGTTAGTTGTTAACTAATTTTACTTTTTCAGTCTTCATTCTGTCTTCACTCAGCCCATCAAAGGCTGACTCCTGTGGTGACACATCCAAACACTTTGTTGCTTGCAATAGTTACAGCCTCTTGACAGATCTAGACTGAATGAAAAGCAGTGGAAGTTTGCAGCTTGTTTGCTTTCAGAGGGGCAAGACACTGAAAGCATATAACAATATTTTTCTAATAAAAGATTAGATCTTAAGGGGAGGAGAAGAGGATGAATGGGAAGGATTTTCACCCTAAAATTACATCAACTTGTAAACTACAAGTCAACTTCCTTTTCAGATGCAACTTACCAAGATAGGTATCACTTAAACTTGTGTAATAGGCCTCTGACAGCATTCAGTTTCATTCTTTTAAATGCCTTCCCGAGTCTTGAGTTTGAGATGTTCTGTATTTAAATTCAGTCTAATTAAAGATTGGAGATTAATTCATTCATTTTTAGTTATAATGGAAATAAGTAGCCAGATGTTTGATTTGTATGCCTTCATACTCATTAAAACTTTGAATCAAAGTACAAGTAAAGCCCTGCGAAGTAAACCTGTGCTTATCACCCAGCAACACAAATAATAATTAAAAAAAAAATTTTCCTTCAAGTTTTTTTTTTAAATCATCTTTTTTAAGATCTTCCACATACGTATGTAATCTTTCTGTTACAGTCCATTTCTTACGTGTGTGCAGGTGCTGCCTATTTCTGCAGCTCAACGACAAAAAGTGCATGCACATAAAGTATAATGGGCATTTTCATTCAGGGTATCAGAAGGTGCCTCTCAGGCCATTCAGCTTCTCATTTTCAGGTATTGGCATTTGGAGCTTGACACATAAAACATGATGAAGCTAAAACTGAGATATTAGTATGTACAGCAAAGTCATGCATCCACTATTACATTCAGGGTCTGTTTCTCTTTACCTTGGTGTATCTCATAGATACACGCACAGGTATGACAGCAAGGAAACGTATGCGTTAGATGGGCTACAACTGCATTGGTAAAGCTAAAAATTGAAAGTGCTTGGAAAATGGATTTTTTTTTTCCTAATAAAAACTAAGCATAAAATAGCTGGAAAAATTCCTGAGTCTGCCCCACTGTATGTTTTTATACAAAATGGAGTTGGGAAATAGTTGAGGTCAATTTACTACTGAAAGGAAAAAAAAAAAAAAAGAAAAAAAATTTTTTTAAGTCTTCCTCTAAGCATTTTTCCTTTTTACTTTGCTAATGAATTTGTCCCCTTTGTTAGACTTTTTTTTTTTTTCCCTATAGTAACAAATTATGTTATAAGACCTCTCACTTTTGTTTCATGGTACTGTTAATCTCAGGGCTTTGCTCTTCACAGCTGCTAGCTACCAAAGTCTACAATTACTTCAAGGTGTTACCTTCACTCCTGTGCTGTTGGGATTCTCGTTAAGACACAACAGTCCACAGTTCAACCTGATGTTACCTTACAGCCAGTAACTCCTTGCCAAAGCCACCTTCCAGACATGAGATCTGAAATCTTAGCAAGAGTGACTTCTTCAGCACTTGAACCTTTAAGTCCTGTTCTGGGGGTGATCCAAAACAACAACATCTCTTGTACCTCTTCTACCACCCCCAGTTTTTCAGTGGGTCTCCTATTTAAAAGGCAAGAAATGCTTGAGCTATATTTTTTAACAACTAAATACTTCAAGCAGCTTATAAAAAAGTCTATGACCTGTGAGCTGCCAGGTGGCTTTATCTACTTTGTTACTGTGCTTGCAATTGTCCTCTGTATTGTAACAATATTTCTTATAAAAACTACCCAGTTTTGATTCTGGTAGTGACTGAAGAGCAGCAGAACAAACAGCAGATCAGGAGAGCAGATTGCATTCATACAAACTACAAAAGACTTAAATAGGGCACTCTGCCACTTGTGAATCCTGTTTTGTTCTACTAAAATTTGTAAACAATGCCGAAGAAGAAGAAAAAATGAAAGAAAGAAGAAGAAAAAAAGTAACAAGAAAAAAAAAAAGTAAAAAATAAAACCTTCATAGGCCTCCAGAGAAAAAAGAAGGGATCTGTCTATACTATGAATATGTGTCTGTTTGCTTTTGACAACAGTGGGCTCTACCACCAGGGGAATAAACATTTTTAGTTCCAGAGAAAAATCTTCACACTTCAGAAAGGCAGAAGGAAGAAAAAGCTTCTCATTCTAATGTGAGATGCTTGTTTTTGTACTTGTTTTGTATGTGGGGACCCAAGCTTTCATGCTGATGTGGAAGTAAAATAGTTCTTTATGGAGTATTTTATAAAGGACTTTCAGTCATTCCAATATGAGTCTGAGTCAGAAGGGGAGCAAATAAGGGGTCATGCACAAAAAAGGTTGTGTTTCAAGACATGCGAGGAATGGAGACTGGGTTGTGGGAAAGCAGACTCACATTCACACAGACCCTGAACTTGGCCTTACAGAGCAGATAAGTTCTGCTTATGCCTGCAGCGTCTTCTTGCTGAGGTCTACCACCTATAAAATAAATCCTGTAATGAAAGCAGATTACCTCATAATGCAGTCCTGGAAGGGGCTGATTCCTCTGATATCTCTTGCTTACAAATGTGCCGTGGGGTTACCATAGTTCAGGCAGCCTCATTAAAAGCAGTGCAAAACATGTAGAGCCTGAATGGAGATGGAATAAAAGCTCTATAGATGGCTCTTACACATAATCCGTTTGTTACTATGCTCCTGGCAAACAAAGGACCACACTGTTTATAGAAGTGCTTTCTGCCAGGAGCAGGACAAACCCTTATATGATTCTAGTGAATATTTTATAATTCTCAACAAAACAAAGAGTGTGCCTTCTTCATAACGCTTGTAATTCATAACTGGGAGATGAATGGATGCAGAAGAGAGAGAACAAGAGTAAAAAAGTGAGGTTGGTTAATTAGTATCGGCTTTACAGTGAAATAGAAATTCTTGCTGGTTCTGATTGCCCAGAGAGCTGCAATGGAAAAGAGAAGGAATCTCTTGTGATTTTATATGCTTTGCATTTAATATATACAAAGTTTAGAAATATTTCCTAACCACTAAATTCAAGTGATTTATAGTTCTGCATATCAGTGGGTGACAAACTCTTCTAAGTTTGGACAGAAAAAAATAAGAGGATATTTTTGAAATAAAAATTGGCTAGATGCTGAAAACCACAATGGCAGGCACATCATGAAGCAATGTATTAAACAAATACAAGATCTGTCTAGTTACTCAATGAAAAAGTTTAAAATAAAATTGCTAATTCTAGTTCTTTTACACATTTGCCATATATATGAAGGCTTTTTTTTTTTTTTTTTTTTAAACCTAAACAATGAATGGAAACCACAGTTGGCAGTCCATGTATTACTTGTTTTCTCATACCCCGTGCTGAATCATGTAGATGCAGGGTTCATCCTGATCTCACTGAGTTGCCCCAAATCCTAAACCTGTCAACCCAGGTCTCGACCCACCCAGCTAGAATTGATTGATTCATGTTTTTCATCACACCTTGTTCTCTTTTCCAGGAACTATGTCTTCAAGAGCACACTCTTCTCCCTCAAATATGTGGGAAAAAATCAACAAAAACAAAAATCCCACCTCCTGAAGTCTGATTTCTGAAAAGAATGTAAATGCCCTGTATGCTGTTACAAACTGAGGGGTGGGTTTTATGCCCAAACGAAGGAAATGGGTGGAGATTATTCATCCAGCTGAATACACAGTAAACTACATAGAGCTAACAGCCCTGCAGTTTAAGGACAGGCTGCTGTTTTGTCACCTTGCCTACACACATACAAGGTGTCAGAAAAATTTATCACCTGAAAACAAACCACAGAAGAAGAAGTTCAGTGACAGAGTCAAAAAAAAAATAATCTATTAAGAGGTTTCATTAGCAGCAGCATAATAACAGCCTCCTAACTGCAGCTGAAGCATCAGATGTTCACCTCCCCCGGTCATGATACGCCTTACCCCAGCTTAGAGCAGTAAAGGGCAGGGGCTCTTTCTAATAGCCTTAGAGCTGCTTCGGGAGGGAAAACAAAGCAAGAGAGGCTTTGAATGCAGCTAGGGGCCCTGAAAGGGAATCAATGTATCTGTAAAGGAAATAGCATACTATGAGGTCCTGCCCGTTAATGTTATTTTTGTCCCATGAAGAGAAGTGGCCACTAAACACGGCCTGGTGTAAAGACATGAAGACTGCACTAAGTCAGATATGCAAATTTCTGTGGGAAAACATCCCCTCTGAGGCATTGAGAAGCTCTGACATGTTTTCACATAAATCATTAGGTAAGATGGGATCCTATTTTCCATCCAAATGGCACTCCAGAACATTGCGGGAGCTGAGGACCACCTGCCTTCCATGAACACACAGCTGATCACACAGCAACTGCTTTTGGTATCATGACATGAAAGCAGCAAATATGATCAGGATATAGAAATACTTTATTTTCTAAGGCTTTTCCCATTTGTGTATCAGGGGTAAATATTGACCGCCAGGATACAGGAAGAGCTGTGCTTAAATTTTCTAATTCTTCATTTTTTCTGGACTCTGAAGTCCTAAAATTATTTGAAGTGGCAGTTGGTATCATAGGCAACTGATATATTCAAGAATGCAAACTCAAGTGGGCTGGATTTCTCTTGCAACTGGGAGGTCTTATGGAATAAGTAAGTAAATACAGTAAGGGAGTGGGAACTCTTGAATGGGTTTGACAGGTCAAAGCTCAACTGTTGGTGTATTCTGGACTCCACTGAAAATTAGTTTTGATTTGAACTGATCCTATGTTAAAAGCAGTGAGTAATAGCAGAGGCACCTGCTCAGCCACCAGCAGGTCTCTGGCACCAACAGCCCCACAGAAACCATCCAGGCATGCACCCTAAAGAGCCCCCCAACCCCTGCTGCCCCACCAGCTCTGCCCCCGACCTGCTCCCCAGGCAAACTCCCCTGCTCCTGCTGCCTGGCAAGGAGAACCCCACCGCCCCTGAAGCCTCCCACCGCCACACACATGGTGACTGATGGCGCTGCACTTCCTCTGGGGGTTGCTCTGACCAGAAAGTTTAACTCACACAAATATTTGGCAACAGTTTTCAGCAGAAAGTTCCCAGAATCACATTGGATGGGACTGTGGGCTGGGGGCAATACAAGTGATTAATGGATCCTCGGTGGAACAAAACCTACTCAGACCTGTCACAAGATAGTTGCTATGGTTTTCTGACACAGCTTAGCAGAAATTTGCTTTGGCCAGGGGACTGGAGGAGGGGAGAAACACACAAAAAAAAAATACTATAGAAAAGTCCTCCATTGTACGCTGGCAATTATTCTGGGCAAAATCCTGTGCCTGTCTAGAATCTCAAGCTCTGTATAAATACTTTCAATTAGATTAAAAAAAAAAAAAAAAAAAAAAGAGGAGACTGTTAAGAACAGACAGCTTGAAACATGTCTTGTTAGCTATCAACAAAGTCTGTTAGAAATGTTGGAAGGTTTCAGCTAGGTTGATGTAAAAACAACATCAAATATCCCCTCCTGTGAGACTAAGTTAAATGTTCTTTGCAGTGACTCAATTAAGGCTAGGTAAAATGCACGGTTCATTGCAATCATCAGCAACAACATCAGAATCTTTTAGTGGGATATTTTACCAAAGTCTCAAGTTTCAGCTGCTTTAAGAACGTTTTGTGTAGAAGGCAGTTTGCATAAGTGTAAAATATTCTAATATATGGGACATGTTCTGCCTGAAATGCCCAACAAAATAGGAAGGAGAAGTTGCCCAGGAAAGGCTTTTCAAAATGTCTAAAAATCGGTGCTTCCCATTTTACAAGGTATAAAAAAGCCAGAGCAGTATGCAAGAGTTTTAAGGTACCATACCCATCTGGAAGAAGAGCTTTTCTCCATATATTTTGAGCGACATAACTCCAGGCTCTTATCACCACCCCCACACAAAGGAAGATCCTGCTAGACTGAACACCGGTGATTTTGGTAAGTTCATTGCTTATACAAGTGCCTACAGAAACTGCGATCCTTTAGCATTCACAGGCACGAGGCTAAGTCATCTTGTGATCACCAAATTCAGAAAGACGCAGTGCCCCACCTCCCCAGAAACACTGTATAAGGGTTATCCACCTATAGTCAACAAACATCAAACCAGAAGACCCAAGAGCACAACTTCCAACTCTTTTCATTTGGTTTTGTATACTTATACTTTATACTTTTATGTCATGTATTTATGTAACATAAATCAATGCTATATAGGCAAACATCCAGGGTAGCTTGAAAGATTCTCCCTGCATAATGCAGCAGCATAACTGTGTTATGACATTGCTCCGGTCTACAGGGGGAATTATTCCAGGAAAAGCACTATACTGATACAGCTGCTCTACTACTGTAACTTGAGCCTTCTTATTCAGCTTGAAGTATTACTGCATTATGTCACACAAATATTTTTAACATTTTTTGAAAATCCATTCCATTCCTGAATCTCCATTAGGATTATTCATTATTTTGTTAATTAATTCATAGCTTCATTCATTTTGGTGGTCCAAACTCAGTTTTTACCAGATGATCATCTGGCCCACAAGAACTCTCAGAAATCATAGATAATATAGGACAAAAAAGCTGCTGGAATGTATCCATTGACATGTATTGTGTTGGACAGGCAAAGTGTCAACCTATATACCATGGGGGAGAACTTCCTGAGAATTACTTAACAGTTTTCAGTGGAAAATTCATATAAATGTAATAGTTCTAATGCAAATTTTAATTTAGAAAGTTGTTCTGTTCCAGGGTAGAAGGAGAAAGCACACTCAGCACCATGACAGACGCAGAGCAAGTGCTTGAGGGGGAAGGTGGCAGACTCAGGTGCAAATCTCAACTTTGCTTATCTCCCTTCCTAAAAACTTGGCAAGGTCTTGGTTTCATTCCAGGGGGACATATTGAAGTTTCAGGATGGGAAAATCCTCTTTTTGCCCAGCTCCGCATTTGAAATTTCTCCAGCTTAAATATTCCTGACGTCTGAGTGGCTGCTTTAAAGTCAAAGACTTTTATAGAGTACAAGAACGATATGTCCAGTGTTTTTACCCGCTGCACGCTAGAAGACATGATAGAGGAATATTTCAGTAGTTATCTACAACACATTTGACAGTTAGATTCAGATCAGTAGATGGAAATACAGATAACAGAAGGATTTTTCCAGACAGTCTTTAAAAATAGCTCTACCGTTGAATGCAATGTAAGTTGCATGTGAAAACTGGCCACATTTATAAGCCTATGTTTAACATCACCAGTGCTCCTTCAACTGCTTCATTAAGTGCTTTGGACTTTTTTAGGGTTCGCTACATTTCCAGTGGTTTGTTTTCAGCTTTTTTAAGTAATTCCCTCATTATGATTTTAGTCAGCCACCTACCGCATCCATTCGATCGCTGTCCACTCTCCTAACACCTGCTAGGGCAGCTCTGAGCAACACATACAGCCTGTTCACAGGAATTAACAGGAATAAGTCATCCAGTAGCACTGGAAATGTTAATTCAATAAATTATCTTTGCAACTCTCCCAACCATCAGAAACTAATTAAAGATGTGTGATGGTTAACATTTTTGATGTTTTTTTTTGTCTATGTGTTTTCTTTGAATTTCTACAGCTATATTTCATACGCAGTGTTAAAACAACATCCATATTATTATTTGCAGATCAGAAAACAACAAAACAGGGTAGAATTCCTAGGTAGGATGTTCCACCACCAGAACAAGAAAGCTGGAGCTGACACATGACAAGTGAAATTACCTAGAGCAATGTTCTTTTTTAAAAGCTGTAGCATTAAGCAGATAAAAGCCAGTCTCCTGCTTTGGGAAAGTAAGTAAGGAAAGCAGCTGGTCTTGCTTAGACAGTTACAGTCCTTTTCTACACTGACACTGGCATAGTTCCTCTTGACTGTGCATGAGAGGGATTTCCTAGTGGTTTTATTCCTAGACAAATGTGACAACTCTCCTTGAGAAGTCTGTTTCTACAGAGGGAACTTACATGGCTGTTCCTCCTTGAAGATGCTATGTGCTCATCAGGTGTCCACACAGGAAATGGATCACGAGGGACTACATGTACCCAGTTATCTATTTCTGTCTGCAGACAACTTTAGCTCAACACCAGTTTTACTAACAGTATGTTCACTCCTTGCCCACCTCCTCCAGTCATCTCAATTTCTTCAGGCTGACAAGTGAAGAACAGAAATGATGAGACACCACTCAGTGCCTCAATCTAAAGCAATTTAACGTTGACCTCAGGGTGCAGTAAATAATAATTTTAGTTTGGATCAGGAGCACACCTTTGGACCACGTATACTGATCATCCCCACTTACTGTGCTTTCATTAATGTTGCAGAGTGCTCTTGGAGAGTGCTCTCTCAGATGCAATGCAGCTGTGAGGTGCACTTCAAGGGTCCATCTGATGTTCTCCAGTTGCAAATGAAACCTGCAGCAGTGGCATCAGCTTCTCAGCATCAACTCTGCTATTAAAGTGCTCCTATTGGGCTGAACTACCTGTTAAGGTAGACATAAGTTCAGAGAGTGAACTCTGGGAGAGAATTAAAGCACAGAAACTAATGGGAAGAAGACACCATAGATCTTTTGTTTCTATCACATCCTTATCTACTTAGCTGAGCTGGCCTCTGAGGATCCCTTCTGTTAGCTCTTTATTCCCAGGAAGTGGGCTGAGACCTGCACCTGCCTCAGGGTTCAGGATCCCCTTAAGTGTCACAGCCTCTAGGAGACAGAAACAATTTAATATCCAGAAGAATTGTGCAGCATGGCAGCACTGCTACAGAAGAAATAATTAGAAGGTAAATCCTAGAATATTTGAAAAATTTCTCTCCTTGTTAATATGTCTCAAGTTTAATTCTAGATAAACTCAAAGCTTTCATCTCCACTAGGTGGTGTGTTTTGTCTTTCTGTCATATGTGGCCTTACAAAAATTCCTCCGAATCCTTCATTCAAGACAGGGACACAAAATATCATGAAATGTGAAACAAGAGTCTGGCCTACAGAGGTTTTATCAGGCCATTCCTCTTTGGTGTTTAATTGTTATGACTCCTTCAAAAACAATCAAACAAACAAACAAACAAAAAAAAACAACAAACTGATGTGAGGAAAGGATAACTTACCTCTAGAACATTCTTAGATCCATGGAGGAATGAAGTATGAACCTGAAACAAAAATATCAACCTCTATTTGTCCTTACCCCAGGTGACATTTAAGTTCTTTGTGTGATTTTTTTAAAATATTTATTACAGTGTAACATTCTTAACAGCTCTTTGTTTTATGTCCAAATTACAAGATGATGCAGTTAAACATATTCCTGGATCTTTTTTGGCCAGTTCCATTTGCACTTGAATAAATATAGTTACGTATAAGAGAAGTAGAGAATGCCAGGCTGCATAACTGGATGCATCCTAGTAGATGGCCCCTAGCTAAATATAACTCTTTAGGGGATATGTCCTTCTGGCTGAAACAAAAACAACTTCCTTGGCTGGTGCCATCCAGGACTTGGCTTCATCTAAAGTCCAGATAAAGTCAGCATTTATGTTTTTAAAACAAACAAACAAACAGATCATAGATTGCTATTAGACATTTGTAGGCATTTATTTTTTTTAATGCTCACTAAATAATAACTACAGACATACACAGAGACAAGAAATTAAAGAAATAAGAAATAAAATAGGCAAGAAGCCTAAGAACTCATCAACAGCATACCAGAGCTCTGTAACTAATCTGCTACATGGTTCAGTTCTCCCTAAGATTCGGCAATAAAAATATCGTTAGTGGGAGAACGTAACTAGGTAATTCTTATTGCACATTTCCAGGATGGTTTGTAGGTATTAAGTTTAAACAGAAGTCAGAGAAATCACAAAAACAAACCAGTAAAAGAGACAGTTGTTCAAAGCACAAAACTAAATTGAACAAAACCCATCTGGCAAATTGGAGCAAAATCAGCTGTAATTGTCTGTATGCTATCCACCCATAACTTTGCTTGCCCTTGGAGAAGTGACACTGGTAACACAGGCTTTTTTTAATGAACCAAACCATGAGAAAACCAAACAATAAACACATCCAACAAAGAGGGAATCATCAACATATACCACTGAAACTTTCTTGTACTTCCTCACAGTGACAGTCTGCATGGAACCCATGTTAACTCGCACTATTTACATATCCAGATACATTCAAGATTAGCCAGAATAGATGTCTCTAGAGAGTTTACATGCCCACATACCTTCTTTGAGAACAAAATTGAAAATACAGTACAACTACCTGTTATGCATCATTAATGGCATTTCTAAACACAGTTGCCACAGGAGGATTTGTTTCTGAATGCAAATTTATGAAACCAGCCATTTCCTCTGCCGATGACTGATGCGTGACAAATCTGAAGTATCTGCATCTATAATTATGAACACTATAGACTTAGTGGAATATCTGGGGACAGATTTTCCAAGTATTTCAAGCTTGGATGGAAAGAAAACCAGAAAATTCCTCAACAGCTACAATAAAGACTTTAATCTCATGAAAATAAACAGTTAGCAACTGGATTTGTCTCATAACCACTGCCACAGTCTAGTTACTGTGGAATTATATTTTCTAAATAGAGTCTATATGATATTATATTGACCAAAGTTTCTAAAAGTATGACTCTTGATGAGACAGAAAAATAGTAAAGATCATTCTTGGTTGTATGCACTAGATAAATTGCCCTCTTAATATATCATCTTGTGCACACAGTCCCAAGAAGTGGTTTGTGCACTTGTAAATTGATACATGTAATAAGCTTTGCATTAAGTGCCCAAGTGCTCTATGAAACACAGAAACCTGAGAAACCCAAGAAGTATAATGGTTAGTGCATGTTTGCCTGTATTGCACATTAGCTAGTCTAATTACTGATATTACTAATATATATACAATATATATATACTAATTACTGATATTGATTAATTTAAACCTGATTCGTAGTGTGCTGCAAAATCTCATGCCAGCTGACTGCTTGATAGCAGCACCAATATACACAGGCCTATCATAGGAAAGAAGCACTTGGTGCTAGATAATCACAGTCTGAAAGTACACTCAGGTGTACTGAGTACTTTCAAGTATTTTCAGGTTGGAGGTTTGTGATCCATTAAGTCACATTCATGCTGTTGTTAAAATATGCCCCTGAACAGAGGTGAATTTAAGAGGATAAGAGAGAAAAGGAAACTTGGCACAGGGACAGAAATGCCTAATACTGGCATCACATCAAAAAGGTAACTGCACTCCAGCCTCCGCAAACAGAGGTTCTGCAGACTTCACTTTGTAAATCGCAGCAGCAGATGGCTGAAATCCACCCCCATACAATTCCCATGCCTGAAATGGCATTGCTTACGTTTACACATCCTGATAAGAAACTTGGATTTCCAAAGAACTGAGTAACTTCTTTTCTCATACATCCTGATGCCTGTTACAGGGGGGCACAGGACACTTGAAACAACAGCAAAATATCTGGCCACTATTACACAGCCAATAAACTTTTATTTAGATGTAGAAGGAAAATACGGTTAAAAGAAGAAAAATCTAGGAAGATTTATTACTCCCCTGAAATTCAGGCAAGTCCCACAGGTTCCCTGGCAGCATGTCAGCGCTTGAGCAAGAGGATGATCAGATTTTTTAAATCAAAGGCTCAAGTTAATATTGGCATACATTGCATTGGAGACTTCATCTCCATGTTGCTTCCTGATTGATACAATCTGTGTATGAGGAATAATCCAGATATTGGATTGCACATATTTGGCAGGTCTTGCACCCCTCTTCACAGACAATGGTTTTGTCATAACTGACAATGAAGTTATTGTAATACTGCTCAAACAGCTTGCTGTGTGGCACAGACAACTGCTTGGCCATTTCATATAAGCTTTCAGGCTTCAAGTCTTCAATACCATAAGCTTTAGTCAGGATGTATTCTAATTTCCAGTCCGATTCATTTTTCTTGTTGGCATCTCTGAGGTCCAAGTAAAACTGCCAAAGATCCTACAGTTTGGAAAAAAAAAAAAAAGAAGAAAAAATAGGCACGGCTGTATTGCTTTCTTCCCTGCTTCATTAAGTCTCTAGAGTGATATATTGATTAGGAAGCTGTCACTCCTCATTATTCACAAATGAATAGAAGGTCACGTCCCACCCCAAGAGCTGGGCTTACACCCAAAGCTGGTACTTGCAGTGTGGTAATGGTGGGGGGATGGGGAGAAGAAAAAGGAAACACAAAAGGCAGCAGAGGCACTGTTAGAAGTCTTTCCTGTCCAAACTGTAAACCGAACTCCACTATGCTCGTGTCTGGCTTGGGTCTGGGGCAAAAGGGTGAAATCCAGAACTCTTCTCTGTGGACACTGCTTGAAGGGCAGAATGGACAGAAAAAGAACAGCCCAGGGAGAATTCAGAGGAAAGGGAGAGATGGAGATACAGGAATGAAAGCTGCACAGGAAAGAAGCAGACAACATTAGCACAGATCTCCAGAGGGAAACCCCAGTCTCAGTCAAGCCACAGGATGTGTTGTCACTGAACTCAGCAAGGTCAAGATTTTACTTTGAATTACTGAGAGAATGTCTGAGTTACTCAGAGCCAAAATCACCATACAGGATTCACTATATCTCCAAAAAAAATAAAGAATACAGAAGTATTCTAAGTTTTCTCCTTTAAAAAGTCTTTATAATTTCCTATTAAAAGTATAAACCCTATATAGGAAGCTGCATGATTATGAAAGGCATCACATGGCTAGAAGTGTGATTTTCTTCATCTGCTCTTCTATACCCTGTAGAAGTACTTCGTGCCTCCCAAAGCTCAGGCAATCACCAGCAAACAACACTGGTATGTAAACAAACTAATAATAACTGGCATGAACCTTCTTCACCATTGCAGAGCTGAACTCCCTGCAATCAGTTTCAGGATTATGCCCAGAAAAACTCCGACCATCTTTGATTCTACATCGCAGGAATGTTCAGAGAACAGGAAGCACTGGGTAGTCTTGCAGCCAGACAGACTGACCAAGTTCTCTTTCAGATTTCATCTTCTTTGCCCAAGAAGAAAAATAACAGTAAGCACCAAAGTTCCACCGATTACCAGAATACTACAAAGGCTGACATCTCACTGTAATTTTTAGTGACAGTGTATTTAAATATTTAAGTCCTAAACAATGCTTTAAAAGCCTTACTTACCAGCAAGC